>NC_090068.1:11028138-11373138 GCF_038355195.1 Osmerus mordax | reverse complement strand
TCTCTCTTGTTCGATATAGTTCTCTCTGTATTTCTCTCTTTCTATCTCTTCACACGTAAGGTGTTTGGAACTAGTCACAGTTAACACAAACATACAAACGACTCCTACACAAGGCACCAAAGCCCTTCTCCCCTCCCTCGTACCTCAGGTGACGACGACGAGGAAGAGAGCGGCGAGGAGCGCCTGCCCTCCTGCTTCGATTACATCATGCACTTCCTCACCGTGTTCTGGAAGGTTCTGTTTGCCTTCGTCCCGCCCACAGAGTACTGGAACGGCTGGGCCTGCTTCTTCGTGTCCATCTCCATCATTGGTGGTCTGACAGCTGTGACCGGTGACCTGGCCTCTCATTTCGGCTGCACTGTGGGCCTCAAAGACTCGGTCACCGCTGTGGTGTTCGTGGCCCTGGGCACCTCGGTTCCAGGTGGGTAGCTAGTTGGTCTGGAGGTTTTGGACCCATCTGGCTTTAATCTGCTGTCAGGGTTGTTGGTGTATAACAAGCTAAGTTTGTTCTGTCAGCTGCTGTCTGTCGCCCCAACTTATTGTACAACCTCTGAGTCTATTTTAGGTTTCACAGTGTGCTAGTGAGCTCTCTTGTATTCCCTCTCTCGCCTCCTCGCTCTCTCTCTCTCTCTCTCTCTCTCTCTCTCTCTCTCTCTCTCTCTCTCTCTCTCTCTCTCTCTCTCTCTCTCTCTCACTCTCACTCTCACTCTCACTCTCACTCTCACTCTCACTCTCACTCTCTCACTCTCACACACACATACACCTCCTCCTTCCTCTCTTCTTCCTCATACTCCCTAACTCACCTCCCCCTCCCTTTCTCTCCTCCTCCTCCTCCTCTTCCCTCGTTCTCAGACACCTTCGCCAGCAAGGTCGCTGCCATCCAGGACCAGTATGCCGACGCCTCCATCGGCAACGTGACCGGCAGCAACGCCGTCAACGTCTTCCTGGGCATCGGCGTGGCGTGGACCATAGCTGCCGTCTACTGGAGGACAAAGGGCAAGACTTTCCACGTGAATCCGGGCTCGCTGGCCTTCTCCGTCACCCTGTTCACCATCATGGCGCTGGTGTGCGTGATGGTGCTCATGTACCGCCGGAGGCCCGGCGTGGCCGGGGGGGAGCTGGGGGGACCACGGACCGCCAAGCTCATCACCTGCTTCCTCTTTGTCTCTGTCTGGTTCCTGTACATCCTGCTGGCTTCTCTGGAGGCCTACTGCCACGTACCCGGGTTCTGAGCGAGGCGGCAGAGAGAGGAAGAGGAATAAGAGAGGAAGTGGAGTCATCTCTTCTACTTGCTGTTTACCCGTCTACCCCCTTCTCACTTCCTGTTGTCTAAATGTACTTCTCCTGGGTGTTTTTAGGTATTTGTATTATTGTCATTTATACAGTAACTGCTTGACTGTGGAGGTGTGGATCCTGTTTACAGCGATAGCCTTAGTCATTGGAGCCTGGCCAAACCTGCCGGATACCCGAGTGACATCATTGGAGGGCTCGTACCTTTATCACACCTGATTCTGGCTGTCTGCACAAGGAAGGGATCCAGGAAGGTAAACTACACCTCACTCTGCTCAGAAAACTCTGATCTTGAACTTAGCTTTTGAGCTCTGAGGACTTTCATTCACACCAGACCGGCCCCCCCCACTCCACCGGTCCCCCACAGGACAGCCACCCCACTGGCGCCCCTCTCCACTGGCCCCCCTCTCCACTGGCCCCCCTCTCCACTGGCCCCCCTCTCCACTGGCCCCCCTCTCCACTGGCCCCCCTCTCCACTGGCCCCCCTCTCCACCAGCCCCCCTCTCCACCAGCCTCCCTCTCCAAACATGATCCCTTCTACTCTTGCCACTCTGCCCCACCCCCATGCCCACCTCCCTACCCCACCATTGTGCATATGATAACCTACAACCTCTGACATGACCAGTGATCCCCTCCCTTCCCCAAACCCCCTTCTCTCCCTCTTATTTTACTTAATGACGTAGTGTTTGTTTTGTGCAATGCGTAGAGGGTGATTTTTTGTGTTTTTGAAAAGCCAAGGTCTTTGGAAATGTGAAGGGTGGAAGTCTAGGTTGATAAAACAATGGCAACGGATCAAGGTGCTTACGGGCCGATCGTGTAACTCTTTGGCTGTCTGCCAAAAGAGTTATGACAAAAGGAAATAATGCAGTGTGTGCATGGTGTTGCGTTAGCATTAGCAGACTTATAGACCAAAATAAAAATGCCATATGTTATCCAAGAAATGGTGACCTGTTGAACTAGTGTTTGTTAATAAGATGAATATTCATATTTATTATCTCAAGCTATTTATTATTGTGTAATATGTATAAGAATCCTGTGTCTGTACATGTGAGAAACACTTACAGGATGAGTGTGCAAGTGTCTTCATTTTGCATGTACTGAGTGAAGACTTTCTGGTAAAAAAAAAAAAACGATATTATAGTGTTTTGAAATATTGTATGTGACCTTTTTGATATGGCTGTGAGTGTGAAGTTGTAGATGTGAACCACAGCTAAGCACAGCATTGTGTGTGACTCTATCACTGCCTGGGGGGGGGGGGGGGGCTCTCCAGGGCTAGCCTGTTGGCTTACAGAGTTAACCTATAGGGGCCCCTCCAGGGCTAGCCTGTGGGCTTACAGGTTAACCTATAGGGGCCTCTCCAGGGCTAGCCTGTGGGCTTACAGGGTTAACCTATAGGGGCCTCTCCAGGGCTAGCCTGTGGGCTTACAGGTTAACCTATAGGGGCCCCTCCAGGGCTAGCCTGTGGGCTTACAGGTTAACCTATAGGGGCCCCTCCAGGGCTAGCCTGTGGGCTTACAGAGTTAACCTATAGGGGCCTCTCCAGGGCTAGCCTGTGGGCTTACAGGTTAACCTATAGGGGCCCCTCCAGGGCTAGCCTGTGGGCTTACAGGGTTAACCTATAGGGGCCTCTCCAGGGCTAGCCTGTGGGCTTACAGGTTAACCTATAGGGGCCCCTCCAGGGCTAGCCTGTGGGCTTACAGGTTAACCTATAGGGGCCCCTCCAGGGCTAGCCTGTGGGCTTACAGGTTAACCTATAGGGGCCCCTCCAGGGCTAGCCTGTGGGCTTACAGGGTTAACCTATAGGGGCCTCTCCAGGGCTAGCCTGTGGGCTTACAGGTTAACCTATAGGGGCCCCTCCAGGGCTAGCCTGTGGGCTTACAGGGTTAACCTATAGGGGCCTCTCCAGGGCTAGCCTGTGGGCTTACAGAGTTAACCTATAGGGGCCTCTCCAGGGCTAGCCTGTGGGCTTACAGGTTAACCTATAGGGGCCTCTCCAGAGGCTTTTTATACAGGACACTGGTCTGGTCTAAACGTAACTCAGACCAGTGAAAGTGGTTTACAGCTTATTTGGCATTGTGCAATGAAAAATATATTTGGGGACCATGCGTGTGTGTGTGTGTGTCAAAACACATCTGTGTGTGTGTGTGTGTGTGCTGTGAGAGAGAATGTGTGTGTGTTTGGGTAACTGTGTGTGTATTTGTACTAGTCCTTGTAATCAGCGCTCTATGGAAGGCTTGGCTTTATCTTATTAAGGAATGTTTACTTAGACGTCCAGTCCAAGGTTCATGATTCCTAAAATGAGTTTACAATTGAAAACTACAAAACCCTTTCAAAATAGGGTCTGAATATACTTTTAAACATATTTAAACTACACGGCAGTGACGAAACACAGTTTAGTTAAGGGTTGAGGATAGTCCTTCGATAAAGCCCTACACGTTTACAATGACACCTACAGTATAGACAGAGCCAAGAATCAAACCAAACAGCCTGCCTTTTGTGTTTCATACAGGTGTGCTGGCTTTCTGTTTTTGAAATCTGTAATTTATCAGAACCATTTATAGGCCATTAGGTGTGTTCTGAATGACTTTGCTGCTTTATTTTTACGTTTTAACTCTCGCTAAATATATGGAACGTGGAAATAAACGTTGTTGCTTTTGATGATCATTTTTGTAACGTTTGATTCAGATGTATGTTAAAGCCATAATCTGTTAGTCAAACGTCAGCTCTACAGTGTTCACTTGATGTACAAGGCACAGAAACCATTTGAGCGTGCACAAAGATTTATATATTCTCCCAGTATTTGTGAATAAGGATTAACATTGAAGGGGGAAAAAATAGCATCCTTTCTTGTTTCTTGACTTCCTGTGTTTTTGTTTGTTGTACAGACATGGCATTTACACAGGCAATAGATTATGGTTTATTTAAATACATTTGAATTTGGGGCTTTCGCTATCAAAACAGATTACTATGTTTAGGAGAGATAGAATATTCTTATATATATATTGTGTGTCTCAACAGATTTCTTTTGCCCAAAAAAATACAAAATGTAATTTAAAGACCCTCACTAAAACAAAACGGATGCAAGAACAGATCTAGAAAAGGCAAAAATGAAATGATTTGATATCAATATTTTATTCCAATGTAACTGACTAACAGTAAAACGATGTAAAGCACACACACACATGCACATTTGTCATGAAAATAATGAGGTAAAATGTTACTGCAGCTACTGTAGGCCAATCTGTACATTAATCTGCCTTCAAGCCTAAAACCCTGAAATGCAGTGACAAACCAAGCTTGGATATCCCCCCTATTTTTCTCAAAATGCACTGCAGCCATCGTCTATCTCAATTTATCTCTCTTATCTCTCTTTTCCCCCCAGAAAATCCCCTTTCACAACTTTTTCTGGGTTACATAACTATTCACTGGTGTCTCCGCGCTCTGTTTCCATGGCACCCACCATCTGGCTGTCTCGACCTGGGACATATGCTACAGGAAGTGTTCATGGTGCTTGTTATGGCTGTTGTTGTTCGGCATCCAGAAGGTAACTTTCTTACGAACAGGGAATAGATCATTTTCAGGGCTTGCCTTCTCTGATGGGAAATGTTGCTGGTAACAAAGAATTAGATCAGTTGTCAAGCGTGGGGGGTGGGGGTGGGGAGGCAATGTACATCTCGTGTACAGCGTTGCGGAAAATTGATAAATGGATAGCGACAACAAAATGGAAGGGTGCCTGAACTCGCACAATATGAGTAGCCTAGTGATTGACAAGCGACGGCTAAGTTGGGTTGTTAGTAGGTTATTCTTACTGTTTGACGTTGTTCCTTCACCTTCCGCGGTCTGGCTATCCATAGTCTCTGACATCAAGCCAAGGCAAAGGTTCTAGTCTACACCTCAGAGGATATCAATGGGGAAAATATCCCACTAGAATCCTTGTCGTTTTGTTGTTGTCAATATGGACTTTAAGAAGCTAGATAATCATAAACATTACTATTTTGGTAGAGTACTTAGGCAAGATGAGCCCCTCCAGTAGTAGGCTAGTGAACGAAGTAGGGCCTACTAGTCCTGCTGCAACAAGGACCTCTCAAGTAAATTACTGGTCTTGAGACAAAAGTAAAAAAAAAAGTCAATGTGCTTACACATCGCACAAGTGCGCATATGAATGTAATAATAATATTGTTTGGTGGCAAACACGGAGCTCGGATAAAGTACTCACCTCTGTATGTATTTTTAGTGCTTCCTGTTGCTAGGCAACCCCTCAAAGAGTCATTGTCTTTCTGTCATCGCGTTGTCTGGTGTCAGTGTCGCAAGGTGGGCGTGGGGGGGGGGGGGGGGGGGGGGGCAATTTCCATTTGGGCTACCGGGGAAGAAGTTCACCACTGTTCCAACTGTAATACCTGTGCAGATGTGTGTTTGTCTTGCTCTCTCTCCGCGAGACAACAGAATCACAGTGTGCTCGGGTGAGGTTGCCCCAGGACTGTGAGTCATGAGACGGTTCCATGTTGCACATCTACCTACATTATGACCAAAAGACAGGATGTGCTATAGAATTAAACAATCATGAGACGTGTAGAGGCTCAATCCATTATCTGTTTAACATTGCACCAGTGTTGTGCTTTGCATGCGCTTCACTGTGCCTGGTAGCTTGTCTTATCTATACATTGTTGCTTTGACATCTTGTGCGTTTACGTTAAAAAGTCGGACAGAAATACCTAGGCCTATTTAACATGCAGGGAAAAAAAGAAACATTTTATAATTGTTCAATCATTGTCTCGTACTATACAGCATATATGATTATGATCAAAGCGGGACCTGAACACTGCTACCCGGTGTGTGTGTGTGTGTGCTTGTGCACATGTTTGTGTGTAGGCTATATACTGTAAACTGTATAACAGTGTATATCTCACATTCCAATGAGTTATATTGAATTGTAAACTTCTTGATATTCTCTCAACATTATGCTTGCTGTATTTTTCAATTGTGTGAATAGAATCCTGCATTCAATTTGGCAATTGCATATTATTACCCTTTTGTGACAAATTTTGCTGCAATCTTTAGTAGTTAAGACCTTGTTCATACGAGTGCTTATGTCATATTGTGTACCGGCTATGGGAAAAAACACTTTCAAATTAAACATTGAGACAAATCCGAATGTCCTTGGTTCAGAATCTGGTCATTTAGGCGTTTCCAAAGTTCTGGTACAGAAGAAACTACATGTTCGTGAACAGAAACAACACGCTTGAGCAATGAGCATCACAATTTCCCGGCTCTCAAGATGTTTCCGGTGTTACCAGAATGTTTGACAGATGGTTCCAAATCCAAACTTATTCCCCTGAAGACAGGAGAACTACACAGCAGTGTACAGCAGTCATTAGCGAGACACAGTAAGGGGAGCAGGAAGAGAGACATGTCTGGAGAAGCAGAAAGAAAACACAAAAACAAAACAGAAAAAACATGAGGAAATTCTCCCTGGGCTGAGGAACTGTAAATACCTCTATTAATTCAATTACTTCAAAACACTGCAGCTGAGCCTTGTCAAAGCATTACTCTAAAGATTGGTGATCTTGGTGTATGAACAATATAGATTATGCAAGCAATACTAGTGGAAATTATGTTGCTAGTCTGATAAAGGATAAGGAAGGAAAGCTATCCTGTGTTCATGAATCCATGGAAGTGAATGAAGTGATCATGCATGTTGGCCTTTAGCTTCGAGTTCCCATGAGTAATAACAAGGAGCCGAGGGTAAGGTATAATGCTACAACCTTCTGTTTCATTACAGGATACAAACACTGACCCTGCTGGATTAGCAAGTCAATTTGGTGTCAACAGCACGTCGAACACACTAAAACCCCAGCTCAGATATGGTGTTTTGCAGCTTACAACCCCACAGCAATGATGCAAGAAAGTAAACAAAAGAAATATTGTTCTGGATTATTTCCAGACATCCGTAAATATTTGTTTCATTACCTTACCTTTTGTGTGTAGAAAGCAGATCACCCTTGAATGAATGATGTTTAAGCACCAGAATAGTAAATGATGGGGGGGGGGGGGGGGGGGAGGGGCTTGAACTCCGATGGAGGCTTTGTGTTTAATAATGCATCTGAGCTGAATCACACTCACTGCATATTAATATCCCAGGCCTCAGCCAAAGGGAGGCCAGTGCTTACCCCATGCCCGTTAAGCGCTTTTGGACTGTCAAGTGAGTCTTTGTCTGAAGCTTGGAGGCAGCTATGTATTGTAGATCACCTCCACCTTCTCCTCCTCCCTTCCCCTCAGCGCCCTCTCTCCATCCCTGAACACCAGCACATCTAATCCATAACCATCACCCTGAGAATCATCCGAGTCACTTTAAGCATTTTTATCCATATGCTTCTCAGCAGCAGTGTTCAGGATTAATCTGGTTGCGTAACCACGTTTTCATTTCTCCTCGTCTGTACCAGCAGCAAGACACTGAGATGATATTCTTCTATTCTTCACTTGACAAATGAAAGAGGATTCTGGAGGGAGGTTGCTGTACAAACTAGCTATCTGTTTCATGCAACATGGCCGTCAGTCTAAGCACTGTGAATGGCCGGGTCTCTGAAATGTAATTCATATTCCAAATATAGTACAAAACTACAGCTACAGGGATTTCACTCAAAATGATATATATGTGTGTGTGTGTGTGTGTGCGCAGCTACATTTTTTTACATTTTTAGTAAGTTGTTAAGTCAGAGTCTGGCGGTGGTTTGTGGCGGAAGTGAAGGACCTCTCAGTCAGTGTTTATTTTACAGCATTGTGACCTCAGACAGCCTGTTATTTACATCACATTTAGTCATTTAGCAGACACTCTTATCCAGAGCGACTTACAGTAAGTACAGGGACATTCCCCCGAGGCAAGTAGGGTGAAGTGCCTTGCCCAAGGACACGTCGTCATTTGGCACGGCCGGGAATCGAACCAGCGACCTTCTGATTACTAGCCCGATGCTCTAACCGCTATTGTAATTCATATTTTAAACTCACTGAAGCACCCAGGTGAAGAGAAGGGACACGTCGCCGGTGATGTCATGTGATCTGTACAGATCACTTTGTGAAATCCAGTAAATACGCAGGATGGCTACAGCTCAGTGGTAGAGGATTTGACTGCAGATTTAGAGGTTGCAGGTTCAAATCCCCTTGCACAGCCCTTTGTAGAAAAGTTTGATATGTAAGTGATATCTCATCATATGTATGTGATATGGAAATTATATCTAGTAACGTGAAGGTGATATTATACAGTATATTGACATGTATTGTATTATCTAGTGGTATGTATATCGTGTCTAGTGATATTATGTGATATGTACAGTATGTTACATGTTAGGGATATGAATGTGATATAGTGTGTATGTGATATTTTGTGCTAGGTACGTGATATCTGGTCATCTCTGGTGATATGCGAGTGCTCCATAGCTCCACAGTCATGCTATGCCATAAATCATTGACCACAGTTGCCAAGGTAGCAGTTCACCCATGCCTCCAGGGTCAACTTAATGGTCAGCACATCACTTGTCAGTACAGTTATTATTGAATAATTGATTCAATTGTGTTTAATTAAGCATGTCATGTTTCATATAACTCATGTGCACAGCTGCAGCCTCCTGACACTGCAGAACTGCCACAGATATTGCAAAACAAGACGAGATTAGTTTTTGCGATGTTACCGTACATGAACCAAAACAACGTAATAGACATTTTCCACATAATTGGAGCCTGCTTCTTGGAGTATCACCACTGGAATTTTGAGACTCACTGTCATGGTTAGGTAAATACACATCTTCCAGCAGGTTTGCAATTAGAAAGCCTTCCTTCAAAACTAGATGTAATCATCTTTTATGGAGCTCCCAAATTAATCTAATTATATTTGTGATGTCTTTCCCTTGTTATCACCAGTGAATAGACTAGAGATAAATGGCATTCACTGATGTGTACAACGAGGCATGAGAGCAGAGGAGACCTGACATCTAAGTCAGGGGGATGGGGCCTGTTAGTCTTTCCCAACTTACACAGTTGAGGATTTGGATTCATATGCCGCTTAAGACAGTAATGTTTGTGTAGCCTTTTATGGCTTAAAAGCAAGAGGAGAACTTAAAGCAAAAAGGCTTTCTGTTTTGTTATATTTCCCTTAGGGACCACAACTCACTTAAAATAAATTATTAGAGATGATTACTTTTTGTTTTTACACTTTGCAGTGGGATGGGGATCGCTAGACATGCTATCCTCAGAGGGAGGGAGAGGAGGAGGAGAGAAAGCAGGGAAGGAGAAGAGGAACCAAGGGAGGGAGAGGAGGAACGGAAGGAGGGGAGAAGGAAGAAGAGGAGGAATGAGGAAGAGGGAAGGAGGGAGTAACTGGGAAGAGGGGAAAGGAGGAGGAACAGTGGGAGGCGGTAAGGAGATGGGGAACAGGGGGAAGGAGAGGGGGAACAGGGGGAAGGAGAGGGGGAACAGGGGGAAGGAGAGGGGGAATTGAGGGAGGAGGCAGCACCCTGGAGAACCACAGGGCTCTTGTCTGGATCAGGGCCTGATGCACGAGGCTGCTGAACCAATTTTACGCTGCATTAAGAGGAGGGATAGAGGGATGGAGGGATGAGACAGATGTAATTTAGTGGTCCTGCAGGAGGTCTAGTCTCCTCTCTTTCTGTATGTGTGCTCGGTTACAACATCAGCCATGGAGAGGACTGTACAGAGGCTGGGGCACATCCTACTGTGCTTCTAGAGGTATTGTTAGATAGATAACGATGTTTCAATGGCCCTAAATCACACCCACAAGAGATCTCCCATGTTTCCAATGTGATGGATCGCACCAACCGCCAAGCGTGGCCATATCCTCTGGATTCACAGTCCCAGAGCTGTTCAACTGTTTCCTGCTCTGTTCCAATGCTCTCCAAACCTTCTAGATTATTCTCTCCAAACCGTGGCTTCATTAAACCCAGCCTCAGACATCATCGTGGCGTTGCTTGTATCTACTTCTTCCCCCTAGTGGTGAGTTGAGAACAGTACAGAATGCCAGATGTGGTTGTTTCCCTCCTTAACGGGACCGCTAATCGAAAGGGACTTTTTCACAGTGGCTGTCTGCCCTCTAGCGGTCAATAGTTGCATAGCGATGGTGTGACATCATCACGAAGGCCTCTGCTGCCTTCTCATTCCACCCAGCCAGACATACCTGATTGTTCAGGCCTATGTCTGGTATTATCCAAATGTCTGCTATTGTGTTAACTTCCTTTAACACAGCTACTTCTGGTTCACCTTGGGTTGGGCCAATGTCTAATAATGAAAAATGAGAGGGCGAGAGAGAGGAGATACAGTAAGAGACAGAATGAGAGGGTGAGGGAGGGAGTGAGTGTAAGAGAGAGACAGAGAGAGGGAGGGATTGTTGCAAAGAAGCATCAGCAATAGAGGTGAATAATATTATTGTAGGTTTGCCTGTATGTTACTGGTATCTTCTATACTGAGAGTAATTTTACATGACAGGGACAGGGATAATAGACGGAATATGATCTAATGCTATACTTAACTGCTGAGAGAGAGCGACAGTCATGAGTGCAGCAGTTGCCTATTTCCTTTCTATCCTAAGGACAATATTCTGCAATCAATAAAATCGACTATCAATTGTAATTTAATAGACCATTACTTTAGGTTGTAGGCTGCTGTAACAATTGGAGAATAACTTACCTACAATGCAAGTTACCCCTGGGAGAACAATAGAGGTTAGCACGGCAGCTGTTTAAACTGCCCTCAGAAATACACCGAACAACCGCATCTAAACGGATCCCTTCTTTTTGACTCGCATAGTTGGACCATGGCGACGATCACTAAACAGGACTCAAACGCCCAAGCAAGGGTTTATTTCAAAACCCCTCCCGGTACCGAAGATTCTGAAGTAGTGCAAAAGCAAGGGCGGGTGACCGTCAAATACGACAGAAAAGAACTGAGAAAGAGACTCAATTTGGAAGAGTGGATAATTGATCAGTTAACGGATTTATACGACTGTGAGGTATGTAGTGATATATTTTCCTTTCTTTTGCATTTTACGTCAAAGACGAACATATTTTATTATAGGTTACCGACTGGAAATAAATAGCTTGTGTCTCAGGCTTTTATTCAACAATTTGCAAGTGGAAACTGTCATTTCAGACACAATGTAGGGCGTGGCCATCTTCTAGTTTTTGTGAAATTGTACAAATTGCCAACCTTATGCCATGTCAGCATAATCAGGTGATCCCAACAAAAGGTGAGCATGTCATGTAAGCCTATTGTTAAGTGGGCCGTGTGTCAAACAGCTGCACGAAGCACCACTCTCTTGACTGAACCTGCAAAGTAGGCCACACTTAAAATTGATTACAGGCAATTTGACCGTCTGAACGTCTTTAGTCTAAAGATTGGTTGGCTTTTAATAATTCATATGCAATAATCGTTCAGATAGCGTATTATAGAAATAGAATCCCCCTGTCTGTTTTATCACACCGCTGCCATGATGCAATCTACACAACACACGGCCTGTCTGAAGACAGTGTATTGAATGACCGTTCGAAACATCAATTATCTCATCACGCCTTTATCTCTCAAGGAATGTAATGAATAACATTGCGTGTCGCTAAATCCACGAGGAGAATCAGGGGCAAGACTTTCTGACAGGCCAGGTAATTTTCATCACAATAAGACAAAGATGCATAAGTAGGCTATTGCAGATAGGAAAGTGTAGTAAGAAAATACTGTACAATATTAACATACTGAATACAGGTAGCCGGTTAGCAGCAATGCCTTATCTGGCACACTGCACCTAATTTGGGTATTAATGAAACTGACTTCATTCGGATGTCCGACGGTTCTCCGCGAACATATGGCCGAGCAAACGAGAACCAATTATTAGATTCATGTCGCCTTGGCCGGAGTACAGGGCGGCATATGGTGAGAAATACAAATGTGTTTGATCAGAGCTGGCTGTAGGAAACAAACACTGGTAGATTGTAATTTGCACCAGCCAGCAGTTTAGCAAGGTGGGACGTGGTCCATGACCCAGCTGAAGTGCTGGGCTGGGGGAACCCAAACAGGAGGATTAGCATATCGGTAGAGATTTTGACTGAGGAAAAAACGGAGATCCCAGCTTTAGGTCCCAACACACACACCCCACCCATACCACTGTGGATAAAAGCGTCTGCTAAAACCAATACACTATACCCAGAGCTGAAAGAGAAGTTTGTTTAGTCGATGAAACCTGGAGAGAGACTCACAACAGGCCCCTTCCTAGTCGGGGAACAATGAGAAACTAGCAGAGTCAGTGTTGGTCAGGAAGGCCTGTACATGGTCGTTAGCGTTCAGCCCATCCTGTTTTGATCATCTATATTGTGAGGGAACCACAGAGGCAGAGGGCATGGAGGAAGTTCTGAAAGACCTAAAAATAAAAGTGTGATTTCATGCTTTTCCTTAGTGTGGTCCATTCACCATTGTTCTCTCTTTGTCTCCATCTCTCTTTGTCTGCCACACTCTCCATCTTTCTCCTCGTGTCTCTCTCCTGATGTGTCTCTCTCCCTCTCCCTCCCTGTGTCTTCTTCCCAGGAGGAGGAGATTCCTGAGCTGGAGATAGATGTGGATGAGCTGTTGGACATGCCCACAGATGGAGACAGGGCCTTGAGGGTGAAGGTGACAGCCCCTTCACTGATTAAATCCAATATTCTTTATGCATCAATATACATTAACAATGTTGTCAAAGCAGTCCACTATGAAGGGACAACACATGAGATAACAGATTTTTCAGAGCAGTTTAGACTGCAGAAAAAGAATTATGAAGTGGAATGTTCCTTATTTTCAAGTAGCATTCATTTTATTTTTCTATTCCTTTTCCAGGGTTTGTTGGTCGGCTGTTTCAAACCTTCAGATGTAAGTTAATTCTGGGGTTGGTGTTGGTCAGTAACCGTCATAAATATAGCACAATATTAAAACTAACCTCCCAGCTAGTTAAATAACTCATGTATTTATCGCAGGACTTTATCACGGCACTTCTGGAGAAGGTCAAAGGTCTTCAGAAACTCAACACTCCCCCCAAAAAGAGTGAAAAAACCCCTCCATAACCTCGTAAGAACTGCTGCTTCCTTAAAAACAACTCAGTTCAACACAGGGATGACCAGCTACTCCCAGAATTTCTCAGTCAGCAACATTGGGAAGAGGACCAACCAATCAAATCTCTAGTGCAGGGATTACTTAGTCTCTTTCTTTGTTACGTCTTGTCTATTTATAAACATACATACACAGGTGTCAGTGATCAATGTTTTATTATCAATAGCATAAGTTAGCATTGTATTAATAAACCAATGAGTTGACATTGAGAAGAGAATGTTTACTTGAGCTATGAATCAATAATTATTTATAAGCATGATACTTGCTTTAGCGTGTAATAGCTCACGGCTCATAGCGAGCGATGACAGAACCCCCAATTAAATCTCAGTAAGTGGCGAATTGTCCTAAAACTATACATTCTTATAACATTAAGATTCTTATAGCATT
Organism: Osmerus mordax; assembly: GCF_038355195.1. Lineage (NCBI taxonomy): Eukaryota > Metazoa > Chordata > Actinopteri > Osmeriformes > Osmeridae > Osmerus > Osmerus mordax. Next base: position 11,359,329 of record NC_090068.1, on the reverse strand, counting down.
CGCTTTCAAGTCAAAAAGTGACAGACATTAGTATTGTGGCATTATAACTATGAGAGTCGTAGTTCAAGTACATTTCTGTCATTGTTGACTAAGGATGCTATACGTGAAATAAGGTAGTTAACGCTGTGAAAGTCCTGTATTACGACTTCACGATAGTACTGTAGGTAAAGAATAGGCTGTTACTAAAGTCATCATCTTTTCAAACTTCTATTCTGAAATAGGAAGTGTGTTTTCTATGTTGGAGAAGAATGTGTTGGCCTGTTGAACACAGGCAAACATACTAAAAACACTTTTTAACTTTTTGAAATGAACTGTGATTACTGTAGCATACTGTCAACGAGTTGTTGCAAACCCTATATACTATAATCCTGATAGTGTGTACCGTGCCTGGAACTGTAAGGAGGTCAGGTCTGTAGACCCCTGTTGACCCCCAAGTCAGGTCTGTTGAGTCATTGGGAGTCAGGTGGCTGAGCGGTGAGGGAAGCGGGCTAGTAATCAGAAGGTTGCCAGTTCGATTCCCGGCCGTGCCAAATGACCTTGTGTCCTTGGGCAAGGCACTTCACCCTACTTGCCTCGGGGAGAATGTCCCTGTACTTACTGTAAACCGATCTGGATAAGAGCGTCTGCTAAATGACTAAATGTTGACCTGACCTGGGGGAGTTTAGGCCTTTTTTTCCATAGCTTTTTATTTGTTTCTTAAACTAAATAGAAAAATACGCTTGCTTTTGATAAAAGTACTGCAGAATGGACCTGATAGACATGAGGGCATATTTGATGATTGTATTGACTAGCCTACTTTTTTTTTATCTAACAGTGTGTGTGTGCGTGTGACATTAGATAGTGGGTTGTGTGTCTGTTTACTGTAATTCGCTCTGGATAAGAGCGTCTGCTAAATGACTAAATGTTTAAAACACACATTTTAATGATCAAGCTGTCTCCCTCACCTGCCATTTGACTGTTTCCTGCATCATGAAATACATATATACACATTAGACTGTGACCTAATAACCACTGTTGGGCTAACATTTAGGTGTGCTGTTCAGTAATATGTTGTCCTATGGAAATGGCTAAGCCTACAGGTAAACAGCCATAACTGTGTGTTTTCTTTTTTAAATACCGCACCATCGTTGCAGCTTCATTTACAAAATCAGAACGGAACATTGGACGAACCTCCAACTGTCTCAGCAGCAAAGACACATAACTACAGTTGTTCATTGCTGACATTTCTGTCAACAGTTAAGGGCACATCTTGGTTGCTGAAAGCTTGTCAGATTGTGGCTTAGGTAGTCAGATGTTATTCTAGTATGTATCGATGGCTAGGCATGAAGGTCAACAGGGTGACTTAACTTTAGTGCTGCTGGTATGATGGTCAAGCTGCATGTGAGTGGTCAAGATGTGATTACAACAACTGTAGTGATGTAATGTAGCAATACTCAATGGTGCTGTTTGCCAATTTGTTACCTTTTTATGACAACTCAATAAAGTGTTTTACTTCTGTTTGTTTTCTGAGTCCCCTCACTTTTGATGCAAGGAGGCAGAGGAGATAATGCACCATTCAACACTGAAAATCAAAACCTTTTATTTTTGTAATTATTTTTTTAAGGCTGTTACTTACTAAAGTTGGACTCATTGAAAACTCATTTGAATCAAGAGCTGGAATACTGTTACAAACAATGCCTTACGTGTCCACTTAACACATTGAATACACAATGAACAATGTTTTCAAAACTCACTGACACATATTACATGACTGGACCCAGTGGGTTCTGTAGATAAGAAATTATTCTAAACTCTACAACCATAAACCAGAGCAAGGTTGGAAAAATTAGGAAAGGGGAATTATGCCAGTGAAGTCTGTATTTACCAATTGGTATTCATAATCAGCCACAACATCACTAGCATGTTGTTGCTTGACAGGTCTTTCGGCAACATGTTACATTTCTACAACAGTTATTCATCGCTCAGAAAAAGGTTAATTGTGACGTTAAGCAATGTTCCTTGGCAAGTATTGGTTCTAGGCTTCAACTGATTATCAGAAGGTCTTTAGTAGATCACTGTAACCTAGAAACAGAGTAGGTAACTGATTTGATGTTGGTCTGCCATCACTATAAGTCAGATCTACGTTCAATGCTCAGAAGTTCAACTTCAAAAATGAGTGTGGCGCCACCTGTTGGAAAAGTGTAATAGACAATATTATGACGAATCAAACAAGACTTGTTTGAGAACGTTTAAAATAAACAAAAAAAGGAATGTGAAAACATTTGAAATACTGAATTACCTGGGATTTTAGGGGGGGCTCCTCGGTCTCCATATCCTTAAAATGAATCAAACTGTCATTTTCCAACAGAATCCAAGAAGCTGTCTGTGATGCATACATTGTGTATTTTGGGCAATTTAATTGTGAGCTGCCATTTGAACTATTTTGAGTACAAGCTAGAAATCATCCTATTTAGGGTAAGGTCAAGACAGGTTGAGTGACATCATAATTAAGGTGTTGAGGGGAGGTAAAGTGACATCATAATTTAGGTGTTCAATCCAGGTAAAATGACATTATAAATAATGTATCTTTGCAAGTTAATGCGACATCATAATTAAGTTGTTCAAGCCGGATAAAGTGTCAACATAATTACGATGTCAGAACCAGATAGTGTCATCATGAATACGTTGTTAAAGTCAGGTAATGAGGCATCGTAATTACAGTGTCAAAGCCTGGAAATGTGATATGATCAGCATGACAGGACACTGCTGGGAAAACTCACCAAGCTCTGATGGAATGACGAGCTTTCTCTTCTCACCTTCACACATACTAACAGAGAGGAAAGGAAGTCAGTCAACAATTCAAAATAACTTCTGTCTTGCTACAGGATGCATCACTGTGGTAAATAATTTATATATATATATACACATTTAACCCTTGTGCTGCCTTCAGGTCACATGACCCAAAGGTTCATAACGAACCATCGTTGTGTTTACCCAATTTTACCCAATACAAAAACAAATACAAATTATTTTCTTTTAACCTTTGCAATGTGGGGGGTCTGAGACAGCCCAACGGTTAAAAGAAAATGCTTCACTTTGTTTTTTTATGAGGTAAATTTGTCGCAATATGACAGTGGGTCACAATGACTGATGGGTCAGAATGACCCGAAGATAACACAAGGGTTAAATAAACAGTTCCTTGGCTCTAACCACTGAACCAATATCAGAACGTTGACCTTCTGATCCTTGCTTATCTGCTAAACTTCCTATAAGCAGTATTTATAAGTAGTTTAGGATCAACGCATCTGTTAAAAGAGTTAATGTTTACATTTACATTTAGTCATTTAGCAGACGCTCTTATCCAGAGCGACTTACAGTAAGTACAGGGAACCAGGGACCCTCTGATTACTAGCCCGATTCTCTAACCGCTCAGCCACCTGACTCCCTATTTAAGTGAAAGGGGATAAGAAAGGCCCCTACCCCAGCAGGCCCTGGTCCCACCCTTTGATGACCTGGCCGGTACCGAGGGTAAAGGTGAACGGCTGGTTCCTGGGAATGCTGCTGTCAAACTCCGTTCCATCTTCCAGCTTTCCCTACAGGGGGAAACACACCACCATCATTATTGAGGCACGAGGAGATGGTGTCTTCCTTAATATTCCAATATAAATTCACTTTATTAATCCTAATGAAAATGTATGTGTTCGTTCGCAGAATAAGTATTAAAAGACATAGGTCGCACATCATAGGATGTATCCAATAGCAACAAGAACTACGTAGTTGTTTTGGCTTGGTTGGGTTACTCACAGTGTAGTGCATGTTCAGCACATCCCCCTTTCGGGACTTGATGGGGCAGTTGTCGACCCTCTTCTTGATGCCAATCTGCAGCTTCTTCTTCTCTCCTCCTCTAACCACCTCGGGAGCAAGGGACACCAGCGTGACCGCGACCAGAAAAAACAGCCGCATACCTTCGAGCAGATAGAGATGGTGTGAGGGATGATGAGAAAACTGCATGGTAGCCAACACCATGCCTGAGATATTCATCTCTTCTATCATTTTGCAAGCAATTTGCACCATCTTGTTTTCTTTTCAATTTACTCAGAGCCTCCAATCAACCTCGAAGTGCCCATAGAAGTGTTTGAGTGGGCTGCTATTCAATTTTGACATTCATCATCCATTTTGTGTGAACGTTTGAGGTACTAATGACACATAAAATGCCCTCAATCCTTCAAAGACGCCAAGTGGTTGATTTGGGCCAGAGCACGTCCATCTTTTTAGTGGGCCTTCTTTCGATACTTCATCCTCACCTAAGTGCGCCTGACATTGCCAGTCCAGTTAATAAATGGATAGAACGCGTATCCCCCATTTGGTAGCAGACACACTAGTATTACACGTCATCAATCACGGTCTAATTCGGGCACTTGGGCATTGTACAGTGGGCAAATGCTTAATAACAGTTTTCAACATGGCTTTGGTAGAAAACACGCCATGACACAGAATAAAGCATAACTTTGACAGTTTCTTCCGGGATCATCAAGGGAGTAGCTACTTTTATCAGGAAATAGCTAACACAAAAAATTTCGAAAGTATTAAACTAGCCATCATCATCACACCGAGCGGGTGTGCACTTAGCACGCTAGCTAGCTTCGTTGGCCCAAGGTTTAACATTTCCTCTTTATAGCGCGGTGTGGCTAACGTAACCAGATGTCTTATAGCTGTCAGCACAGTTCAGCATCTTTAATTGTCTGAGCCAGCTAGCAGCTAAGTATAAAATGTTCTGAAGCACAGTGCCATAGTGGAGCATAGCTACCAGCCTTGCGCTAGCAAGATGGTGCTAGTTCCTATTGTCACCGGCGCAGAACTTTTTAGCGCTAACTATTAGCTACAGTATGATCTATTTCCCTGCCAGCATCAGCACACTACAAATAATCAACCACTACGCATAGCTAAAAGAAGAAAACAGTCAAAATAGTTGCAAAGTGTGACAGATTACCACCGTACCTGCGTTGCAGACAAACAGGCAATAGACCAGACCTTTCTTAACAGTGTGAAAAAGGAAAGCTCAATAGCGAATATTTCTACTTCCTGTTCAAAATAAACGTCACGACAAACGATCGCCTTTTGTTTTTCGATCCTTTGAAAAACTTTCTACCAGATTAAGTTAGGACTGGTATAGCAAATATTAAGACCACGAAACGATGATATGAGCAAAATACTGATTGATGTGAGAGTGGGAGAAAGTATATTACCTGTTAGAGGATGTGGGGTCTGCCACCGATTTCAAACCATTCGGGCACAATCACACACTTATTTTGAAGGGATGGAGTAATCGGAAACGCTTATGAGCATTATAGAGGCAACGTTTACGAATCTGAAAGAAAATGAATGAATGAGTGTAGCTTTCAACTTCGTTGTCTGCTGTTTTATAGATGTAATTATTAATGTTAATTAATTTAGTTGCCAAAAAAGGGTTAGGATAACTGTAATATTATATTTAACCGTTTGGTCTTTTGCTGAAGAGGATGACTAAATGTAATATTGCTTTAGGCCGCAGACGCAAATAAAAGTTAATTCTATTCGATTTGGTCCAAAACAGCGGTTTGAAGCCCGGATGTGATACAATACAATAAACGGTTGTAGCCAGGCAATGATAGGCATGTGTAACTAGCCATTTAATAGTTATATGTCGGTACTAGATTAGATGTAGTTTATTTTTATAGGAATATAATTGTCATTTATTTATACCAGCAGGTGGTAGAATTGAGCTGTGGTGAACGTGCAAAGTGGAAAAAGTTAAAACCTCTTAGGATGGAAAGGATGACAGTTTAATAAGTGACTGATGATTGCAATAGAATGCTAAATAGCTTTCACCTTACGGAAAACACATTCAATATTTATATTATCATGAAAAAAGGGTGTTCCCACACAGCGTGTGGGGGAGATTACATATGTGTGTTGCCATGGAGCATACTGCCTCATTTTATAAAACATTTTAAGACCTTTAAAATCTTCAACGATTTTGCTTGGCCTTATGAGCAGGACTTTGGCAGATATGCTCTTGTAGGGTATCACAGAATACATAAAGAGAACAAACAAACAACCTGAAAAAGAAAACAATGACATTATTGACCTAAATTAAAGGCTAACATTATAGTAGGCTTATACAGTCTGAGCCACTTCTGTAAACAATTTAAAGTTAAGCGTGAATTGACTCAATATGACTGTTCTGTAATAATGATACCATGGGCCTAATGAGATATTTACTCAGTTCCTTACAAAAACAAGCAACATTTGTATCTAAATAGATTAACTTCATTAATGACTTCCCTTGTGACTAATTATAATCTTATATTGAGGCCAGTCTGAAAGCCAGTGTTATATGACACGAAACATCTAGCTACTGCAAAGTAAAACTTGAATTGTATTAGTGATAATCCTGATCAGTATAGCATTTTCAGTTAGTCTGTGACAACTATGGTCCTCAATCTCACATTAGGATGGTTTAGGGTCTGTCATGACATCAATATGCAAACTTAAATATCATCATTACATTTAGCAGACGCTCTTATCCAGAGCGACTTACAGTAAGTACAGGAACATCCCCCCCAAAGCAAGTAGAGTGAAGTGCCTTGCCCAAGGACACAACGTAATTTTGCACGGCTGGGAATCGAACTGGCAACCTTCAGATTACTAGCCCGACTCCCTCACCGCTCAGCCACCTGACTCCACTTATCAACTGTAATATTGATCAAAACTTAACACCAAGCCATGTAATAAGACAAATGTACCAATGTATGGACATGGATATAGTAAAATCAATAAAGGTAATCTGATGAACGCCATTTGAAATAAACATGAAAGGTAGATATAGGAAAATGGATGATGGATATAAGTGTGTATTATAAATATTTATGATAAATTATTCTAGTACTTTTATGTGAGGGTAACTGCATCTTCCATTCCTCTGGAATACTGGGAGGATGAGAGGCAACAGCACAAACAACTCATCAGAGTATACTGGAAGAGTCTGAAATAGATTTCATGTTTCACTTAAAAAAAAACAAAAAAACGTTATCCTTGTGGCTGATTTTCTGTGTCCTGCCTTGGAGGACTGCCTATTGATCCACTGAAATCTTTTGGAAGAGAGCTGAACTGCTAAGATGCTGCGGGAACACTGCGAAAAAGAAAGAAAAAGAAAGGCTTTTAAGAGTTAGAGGGCAAGCATGACCTGGGGGCAGGAAAGAAGACAGAAGTTATAGAATAGATTCCTAACAACTATAATGGGAAGGTCTGGGTGGACACAAGACTGCCATAAAGGCAGGATTGTCTAACAGTTAAAGAACACTGTAGGTTTCCTCAACCCCACAGGTCTAGCGTTAAACCTCAAGGTGAATGAATCCTTCTTGTGTCAACGTAACACCTAACGGTGGCATTTCAAGTCGCCTACAAAAGCAAGCAATAAGGCAGCTCATTTCCTCCTGCACCTCCTGCATCATTCAGCCTCCCAGTGGACCTGTCCCAAGCTGATACATGTCAGACCATCCACTCCGCCATGTTGGGCACCCACAGGTATTGTACCCCAAGACATAGCCATCAATCAACGCCTGCGAAGACACACCCCCATTTCTCTCATAAACGAGCATATGGCAGCTCTGAGGCTCAACATCCATCATTGCAGTAATGCTATATAATACTACACTACTCAGGGGCTGCACGCAAGGCTGTATAAACAAACCAACTGCAGGAGAGATGGAAGGTGAGGCGTAGATGTAAGCAGTGAGGGGTAAATGTCACACTTGTTAACTGTATTGAGGTGAAATGTCAAATCTCACAACCGGGGACTGAAACTATGTCAGGAAAAGGATGAAAACATCTCACATATGCAGGCATCCTTATTGGCATCAATTACGATTATTTATTTATTGAAAACCACCAATGAGTTAGGACTCCAATATCCTCAAGAAGTGTCTCAATAATTGGTTTATATGTTTCCAAACAAACTAATGCAAGATTTTAGGTCAATGGCTTTTAAATGATATTGTAACCACACCTTTGTTCAGTAAGCACTGAGCACTAATGTAATTCATCACTCACACACATCATCATTAGTAAAACAATAAAACAAAGGCCTCATCTTATGTTACTTTATGCTTTATTATTTTTCACTTTACAAAGAACATGACTTGGTGAATTAGTTGTTGCATATTTTAAGACAAATGCTATCGAAAATGTCAGAAAAAAAACATTGTAGAAAGATGAACAAAGACAATTCCCACCCAAACATTAGTGTACATATAGAATATATATTAATATCATTGCTCTTCATCTAATCCCAATGTTAATGCTAACATCTCCTCTGCATATTTAGCTCACCAACATTCATTTTCATCGTTTTCATCACAATCTCCCAGAACAAATTTTATCCATCCACTTTAAAATGGGTTAACAACCTTAAACGTTTAGTCTTTTTTCCCCCACATACAAGTACATTAAACCCTCTCAAAAGCAAAAATAAGTGTTTTCACAGAGGAAATGTTAGAGGAGACCACAGCAAACTGAAAAATGTAATTCAGTGAAAAATACAGTCGGATTTCAAATGATTGAAATGACAAGCCTTTGATTTCATAATGAGCGTATTAAAAAAACAAACGTTGATGACCATCCTCCATTCCCATTGTACTGCCAATAATACACCTCATAATGCCCTACTCATGGTGGCCACCACTATGAGGGGTTACCATGACAGCAGTTAGAATATAAGAATGTATGACCATTAATATCTGAGATGAGCAGCAGGAACAGCACACTTATCTGCACTGAAAATGGCCCCGGTTGGATGTAATAAATTTGTAATCTTGTAATTCTAGTTTGTTAACATGTCACGTTGACATTTAAGGGAGGGGAAAACAGAAATCACAAAGAAATCACACAAAAGACAAAATTGTAAGAAAAAAAGGTTTGAAACACTGAACAGTAAACTTTCTTCTAATTAACCTAAGGCGTCATTGGGTATTATAACCACACTGAGAACATTCAACTATCCCCTTTACAATATTAAGAAACAGCTGATCGCTGGAATCGATGAGTGCAGTTAATCCCCATTACTACGACGAGAACTACATATTTCCAGAATTATTTCATTATAGGTTTCCACCATGTAATGTTGTTAATTCACATATATTAGGAAATCTAAAGTAATGTAGATGTGTTTATGTACAAGGCAGTTGGTCAAAAATAGTAACACATTTGCAGGGTATAAGTTGACTGAGTCATTTGTGGTGCGATAATACACCTCAAGAGACCTAACTATGGGAGAGTGTAAAAGCAGGTTAGGCTAGATCATAGACACATCCAGAGATCCGATACAGTGATGAGTACAGATTCTAAGTGTTGAGGAAGGTATGTCTTCGCTTTGACAGATTATTGGTATCGAAGATGAGGAGATGTGCAAGTAAGACATGAATTAATCCTTTGATTTATGATCTGATTCGATCTGTGCAAGTTACATCACGATAAAGTAAGGTTAGGAATTCATTACATTTTATTGCACTAAATGGCTGAAAGTCAATTGCTCAGCCATTGCTTCATTTTCAGTCATTGCATAATATATTTCCAAGATACTGTATTTGCCACTGCAAATGAACTGTTTAGACAAAATAAGATTTTTTTTTTAAATCAAGAAAACATACATATTTAGCGTTCTTCTAAAGCCATGATTAAGGATTGTGCTTTTCCTAATAGTTACAGTGGACTACAGCTCATACAAATGCACAGATTAGAAATATCTCTGACGATAAGCTACATTACAACACAGTCAAAACGAATAAAGCAATTCTTATTCTTCGCAGCTGATTCAAATTCTCAATTTCAAAAATAGATCTATCTATCCCTTTGCCTCCCTCTTCTCTACAGAGCTGGACAACTGATACGTGTCTGTGTGTGCGTCTGGTCGGGGCTGAAGAGGTTGTGCTTGGGGTGAGAGGCTCCCTTCAGACCTGTCCTACTCTCCTCGTCTCACCCCCATCCTCTCCTCCTCTTCCTCTCTCCCTCTCATCCCAACCTCTCGTCCTCTCACCCCATCCTCTTTTCCTTTTTCCTCTTTCTCCATTCTCTTCCTCTCTTTCCATCCATCCTCTCCTCCTCCTCCTCCTCTCACCCCATCCTCTCCTCCCCCTCCTCCTCCTCCTCTCACCCCATCCTCTCCTCCTCCTCTCACTCTGTGATCTCCAGGATGAGGTCGTCTCCCTCCAGGTTGCTGTCTGTGGAGACGTACACCTTGGCCACGGTGCCCGCGAGGGGAGAGTTGACCACCGTCTCCATCTTCATGGCGCTGAGCACGCACAGAGGCTGGCCCTTCTCCACCTTCTGGCCCTGCTGCACCTTCACCTCCACCACCTTGCCAGGCATGGGCGCGCCCACCTGCCCGCGCACGTCCTTCAGGGCCTTGGGGTGGAAATGCATCTCCTTGGGGGGGGGGGGGGGGGCGCACAAGGATGCGTTACGTGGATTCTTACTGTGATTAACGTATACATGGCAGATGTATACACATACGTGTACACACACACACACGCGTGTGCACACCAACTCCAAAAGCAGCAAGGGTCCCTTTGATGTTGTTCAGAGAGACCAGGAACTACATATGACAAACGAACACACACAGTCAACAAACAGGAAGTGGCTCGTCTGGATGTACCTTCATGGCCACCGTATCCTTGACCAGGACGGATCTCAGCTGGCCGTTAAGCTCGAAGAACACCTCCCTCTGGCCAGCCTTGTTGAGATCTCCCAGGGCCAGCGCCTTGATGTGGAGGGTCTTCCCCCTTTCCAGCTCCACCTGAGTCAAACAGGAAGAAGAGATGATCAGGAAACAACAAGGTACAACGCAGTGGTTCAGCACCTGACTGCAGGTCAAGAGGGCGCTGATAAATACATTCAATGTTTTAAATGTTTTTGTCGAATTAATGCGTTGTTATTATGGATAGATCGCGACAGCAGATATCATGGTTTTTGTTTTTGAAAGTAAATAGTTGGATTCATTAACATACTCCATGGAAACTAATGTATGTGTCATTATGAGTAAATCATGACATCGGCGATTACGCTAAAGACCTCGAATTCCTCAGCGATCTTGGGCCCGTCGAGGAACAGGCGAGTGTTCAGACAGTCCACCGGTCCGAAGGTGGTGGTGAAGTCTTTGAACTCCTGGAACACCTTCGGGTACATGGCCGCTGACATCACATCCTCGGGAGTGATGTCATCACCGTGCGCCTCTCGCAACCGTTTCTCCAGGGCCTCGAAATCCATGGGGGGTAGAGAGGCACCTGGTCTGCCCTCAACACGGGGCAGAGACTTGAGCACCTGGGGGGGGAGGGGGACCAGTCAGATAGATACCAACAGAGAATGCTATATCAGCATGGCTAGTCAGATCGTCTGTAATTAGAAGTTAATCAGTTCATACAGATTGGGATTTTCTGACTTCAAAGCAAGCCCTTGAAAATATGTACAAAAATACCAGAGGCTATAACCAAGCGTTTGAACCTACCAAGCAAACAGGAGCGTAATAATGAACAGATAGACAGAGATAATGCTGCACATCTCTGTCGGAAATGAGAAATCGCTGCTTGGTAATAGCTGTAGTGCTCCTTTGTTGTACATGATGTATGCTAAGCAGATGGCCCATTTATTTTGAACTGATCTGCAAAATAAATTACACAAGTGCCACCGTGCGTCCAGAACCGAACAAAGCACGAGGGGGAGCTGCATTGTGTAACGGCCGTGTAAGGCACACATTTGTCCTAGAAAACAATTGATCTTCTGAAGGAAATACTTTGGGGTAATTCATGCAGGCTGATGCTCTCTGAGCAAGACTAGCGGTGACATATTATTTTTTTTAATGAAAAATTCATACACGAGAAATAAGTGCAGTGTATCAAGAGGGATCGTACAGACAGAAGAAAGGAAAATAACGCAAATAGGCTAACATTTCAAACAAACAAGTTTTTCATTTCAGCAGAACTTGAGTAGGAAATGTAAAATGCTTTTGCTCCCCAGCTCTCCTGAATGACCTCATAAGGTACACATAAATGCACTCTGAATGTTTAATCCATATAGCAGTGAGCTAATTATCTTTTAATACTGTGGAAAATAACAATCTCACTGTTGAGGTTCACTTTAACATACTAGTGGAGAGCAGACAGTCTCCATAGTCACTCAATACAATACACTCCCCCCCCAAGGGCAGGCTATTGATTACTAAAAGCTGCTCTTTGAGAGATGCAGATTGTAAATCACAGCAGTTCAATGGAAAGCATTAGTAGCGTGGGTAAAAGGAAATGCGGAATGTCCAATAACACGGTGAGATGAGAGGGAACACGCCGGCGTGTTCCCTCTCAGGTACTGTACAAGCAAGCAAGGCGCCCTAGAAGGACTTGTTAGCGGTAGCGTGGAATGTTGGTGGGCTTGTTAGCATGGACCGTTGGTGTGACTTGTTAGCATTAGCGGGGCGCGTTAGCATTAGCTTGTTAGCATTAGCATGGCTGGAAGAAATTAGCGTGGCTTATTACATTTAGCAGACACTCTTATCCAGAGAATTATTAGAATTAAGAGTGGCTTGTTTGCGTTAGCTTGGCTTGTTAGCGTTGGCGTTACCTTGGAACGGAAGGGCTCTGGGAAGCCTCCATGAGGAATGCCGATATGTCCTTGCAGGAACTCAACCACTGACAGCGGGAAGGACAGCTCGTCCGCACGCTCCTCCACTTCCGCCCGCGTCAGAGAGTTTTGCACCATGAACTGGGCCAGGTCGCCCACGATCTTTGAGGAGGGGGTCACCTGGGGAGGGGGACACAGGAGTTTTGAAACTGATGCTACCACGCCAGCGTCATACTCCGTTTTCACCTTTCAAAACATTCCAACTGCTGAGGAACTGAGCAAGAGCCAGGAGAGGATTGGAGATAGATTTAGATTAAAAGAGAGGAGGCTGGGGGAGAGAGAGAGGGCAAGAGAGAGAGAGGGCGAGAGAGAGAGAGGGCGAGAGAGAGAGAGGGCGAGAGAGAGAGAGGGCGAGAGAGAGAGAGGGCGAGAGAGAGGGCGAGAGAGAGGGCGAGAGAGAGAGGGGCGAGAGGGCGAGAGAGGGCGAGAGAGAGAGGGGGCGAGAGAGAGAGAGGGTGAGAGAGAGAGGGCGAGAGAGAGAGGGCGAGAGAGAGAGGGCGAGAGAGAGAGGGCGAGAGCACGCGAGAGAGAGCGAGAGAGACAGTGAGAAAGAGAGAGCGAGCGCGCGCGCGAGAGAAAAAGAGGTGTGAAGAGAAGGGTTGAGAAAGCGAGGGTGGAGCAGAGAAAGAGAGGGGAGTGGAGAGAGAAAGTTAGTGTCGCCGATGGGACAGCGAGACGCCACAACAACAAGAAGACTGAATGGAGAGAAAGAAGCAGATAGTGACAACAGTGGGAGCGTGTCGTCTATTGAACGAACGCCGATACTGATTCACCAAGCCTGTGATATGGGCAATATTAGACAGCGCGGGGAAAACGGAGTAGGAGAAAAGGGAAGAGGAACACAAACTCGACTATCTCTGATCATTTAATTAAGCTGTAGGAAATGAAAACCATCTAGGCGAGACCAAAAGCTAGAAGATGCAATTGATTGGAGAGATCAGAGAGAAGCGTAAAGGAACAGAACAGATAAGCTTTGCTCAAAGCTCCTCAGCTGGTCTGACTCAAGGCCCAGACAGAAAGCAGTGAGATTAGCAGCTCTACTCCCTTCAAACTTAGTCCTCTCCTCTTTTTATTAAATTTTTGAATACAAAACTGAGACCCGCATATATGCTCTGGAGGGAAGAATGAGGAGTGCAGCAGAATAAGTGGGCCTTTAACAATTCACTTCAATAAGATTGTACTCTCTTTCACACTATAAATCTGACTATCAGATCAGACTAGGGAGAAAAAAAATCTGAACCGAAACAAACATACAGTATTTTGCTACATCATACAGGAAGTGAAAACTAGACGGTTGTCTCACCTTGATGAGGTCACCGAGCAACTTGTTCCCCTCGGTGTAGGCCTTCTTCACCTCCTTGAACTTGTGTCCCAGGCCCATGCTGTGAGCCTGGAAGTGCAGGTTGGTGTACTGCCCTCCTGGGATTTCGTTCTCGTAAACGTCTGCGTTTCCAGACTTCATGGTGGCCGTGCAGTCGAAAGGTGCGTAGAGCCCGCGAGCGACCTCCCAGTACTCGCTGTAGTCAAACACCTTCTCCAGAGGAATGCCTGATGGGGTGGGGGGGGAAGGAAGACGACCGGCTCAGATGCAGCTGCTAGCGCAAGCATGGATTCGTGTTTAACATGGAGGTGTGGGAGTCAGGTGGCTGAGCGGTGAGGGAGTCGGTCTAGTAATCTGAAGGTTACCGGTTCAATTCACGGCTGTGCCAAATGACGTTGTGTCCTTGGGCAAGGCACTTCACCCTACTTGCCTCGGGGGGAATGTCCCTGTACTTACTGTAAGTCGCTCTGGATAAGAGCGTCTGCTAAATGACTAAATGTAATGTAAATGTAGGTGTGGGAGTCGGCGAAGACGTGTTTACTTAAGTCTTAACTTCATCTGGCAACAAACAGATGAATACAGACAGGGACAGATTTCCCTGTCTGTCTGCAGCCCTGAGACAGACAGATGGACAAACTGTTTCAGTGTCTGTTTCTGAGACAGACAGAGACACTGAAACAGACTGACAGGCCGATGGACGAACAGTCACCCAAGGCTGGAGCTGTCTTAAGTATGATCTACAATCATCATGGAGGAGAATAAGGGATCTTGGCTTCGGGAGCTCTGCTGATGCAGAGTACCAAGAAGTATGGATTGATAGATTGAAGGAATAAGAAGCTCAAAAGGTATTAAGTGTCAAGTGAAAAAGAATTGGCTTGAGATGGAGAAAACATTGAAAGAACTCCCTAGTAACAGGTAAGAAAAACAACTTTTCTGATAAATAAAAGACTATAGATCAGGTACTAAAAATTTAATCTTTTGACGACACAGAGAGAAGCACAGTGGTAGAATGGGCTTCATCCACACACCTAATGGTTTGTTCATTACTTTATTGTTATTAGGTTTGCAGAAGCCTGGACATTAACATAGGCTATAAAACCTTGCTATTCCGTCTTGTGGATGGGCTGAATCTCACACTGGGTTTTTCTAGTAGTGTTTACATAATCAAGATGAATCTATGAGTCGGAAAGGATTACAAAGAAAGAAAGGTCTATAAAGCTGCAATGTGTTTTATACTGAACAGATATTGTTTTTATAGATACTAAACTCAAGGCCACTTTGCTAAGCAACAATGAAATTTCTTGTTTCCTAAACTTCCTATTAGTAGTACCTGGGTACCAAGGCAACCGCCTCCTACAAAGGTTAGATGAGCTGAGCCATTAATCGAACAATAAGAGCCATGAGGAATCCAGTACAGCCGCTTCACCACTCGAGTCGTACAATTTTGTTTTTTACTACACACAACACAACAGTCCTTCCTTAACAACTATATTTTAAAACATTTAAGGGGAAACATTTCAACATCTTCAAAAAGGTTAGGGCCAAGGACAGGATGGAGTCCTCACAATTATTCTGCTGGATTTCTAAAAGCGCTGTGAAATAACAGGGTTGGGTTGAGAAGCATAGCGATAAACAGTGCACCTCGGGTTTCCATTTTGTCCAAACAACTAGGTGCAGATGTAATTTAAATAAATATGTTTGAAGGCACAGATGTAGACCCAAAACTTTCTTCAGCCAGTGTATTGGCATTTATTTTTTCCATTTAGAAAACGACTCAATTTCACAGTGTTGAGAACTTTTTAGTCCTCGGAATAAAGCATGAGGGATGCGTAATCCAGCGTTACATGCTCGATTTCCTCGTCAAGTAGGAAGGTTAAAAAGTGAACATGTATTTGAAATGAGCTGCTTTGGTAACTGCAGAGGAACACTATTCCGTTGTTTATATGCCGATACATGTCCAGGTAATTTCTAATCAGATGCAACTCGTCAAGCTAATTAATTCACCATCTTGCCCTCTTCTCAAAACGAGTCCTTGAGGGCTTTCCAAAAGCAATTAAGTGGCATTTGTTGTGTACGGAAGAAAGAGATATTAAATTATCGTTTGATCTTGTAGAGATTGGATTCTTTTGACCCAGTGAATATTTTAGAATGTGTTTATGACATCATTCATTATCCGGTGTACCCAATCGCATCACAAGGAATAGCTAGTGCCTGGTTGCTTTTGTGATGACAGGCTGTCTTGAAGAGAGGCTAGGTGTTGCATTGTTGTGCTGGGCACAACATTCCGCGTTGCTTTGTGGGAATTATTTTTCTATAAAAGAGTTCTAGAGAGTTTAAATTCCATCGACAACCAACGTCAACGTATACTATAGGGTGTGTGGAGCACATTGGGTCACGGAGACAGACCTCTCACGTTGACTCATAACACGGAATCTTCCCTCTCTCAGCCTGTGCCGTTTCAGGAAGCGAACAGCTATCGGGCGCTGGCCGGCCGGCCGAACACAAGGGCTTCCACTTCAGGCCTCACACCGGTTACCTTAGCAACCCGGAGGCAGCAGAACGCCCCCCCCCCCGCTTGCCTGGTTGGAGGGAGGGAGGGGAGGAGGCGGGGCGGCAGAGGCGGGCAGGTCATGTCATTACAGGAGGTTAAGCCTGATCAGTTGATGCCGTAACGTCTCAATTAAAGAAAGGTCACTGAGTGGTGTCTGTATGAGAAATCGTGTCTGTAAGTGACCTTCCCCTGCATCCCTTCTTTTGGTCTCTCGCCGGTCTCTCCCCGTCTCTCCACTCTGTTATTTTTCTGGTATGCTCTCTACTTCTACCTCTCCCTCTCCACGTCGGTCTCTGTCTCTACTTCTCCCCTCTCTCTCTACATCTCTCTCTGCCTCTCCTCTGCTCCCTCTGTCTTGTTCTTGCCATCTCATCTTGGCCAAAAACGTCAGACATGCTTCATTTCTAAACCACTTCCCATGTGTTCTCTGTTGTGTTGCTTATTTTAGTGCTGACGGTTCATCCCTCCATCTCTGAGCTCTGGAGACCAGGCATAATGAGTGTGCGTTTAAAGACCAGCATTATTCAACTGCCTGGGATTTCAGTCCATTCCAGACAGTCCCAGTTCAGAACACATCCCTCTGTGTGTGAGAGTAATTCAGCCAATTAATTTCAGCGAAGAAACCGCTGACATGTGTTTTTCACAGTTTCCTTTCCCAACCTGCTGTTGTATATAACCCAGCGTTGGTGGTTCAAATAAAATTAAACTTGATTATTTTAGCCCTATTTAGCAGTGTCACAGAGGGCTACGCCCACAAATCAGCACCTAGCTGACGGCCTACAGCTCCCGTGTTTTGATTGGTCCTCAAGTAGAAGCTCAGCTCCCCTGAGTTTTGATTGGTCCTAAAGTAGAGCTCAGCTCCCCTGAGTTTTGATTGGTCCTAAAGTAGAGCTCAGCTCCCCTGAGTTTTGATTGGTCCTCAAGTAGAGCTCAGCTGTGTAGTGTCAGGTGTGTGGGGCTCACCTGTGTTCTGTTTGGTCCCCTTAGTGCAGGCCACCAGCGCCCCCATGCTGGGCTGTGATGTCATCCCCGCCATGGAGTCCACCGCCACGTCCACCACGTCTGCCCCGGCTTCTGCGCACGCCAACATGGCCGCCACGCCGGCGCCGGCCGTGTCGTGCGTGTGGACGTGGATGGGCATATCGGGGAAGCGGTCCCTCAGAGCTCCAATCAGCATCCGGCTGGACTCTGGTTTCAGAAGCCCTGCCATGTCCTGGAGAGGAGGAGGGAGGTGGGGGAGAGAGGTTCGGGGCAGGAGAGGTGGCATGCGGGGGGTGGAGAGCACAAGGGTGGGGGAGGGAAAGGGGGGAGGGGACAGTGACATTCAATGACAGGATCCGTGGCTCATTCATCATCCCCAGTCACAGTGACAAGCAGAACATGTGTGCAGCAGAGATAACACGGCTGAGTGGAGCTGACAGGGATGTCACTTCCTGGATCCAGCACTGTCTGTGGTCCTACCTTGAACCAGCACCGTCTGGTGTGGTCCTACCTTGAACCAGCACCGTCTGGTGTGGTCCTACCTTGAACCAGCACCGTCTGGTGTGGTCCTACCTTGAACCAACACCGTCTGGTGTGGTCCTACCTTGAACCAGCACTGTCTGGTGTGGTCCTACCTTGAACCAGCACTGTCTGGTGTGGTCCTACCTTGAACCAGCACTGACTGTGGTCCTACCTTGAACCAGCACCGTCTGGTTGTAGTCCTACCTTGAACCAGCACTGACTGTGGTCCTACCTTGAACCAGCACTGTCTGGTGTGGTCCTACCTTGAACCAATATGTGTGTCACTAGCATTCCTGGTCAGCATGCACGTCCCAGCTCCCAGCTTGTATCCCTACCTTGATAGCCAGTATGTGTGTCCCGGCCTTGACCAGTTCGTCCGCCAGGTTCAGGTAGTACTCCAGGGAGTACTTCTGCCTCATGGGGTCGGAGACGTCTCCTGTGTAGGATATGGAGGCCTCAACCACCCCCCCAGCTGCCCCCGCAGCCTCCATGCCCAGGATCATGTTGGGCAGGTAGTTCAGAGAGTCGAACACCCGGAAAATGTCCATGCCGTTCTCCTTGGCCACCTCGCAGAACCTGGGGGGAGGGGAGGGTGTTTTAGGTGGAGGACATGAGATGGAGTATAATAAATTATGTATATTATTCATATTCATATATATATATGAATAATTTAATATACTCGATATAATACATTTTATATATATATTGTAGAGTATGTTAAAGGTAGGGTGAACTACAGAATTAGGGGTTTAGATGAGGTGCTTACGTAATCAAGATGAATCCTTGAGTGGGAAAGGGTTACAAATAAAGCAAGTCCTATCAATCTGAGTTTCAGACTGAATAAATGTGTATCTTCAATACATAGATAGTACACCAAAGTCCACTTTGCTAAGCAACACCGGTATTTCTAAACTCCCCCTTTGGTAGTACCTGGGTACCAAGGCAACATCCTTACTCTCTTCAAAAGGTGACACTATTTGAATCCCTCAGTGAAGAATCTCCTCATAAGTATTCTGCTGGATTCCTGACTGTGCAGTGAAATAACATGGCAAGTGGCAGAAGCATACAGACTTTCCATTTAATCCAAACTACAGTATGATGTTAGGGGGGGATTATGTATTTTCTGTTCCATTTTAGATCAATATGTTTCATAGTGGATAAATACCATACAGTGTTTACATACTGTAGGTTAAAGACGTCCAGAGGGGAACCTTAGAAATGTATTCAAATGCTCTAACCACTGAGCTATGCCCATCCATTTAGAGAGTAGGGTATAATCTCAGCACCTGACTGGAGATCCAAGAGGTTTCAGGTTCAAATACCCCTTGTTCTGTGACCCTTTTGGCAAAGCGTCCAAAAGGAGTATTTCCAACCCATTTGATAAACTTGGTGTGTGTGTGTGTGTGTGTGTGTGACACAGTGCGGACACTGACTTGAACACAGCGTTGTCGGGGTAGTTGGTGTAACCGACGGCGTTGGCGCCCCTCAGAAGCATCTGGAAGGGAACGTTAGGGATCAGCGCCCGCAGCTCCTGCAGCCGCCGCCATGGGCACTCGCTCAGGAAACGCATCGCCACGTCGAAGGTGGCACCTGGACACGGGAGAGGGAACGTCAAAGCCACTTCACTGACCGGAAGAGTCCACAGACCTCGACTCATCTCAGTCGAGGGTTCGTTTACTTTCCCCTTATATACCGTAGTTCCCATCCAGAACACTTTACACATGTATACCGTAGGGAATGCTCAAATGGAATTTATAGTAGGGACTGTGCTTAAGAAGGCACTTTATTCAAGCTAGCATAATGTTTTCCATCAATCCACAGTACATATGGTGTAATTATTTAGTGGGCACGTGACAATTATTCATTGGCAAGTAATTTGCATGTACGAACTTGTGTGGGGGGTCACAAAATGTGTATAAATCAAGTTCACAGACTAAATTGTGATATTTTTCACATGAATGGGGAGATTTATGGGAAAATATATAAACGTTAACCAGAAGAATGTTTTCCTTTCAACTCAAAAGTCTTAAATCTTTTCTATCAATTTAACCTGTAGCCTTCACTACAAGCAATCACGTAACTGAACAAGATATAAGACCAAAACTGTTCACACAACATCCATTTGAGCAATTCTTCTCTTTTCCTGTTTGGGAAGCAAGTGGTCTCATTACCCGCTCCTATGACATATCAAATGTGACTTCCACACAAAGCTTGACAAGACAGGGCAAGGAAAGGTCGTGAGCACAGGCAGGGAGACAAAAGGAGCATTGTCAAAAATTCTGACACATCACTTAGCAACAGAGGTAGAAAATCGGTTTTCTATCCGTTTTTTACTTCGAGATGAGCTGGCAGTCATCTCTCATCTACCTCAAGCACATCATCCTGCTTTCTTCTGAGACCGAGGCAGGGAGCCCTCCTGAGTTCCCCAGAATAACCCGCACTGCTGAACAATGTGAGACTAGCCCTTGGGCCGTGTCACATTTCTACTTAACCAGGCAGCTTGTTCTACATGACCTTCCTACCCTGCGACCTTCCGAAACCCAACATCGCAAAAGAGACTACAGAGGTTCACTCAGAGACGGAGAGAGCAAGGGGAGACAAAGAGAGAGAGAGAGAAATACAA
Source organism: Osmerus mordax (assembly GCF_038355195.1). Taxonomy (NCBI): domain Eukaryota; kingdom Metazoa; phylum Chordata; class Actinopteri; order Osmeriformes; family Osmeridae; genus Osmerus; species Osmerus mordax. The sequence goes on along the minus strand of NC_090068.1, from coordinate 11,338,647 downwards.
AGAGACAAATACTTAATGCATGTGTATTAACTGCATGGTTTCCCTGAATGCATCTCCTTACCTCCCCAGTTCTCCACGCTGAAGAGGTTGTTGAAGTTGTGAGCCACGAAAGGGGCGATCTGTTTGAGGTCGTGGGTGCGCACGCGGGTGGCCAGCAGAGACTGGTGGGCATCTCTGAAGGTGGTGTCCATGAGCAGGAGGCCCTGGTGGGCACGCACCGCCTTGGCAAAGCCCTCGGGACCCTCCCTCAGCAGCACTTCACGGAAACCCACAGGAGGCTCGCCTGGGAGTTCGAAACAAAGACACCACATGTCAAAACTCTGCCAGTTGCTCGTTTTTCAAAGCAAAACATTTCCATTTTATAATTCAGCAGACACCTCTATCTAGAACGACACACAAATCAACTAAATGGTCTGTGTATTTACAAGGCACGGTGCAACAATAACCACATCCCACCACGCATGGCGCAACTCTAACAATATCTCAAAGACAAATGGTTTTTAAATGGATGGTACTAAGAGGTTGTCTGCTGGTTGGCGGGTTACCCAGTGGGACGGGAGGAACCACAGGGTCGATGGATGACGGCTTGGCCTTGACCGGGATCGGCGTAGTGGGACCGTTCACCATGACGTGACCTGGGACGAGGAGCAGAAACAAGTCGTGCCTGGAATCCATTATCTGAAAGCGTCTCTAAATAGCTCCTTCATAATTGTCAGACATTAGCGAGCCACACTATGCACGAGAGTGCTCCAAGAACATTTTGACAAATTGCTTGACTAAAAAGGAATCTATTGTGTACCAACATGAGAGTAACAGAGCAAAACATCAAGAAGTACAACTTTGAGGGCTGGCAATTCTAGAGCTTTTATAGCAGCAGGTGTGTGGTTCCAGCCAAGCGTGAATTCAGTTAATTATCTCACCTCTGAATGTACGGAGGGATATTGTAATTGTTCGATGAGTCAAGATCATTAGCTGAAAATGATTGGGTAAATACCAACGAGATCCGATATAGTGCTGTGTAAAAAACAACCTTTAATAAAGGACTAGCAGGAACATTATCTTCCACTCCAACACAGTCTTTCTAGCAGAAGCTCCAGGCCTAGACGGAGGAGGTGGGAGAACTCCCTTACCCAGAAAGTGCAGCAGCTTCTGGGCTCGGTTCTGAACCGGTTTGAGGTTGAAGAGGTCCTGGTTCTCGTCTATGAACTGGGTGTCGACGGTGCCGTACAGGAACTGGTCGTTGTTCAGAACGTTCTGGAGAAAGGGGATGTTGGTCTGTGTAGACAAAGAGGAGGTGGAAGAAGTGAGTGAGGATGAAGGAGGGAGGGAGGATGAAGGAGGGAGGATGAAGGAGGGAGGGATGGAGGATGAAGGGATGGAGGATGAAGGAGGGAGGGAGGGATTATCCATAAGAAGTTGTGTGTGTGATCTGTGACACAGGGGACAGATCAAACCAAAGCTGAAGTGCAAATGGTCTTTGAGGGTTGTGTGAGGTCGTTGTTCTCTGACCAATACCAAATCAATGTCTCCCAGCGCTCGATAATACCACTCTATCACACACCATGCTCCCATCCTGTGTGAGCGCTATCAGAGCCCTGCACGCGGCAGAGAACACACTCAAATCACTGGGCAAAACAATCCCGGGGAAGGGGCTAATCCCCCTACATATTCCCTGCACACTCCCCGAGACGTGCTAACACATCTGTCTCAGGTGCCCTGGGGGCCAGAGGAGCTGCGGAGAACAGCTGAGTGGAAACGCCAAGAAATGAGAAAAGGAGGACGAGGGAAGGAACAGAGAGAGAGAGAGTGAGAGACAGAGAGCGAGAGTGTGTGAGAGTGTGAGAGAGAGACAGTGTGTGAGAGAGAGAGTGTGAGAGAGAGAGTGTGAGAGAGAGAGAGTGTGAGAGAGAGAGTGTGAGAGAGAGAGAGTGTGAGAGAGTGTGTGAGAGAGTGTGTGTGAGAGAGAGTGTGTGAGAGAGAGACAGTGTGTGAGAGAGAGACAGTGTGTGTGAGAGAGAGTGTGTGAGAGTGTGTGTGTGTGACAGAGACTGAGATGAGTGGGTGAATGTTCTGCTTGCATTCCAACGCCCTTAGTCCATCCCCATTTCATGGTCAATCCATACATTTTCAAACAGCATTTCAAAGCACTAGAGTGCTGACCCAGATTGCTGTACACCAAGCAGGTCTGATGGAGCCAATGGTCTATACAAAGAACAAAAATCAGATAACAAAATGATTTTCTCTTTCGATTGTCAGATTTGGAAAAAATGACAATTCTTTTTATTTTTTGTTCTTGAAGTTGATTAATTAGAAATTGTGTTGCAACCGCTATAGAGCATCGACGCAGTGTGAGAGTGTGCAGAGGGACACAGGGCTAGGATGGGGAGTGATTCATCTTCCTGTTCAACCTTTTCTAACGATGTTCCAGTGGAGAGATGGAGGGGCGGAGCAGAAGATTTTCTAGGACACCTTACTTTACTAGTCTGCCTCTACTAGCCCTTCCCAGCTGGAAGCAGGTGATCATTTCAGGGTGGAAACCTCACCACCATGACTAGCTAACCCAGTTTTATGAAAGCACCAATTTTATAATGACTGCATCAAGTGGGCGTTAGAAGAGGGAAAACAAATTACTAAAATAATAATGTTTGAGCACAAAGCAACTGGGATGTGATTAAAGTCTGCTGTTGAAGTCCAATGATCAATTATGCATCCAGGACACTTGTTCCAAATTAGCCTTTCATGATTACGTAAAAAGAAGAAGAGAGGGGAAAATAAAATAAATAAAAGCCAAGGTCATTTGTTTTGAAATATCACCCAATTTGTCAACTGGCATGAGTTCTGATAGCCCTGTTAAAGCAGCCAAGCCCACTGATTTCAGACCCAGTCTGTAAAATGCTGTTCATATCCACTGGGCTGAATAGATTCTGCTTCTCTGTCATTGCCCACATTGCTGCTTTTGTCCATCCTGAATGGCTGGACACAATGACATCCTCCCTCACCGTCTCAGATAACTTGTCGGCATGGATACCTATACACACACACACACACACACACACACAGCAGCTCCAGGACTAGCCTTAGACATACAAAACGTAAATACCGTAAATTAGCAATGTGTAGCAAAAACATGAAAACATTGTTTTTTTTTACACAAGCATAAGACATCAGGGTACAATAATGAATAGGGCTCCATTCATGATAGAATCCAGTAAAGGTGGATTTAAAGTGCGCGAGCATTGCTGGACAGTGAACGACTAAGAGACTACAAGCCTGTTCCTGTCAGAAGCATGCCTGTACACGGTCCTCTATATATAGCCTAGAGTTTGGGTCTGGGTGAGGGTGAGTCACTCTCCTAACCAAAACACACGATGGAGAAACGGAGGAATGAGGAGACCCCGGGGGGGACAGAGAGCAGGAATATAGACGGGAGGACTGATCCCTCCCTCCCTCCCTCCTTCCTTCCTCCCCCCTCTCTGTCGTCTCGTCTTCACGTATACTCAAGGGTGAAAAGTACGCCTCAAATCCCGCTCTACGCTACAGCGGGATTGAACCTGTACCCAGCCCTCATTTCGATCATCTGGGGTACAAAGCTGCTCTATAAGTCCATTGCTTAGCGGCTCGGTTACCTGGCTCATATGTGCGCGTTTAGCTCATATTGAAAAGCATTAGAGCAGCACTGCAAGCAAGCATGTAAACACTCACCATCACTCCCAAGACCGCTGAATAACAAAACGTCTTCCTACTATGATAACTCGAGGTTCCCACAACATTAAGATCAAGTTGCCCGCTTTCATCAGATGCTAAATAATTAATACTAAGTAATTTCAAGACTTTTAAAGAAATTGTGGATGGCAATTGACTTGTAATAGGCCTGGTGGGGGACTTTAGTGTGCATTTCTCAGCAGTAGACCATTTGACTGCCTCTCAGGAGGTCCCCTCTATACTCTGCTTTGGATGAAAGCCTCTGGCAAAGGAATACGTTGTTGTTATTATAACAGTGGAGTCTTAATTCCAGACGTCTCAGCACACCGCTACTCTTCCTCCACCTGGTCGCAACGCGTCCTTGATGTCATGTACAATGGCGACCCGGAGGGCGACGGGAGCCCGCTACCCGGAGGACACCCCCAGCGCCGTGGCAGCGCCCCTCGGGGCGCAGGAACCAGCGTGTCGCTTTGAACCCAGCGGAGGACTGGAAGCGAGTCCCTGTGGTTCGGCTGCTTGGCAGATGATGATGGATGATGATTATAATAATAATAATGATCATGTAGTAGGAATGTTATGCTGGAGACACTGCCACCTCCAAACCCTCCTACACCTTCACACCCTTAGGATCCTCTTCCCAACCCGTCCTGCATGCTCATTTTCTTTCCTCGCTGCCTCCGTTTCATTTCCCTCCTTTCCGCCGCTACTGAAAGGCAGGACTGCTTCGGGCTCTCTCTCTCTCTCTCCCACTCCCCTCCCTCTCCTCTCTCCCTCTCTTCTCAGTAGCATACACATTGCAGTCTCACTCTGCATCTCCCCATCTCTCTCTCTCTCGCGCACACAGACACACACACACGCTCGCTCTCCCTGCACCAAAAGCCACAAATCACGACTCGTGCTGCACAGGGATGGTGGAAGAGGAGACGTGCGTCGAAACAAGCGTCTGATTTGAGTTGAGAGCGAGCTCGGACGGCAGGGGTGAAACATTCCATCGTTGTAGGTCGTTGAAATCAGCCGCCGAGAGCCCTTTCCTCTCCCCAGCCCCGGTCAGCGGGAAGAGCCGGCGAGTAAGAAGTGGAGGGTGCACTCCTGCCTTTCAGGGGAGGGACGGCGGCGGCCAGTCAAGAGGAGGAGAGGGGCAGAGACGGGAGAGGGGAGGGAAGGGGGGGCTGAGAGGACTTGCGCTGCTCTAACACAGATAACACAGAGTCTGGGAAGTGGAAGAGCCTCACTGTTCTGCCTCTGAGGACAGACGCGACGGGCGGGGAGGGAAGGGGCGGAATACAAATAACTCTGGAGTTATGAGACGCGGGGAGGAAACGCAATCCGAGGAGAGGATCCTCCAAGTCGGGGAATTGGTGAAAGGACGAACAGAGAGCTGAAGATGAGTCGAGGAGACGAGAGAAATGTTTCCCACCTTTCATCCTTCTGGGGAAGAAGCGAGCCCGTCTGTGTATCCTGAGGGCTCAACTAAATCGGATTATTTCAATTCATGCTCCAGTTATCACGAAGAATCAATAGATGTGGCTTTCTCAGCAGATACCCAAGCAACTTAAGTAAGTTGGCAGTCTTCATTCGTATAGTTTCAAAATTAGGTTGGTTTTACTGTAGATTTTTGACAGTGCACAATAAGGTGCAGGCTGATTATGTTTAGTTTTGTGACAAATGAAATAATTATCCTATTGTCTCTTGGCTGGTCTGTGGACTGCTCATATTGTGGATTAAGAAAACTCACCTAGCAACAGCACGGAGTGAATCACTCAGAGACGGACAATAAAGCCTAAAACAGGTCATAAAGAATGACAAAACCTGAAAAGGATAACAATTGGAATATGGGAAATAAAAGGCGAGAATTGTTGGTCCTGTCAGCTTGGTAATGTTGGGGTTTGAAAGACAGGGATGGCAACAAAGGGGGAGGGAGGACTCATGTTGTGAGGAGATCACTTCAGGACTCCCTCCCCTCCACCCAGACAGATAGTGGTCACTAACTGTCAACATCCATCCCTCCATTCCTCCTCTCTCTCTGGCATACTGCAGGTCATCTCCATAGGCTGCATGGTTCGTTTCTTGTTTTATAAGGCATCATCCATCACGCAGTCCTATAAAGCCAACCCATACATGCTCGTACACTGGGGCTGTCAAATAGTCTGCAAGTCAGGACCCAGTGTGTGCACAAACCCAGTTTATACGTCGTACTCGTCTGGGTATTTATAGGCTGTATCATTAGTCTCTTTCTGGGCCCTTCATCATCTATTCTCATTCTCTGACACACACACACACACCTCTCTCACACACACACACATAAATACACCACATGCAAATCACACCACACACCCCTCACCACATGCTCCCCCCCCTCCTCACACACACCCCTCACCACCCCGTACTTGGAGAAGAGCGAGACAGCAGTAGAAGCCTTACATAAGGCTCAAACGAGCACAAATTGAATATTCCAAAACCCGTTGAGATGCAGCGGTGCTGGCGAGGCATGACACAGTCACATTAATCATCATCATCGCCCCATAATGGAAGTCAAACAATCCGGGGCGTCGAGGCCTGCGTTCAAGGTCCATTTGTACACAACGACCTGAAGCCTCAGTCACACCATAGCCCTCATTCTGCTTCGTTTAGTAGCCAGACCTCTCTACACCGGTTTTCAAGCCCATGTCATTGCTTCTCATTAGATAAAACGTGTTCATGAGCGTTCACTGGAGTGGTGTGAGTGGATTAACACACATTCAGACACACACACACACACACACAATATACAGGCGCACACAGACACACACACACACACAATATACAGGCGCACACACAGACACACACACACACACACACACACACACACACACGACAATACAGACACACACACACACACAATATACAGGCGCACACACAGACACACACACACACACAACAGACAATACAGACACACACACACACACGTGGCAATGCATCAGGTTAATGGGCCAATCAGTCTTGAGGCAGCAGAGCGGGCAGTGAGAGTGAGAACAAGTGGAGGGGCTCAGTAACCTGACACTGAGCAGTCCCAGCCACTGCGTCACAGCCAGTCAACACGGTCCTGCCAGAGCGGCCCTGGCCTGGGGCCGACATCACATCCTGTTTGTTCCTTCACCTAGGATCCTGCTCACATCTGGTGCACTAACACCGGTGCCAAGATGTTGACACCAACATCTTGTGACTGCTCTGCCAACTTACTGCACCAGATCCACACATTTTAGGATTTGTTTTTTTTTAGGACAAAATGAATAGATACAGCAACATACTCCATAAATACAGCACGCTAATCCTATGATCTGTTCCTCCACAGGTTCATGAACGACCGTCTCAACAATGCCTAAACCCAACCCCCAACACCAGTCCTCTCACGCGCCACACCCACCCCCCGCCCCGCTCTCCACACCCTCCCCGTGGAACGCCCTCCAACCACCCCTGAGGCCCCCGGCCCGCCCCCAGGCCCCGCGCTCGGCCGTGTGGCTGGCCGTGGTGACCTGTTCCTGGGTCGTGCTGGTCCAGAGCCCGGGGGTCTCAGCGGGGGAGACCTGGGGCGTGGTGTCCATCTGCCCCTTCCACTGCGTGTGCCGGAACCTGTCCGAGTCCCTCAGCACGCTGTGCGTCAACAAGGGCCTGCTGTTCGTGCCGCCGGACATCGACCGGAGGACGGTGGAGCTGCGGCTGGCGGACAACTTCATCCTGGAGGTGGGGAAGGTGGACTTTGCCAACATGACGGGCCTGGTGGAGCTGACGCTGTCCAGGAACACCATCCACACGGTGCGGCCGATGGCGTTCGCCGACCTGGAGAGCCTCCGCTCGCTGCACCTGGACACCAACCGTCTGACGGCGGTGGGGCCGCGCGACCTGGCCGGCCTGCTCAACCTGCAGCACCTCATCATCAACAGCAACCAGCTGACCTTCGTGTCGCCGGCGGCGTTCGACGACTTCCTGCCCACGCTGGAGGACCTGGACCTGTCCTACAACAACCTGCGCAAGGTGCCTTGGGAGGCCATCCAGAGCATGGCCAGCCTGCACACGCTCAACCTCGACCACAACCTCATCGACCACATCGCCGAGGGCTCCTTCGGGGAGCTCTACAAGCTGGCGCGCCTCGACATGACCTCCAACCGGCTGCAGACACTGCCGCCCGACCCCCTGTTCTCGCGCTCGCAGACGGGCGTGGTCAGCCCCACCCCTTACAACGCCTTCATCAGCCTGAGCTTCGGGGGGAACCCGCTGCACTGCAACTGCGAGCTGCTCTGGCTGCGGCGGCTGGTCCGCGGGGACGACATGGAGACGTGCGCCACGCCGGCGCACCTGGCCGGCCGCTACTTCTGGTCCATCCCCGAGGAGGAGTTCACCTGCGAGCCTCCGCTCATCACCCGCCACTCCAACAAGCTGTGGGTGCTGGAGGGCCAGCGGGCCACGCTGAGGTGCCGCGCCATCGGCGACCCCGAGCCCGTCATGCACTGGATCTCCCCCGACGACCGCATCGTGGCCAACTCCAGCCGCGTGCGCTCGTACTACAACGGCACGCTGGACGTGCTGGTGACACGCGCCCGCGACGACGGGACGTACACCTGCATCGCCATCAACGCCGCCGGCGAGGCCACGGCGCTGGTGGACCTCAAGATCATCCCCCTCCCGCACCGCGGCAACAACACCGTACCCCTGACCAACCCCCGGGGAGACCCCGGGTCCTCCGACATCACCAGCGGGAGGGAGGGCCGACACGGGAAGGGGGGGGGAGGGGTGGTGACCGTCAGGAACGCCAGCGGCGAGGGCGAGAGCGGAGAGAGGGTGGACGGCGAGAGCAGTGCCAGCGAGCGCCTGGTGGGGGTGCTGGGGGTGACCGCCACCTCGGCCCAGGTGCGCTGGCACATGGGCCGAGCGTCCGGCCCCTACCTGGTGTGGATGTACCAGATCCAGTACAACTGCACCGCCGACGACGCTCTGGTCTACAGGTAGGCCTCACCTGGCAGACACCGCAAACACAACGCTAGGAATTGTTTACGTATTTTGTACTTTCATGTATTCATTTAGCCATTCTTTGATTTCTCCAAACTGACGTAAGAGGGGGATTTGAACCAGCAATCCCTTGATCCGCAGACAAACACTCTACCAATACCCCAGTACAGTGAACCGAACAAAACACACTACTGCAGCAACAAACAAAAACAAACAGCTTTACAGCAGTGCTCTCGACCAGATCAAGAGTGATTAACACAACATGTTACCTGGCAGAGGCACCAAAGCCGACTCCAGAGGCCTCCCAGAGGGGCAGGGGGGGGGGGTGTATTTATAGAGCGATGTGTGGCAAGACCGGCTAACGGGATGAGAGGGTTGCAAGGCTCAGGGGACTAAGGAGGCCGGGCTGCAGACAGTGTCACATCCTATCCATCTGACTGAAATGGAGATAAATAGGGAGAGAGGGGGTCTAGGGAGCGCTGACGACTTTACTCCAAAGCCAGAGCTACGAGGGATGGTGAACAGTAATGCAGATGCAGGGGTTATGAAACACCTCTCCCGCTGCAAGACGCGTCTAAACAGATCCGTTTCGGGAAGCATTAAAACGCGCACACACACACGCCCACACTCAAAACACGGTTCTTTTCAAATGAGCAAGAACAAACTCTCAATGTTCAATCTCCTAGCAGGGAACGCTCCCCACCTCTCGCTCTCTCTTTCTTTGCCTCTCTTTCCTCACCTCTCTTTATCTCTCTCTTTCTTTCTTTGCCTCTCCTCACCTCTCTTTATCTCTCTCTTTATCTCTCTCTTTCTTTGCCTCTCCTCACCTCTCTTTATCTCTCTCTTTCTTTGCCTCTCTTTCCTCACCTCTCTTTATCTCTCTCTTTCTTTGCCTCTCTTTCCTCACCTCTCTTTATCTCTCTCTTTCTTTGCCTCTCTTTCCTCACCTCTCTTTATCTCTCTCTTTCTTTGCCTCTCTTTCCCCACCTCTCTCCAACACAGCAGAATTACAGATCTGCAGTCGGCATCAAATAAGCCATCAGAAAAAAGCTAGCCTACATTTGTTCAAATCGACTCCCCCTCGCTAGCCTAGAAACTAGGCTGCGTGTGTAGACAAGCACAGCTGGGGGAGGTGGAGGAGGGGGGGGCGAGGAGGCACAGGGGGGAGGTTCAGGGAAATGAATTAAAGCATTAACGTGATGCCCAGGCAGGATGCAGGCGGGAGGGCGGGTGAGGCTGGAGGCGGGAGGGCGGGTGAGGCTGCAGGCGGGAGGGAGGGTGAGGCTGGAGGCGGGAGGGAGGGTGAGGCTGCAGGCGGGAGGGCGGGTGAGGCTGGAGGCGGGAGGGAGGGTGAGGCTGGAGGGCGGGTGAGGCTGCAGGCGGGAGGGCGGGTGAGGCTGGAGGCGGGAGGGAGGGTGAGGCTGCAGGCGGGAGGGAGGGTGAGGCTGGAGGCGGGAGGGAGGGTGAGGCTGGAGGCGGGAGGGAGGGTGAGGCTGCAGGCGGGAGGGCGGGTGAGGCTGGAGGCGGGAGGGAGGGTGAGGCTGGAGGGCGGGTGAGGCTGCAGGCGGGAGGGCGGGTGAGGCTGGAGGCGGGAGGGCGGGTGAGGCTGCAGGCGGGAGGGAGGGTGAGGCTGCAGGCGGGAGGGAGGGTGAGGCTGCAGGCGGGAGGGAGGGTGAGGCTGCAGGCGGGAGGGAGGGTGAGGCTGCAGGCGGGAGGGCGGGTGAGGCTGCAGGCGGGAGGGCGGGTGAGGCTGCAGGCGGGAGGGCGGGTGAGGCTGCAGGCGGGTGAGGCTGCAGGCGGGAGGGAGGGTGAGGCTACAGGCTGGAGGGCGGGTGAGGCTACAGGCTGGAGGGCGGGTGAGGCTGCAGGCGGGAGGGCGGGTGAGGCTGCAGGCGGGAGGGAGGGTGAGGCTACAGGCTGGAGGGCGGGTGAGGCTGCAGGCGGGAGGGCGGGTGAGGCTGCAGGCGGGAGGGCGGGTGAGGCTGGTCAGTGTTCCAAACAGCAGCCTCTGTCCTCTCCTCTAAGCTCCAGGTCTCCCAGCGAAGACACGGGAGAGAGATCCGTACTCACACTTCACACACAGTGGCTCTTACTCACTGGCCCTACGACAAACAATCAACACGCACTAATACAATCCTTCTCCAGTGACTCAGGGACGGGGCTTCAATAGGGCTTATAATTCATAATCCCAACAGAATATTTAACAAACCCCATGGAGATAATAGCTTGCACTTCCCGAGTTAATGTTCCAAACGGAGCCTCCACTTCTCATTGTCATTAGCGAGCGCCTCTACACGGAGTAAAGCACACAAAGCAACAAAGCACTGAGACACCAGGAAGTCAGGATCTCGGGGAGCTGAGCGTCAGAGGGACTAGGGAGGCGGGGAAGCGAGGGCGAAGGGAAGGTTAACTGCAAGCACGGACCAGATTAGAAAGTGCTCAAGGTCTTCCTCCCAAGAGCTCGCTAGTATCCATCCACGGTAAACACCAGGAGAAGCCTGGTTCAGAGCCGTTCCGGAAAACATTTTCTTTACATTTGTAGCGGGATTCCCGTGAGTCAGCAGCAGTAGCATCAATAAGGGCTGTCTGTCTGTCGGATGACAGGATGCACCAGTTGATCAAAGAGGCTAGACAGTTAAAGGCCTGGCAAGCAGACAGTTAAAGGCCTGGCAAGCAGACAGTTAAAGGCCTGGCAGACAGACAGGTAAATGCCTGGCAGACAGACAGGTAAATGCCTGGCAGACAGACAGGTAAATGCCTGGCAGACAGACAGTTAAATGCCTGGCAGACAGACAGGTAAAGGCCTGGCAGACAGACAGTTGGGGGGGGGGGGGTAAGCGGATGTGTCGTCTCTTAGAGTTGTCTTGAATACCTCATCACTTGGCACGACACGTTTCAAAGAGGACAAAAACACATTTAATAACTAAGGCGCTTGTCGAGTCTGCATTCTGCCTGCCTGAATATCCCTCACTGACCACTTACTACTGCCCCTCTGCTGCAAGGTATTATTGACTGGGGCATCTGGACAACAGCAGAGCAGGGCCAATACCTCCCCTCCATCAGTCTGCCCCTCTGGCAGCACATTATAGTCATTAGTACTCAGGGGCTGCTCCGCAGACGATTGCATTTCACTGGATTCATCTCCTGCTCCTGTTCAGTCGAAGATATCCTGTTTCGCTAGTCAGCAAATGACTCATCACTGTCCCCTCTCTCTCTCTCTCTCTCTCCCGCTCTTTCCCTACCTCTCTCTCTCTCTCTCCCCTGCTAGGATCCTGCCTCCGACAAGCACCACCTTCCTGCTGAAGAACCTGGTGTCGGGGGCCGACTACAGCCTGTGCGTCCTGGCCATCTTTGACGACGGGCTGGCCTCGCTCTCCACCACCATGGTGCTGGGCTGCACGCAGTTCAGCACCAAGGAGGACTACTCCGAGTGTCGCTCGCTGCAGGCTCACTTCCTGGGCGGCACGCTGACGGTGATGGTGGGCGGCGTGATCGTGGTGACCCTCCTGGTGTTCACCGTCGCCATGATGGTGAGGCACCGCGCCTGCGGGGACTGCCAAGACGACGGCGGCCAGTACCCCGGCGGTCACCGCGGCGACGGCGACGACGACCTGCCCGCCAAAGGCGGCGTGGACGTTTACGCCCAGACCAACGGGAACGGGGGCGTGATGATGGTGGCGCTTCCCAACGGGATGCTGAGCCAGCAGGTCAAAGCGACGCCTCCCAAGACCAAACCGCAGGTCAAGAGCCGCGGCCGGACTCCGCCCAAGACTGACAGGGCTGAGACGGAGAAGGGCGGAGGCGTGGAGGGCAGCGGGCTGGAGGTGGCGCTGAGGGAGAAGAAGAAGTTCCCTCCCTTCACCCCCGAGAGGGAGAGACTGACGCTGTACTACACCCCAGGGAACACGTCCCACACCTTGCCCAACCCCCGGACCCACAAGGCCCTCAGGCAGCCGGGCGAACGGAAGGTTCGCCAGCCCGAGAAGGGGGAGCCAGACCTGGATAAGATGCTGGGCTCCCGCTACAGCCTGGGCTCCGAGTCCTCCGGACCCGGCGCCGTGACGGACTGGAGGCCGACCCTGCGCCCCACGCGCAGCAGCTCCTTCGACGTGGGCGACATCACCGCGACGACCACCTGCTACGGCTACGCCAAGAGGCTGAGCATGATCTGGAACCGGCGGAGCCAGTCGCTGCAAGGCATGCTGGTCCAGTGCGCCTCCACGACCAGCAGCAGCGCAGGCAGCAGCGCAGGCAGCGAGGCCCCGGCGCAGGGCCTCGGGCACAGGTACCTGCACGAGTACAACACCTCCAACTCCAACTCCAACGTGAGGGCCAACCCCGGAGACCTGGAGGAGAGCGTCGTGTGAAGGGACGCGGGACCGGAAAGACCCGGAATCTGAACAGGATCAGAGAGGACACGTGTCCGTGTGCGTTCGGAATGACAGATGGGATATATTTTGGGGGAGAGGGGGAGATCTGAGAGGAGAACGTTTTGTTTGGAGGATGACGGATGGTTGCCGACGCTGCACGCATGGCACATGATGACTCATGAAAGCAGCAGACATTTACACAGAGAAAAGGTTGAAGGCGAAAACAGGACAAAGTGTGCAAGACTGCGAATGTGCTCCAAAATAACTACTTTACTGGTTGTGGCCCTGAAAAACATCATGGGGGGGGGGGGGGGGGGGTAACAAGCTGAGACTTCTGTTACAACAAGATTAATCAAACAATTAATGGTGAATTACTACAGTAAATAAAGCAACAATCTATTCGACGCCAGCGTGTCAGTGTCTGAATGCACGACGAGAGCAGGGGCCTGGTGAGTCACCACGTACACTGTGGTGATGCGTCACCGCTTGGAAACGCTTGGCGAGCATGAGCAGGATGCATGCTATCTACAGTAGCAGCAGTGTTTGTCTAAGAGGAGACGGAGGGAGAGGAGACGGAGGGGTAGACAGGGAGGAGGTAGAGAGGGAGACGAGGGGGTAGACAGTGAGGAGGAGAGGGAGACGAGGGAGAAGGGATGGGTAGTGCAAAGGAGGAAGAGCTAAATGATAAATCTCATGTCATATCAAACCCTTTCCGGAGGTATCCGTTCCCCTCACACTGCCTTCTGGGAGTGAAATTAGTGTTAGCTGTGCGACACAACCGGATTCCTATTTAGACATAAGGGTTAACAGCAGTGAGGGAGAGACACAGTGTGAGCCAGGAATAAGGGCAGACATTTCCTTCGGTCGCCGGTGGCAAAACTGCTGCCCTCGTTTGTCCAATTAAAAAAATGCTGATCTCACACTAGCGCGTACACACACCCACACACACACTAGCATGTACACACACCCCACACACAGCTGCACTCACTGACCAGCAGTTCAGCGTCGACTGTTAACATCACATGCTGACAAGTCCAATTAACATGAGAGATCTAGACAAGGTAGACCACCAGAACCCTCTCCACACCCTATCTGCCACCCTGCCACCTCCCCGACCTCCCCCGCCACCTCCCCCGACCACCCTGCCACCTCCCCGCCCTCCCCCGACCACCCTGCCACCTCCCCGCCCTCCCCCGACCACCCTGCCACCTCCCCGACCTCCCCCGACCACCCTGCCAGCTCCCCGACCTCCCCCGACCACCCTGCCACCTCCCCGACCACCCTGCCACCTCCCCGACCTCCCCCGACCACCCTGCCACCTCCCCGCCCTCCCCCGACCACCCTGCCAGCTCCCCGACCTCCCCCAACCAATGTAAGTGTAGAATGCAGTATGCAGCATCTGAAGCTGTGGGTCCCTTCACCGGTCTCCTTTCATTCCCCTCCTCCGCCCTCCGCCTGGATGACTGGCCTCTATCCCACACTGCAGCGCAAAGCCTCGCTTATCGCCCCACCAAGAGATTGGGGCCGGGAGGGGGAGATTTTAGGTTATTCGCCTTACTCAGATGAAAGGGCCAAGGTGATCCCGCTCCCTCTCTATACCGGGGAGAAAAAAAGCTCAAGTAATTTACAAGGACAAGACATCCAATACTTCATACGCTGCAGATTTGTATTCTAATCACAGGATTCTCCAGCTCTGGCTCTGCTCTCTCTCCCCTGCTCTCTCTCCCCTGCTCTCTCTCCCCTGCTCTCTCTCCCCTGCTCTCTCTCCCCTGCTCTCTCTCCCCTGCTCTCTCTCCCCTGCTCTCTCTCCCCTGCTCTCTCTCCCCTGCTCTCTCTCCCTCTCCTCTCCAACACACTAGCCTTCATTACGATGAGCTGTGTGGGTGTCTGCAGCACACTAAACATTTTCATCCAAACGGAACACAGCCCGTTTGTAATCTTCAACTGAATCTCTTAGGAGGGCTTCCTCACTGGTGTCAAACTATGTGGAGTATTACGATTCTAGTAAAATTCTCTTGAAGGGAAGCCAAGAAAGGTATGATGGTGGCACATTATTACTTGAGGTCACTGTATCTCAGAAGAAGAGATAGAGAGAGTCAGATGGCGAGAGTCAAATGGTGGGAGAGAGAGAAATACAGAGTGAAAAATAGCAAGCGAAAGAGGAAAAAGTGACCGAGGGAGGGAGAGATAGAAAGAAAGAGAAAGGGGTAAAGTGAGTGAAAGAGGAGGTTAAACAGAAACAGAGGTATGTAGTGAGAGGTAGAACGAAAAGGAGAGACAGAGAGATAATAGTCCTGACCCCCTCAAAACACTCATTGAGTCAAATGACTCATATGAATGTTTAAGTGGCCATTAAGACTCTGTGCACAGAGTTGGAATCCCTGTTTGTTTGGTACCCCGGCCCTACATAAGGCCTCATCTCTCTGGAGAGAGAGTGAGACGAGAGTGCCTGGAGTGCTACATGTGAAGTGTGGGGGGGGGGGGGGGTGTGAGGGTGTGACAGGAAATGATTTAGCGGGCGAGAAGGAGGGGGGGGGACGTGAGGGAGGGTGTGAGGGGTTTAAGAACAGGGATAAGTGGGAAGGAAACCAGGAGGAAGTGTAATGACAATAACCGTCAAAGCTGTGAAATCTTCCCTACACATTCTCAACTCCCTTTTAAATGTACATCAAAAGCTTTAAAAGCCCAATTACTGAGGACATTTTTATATACATATATCCGTGAATGCTAATCACGTGCTGAATGTGTTAACCGGAGCAAGGAGGGAAGTAAGTACTATCGTTGCCTATCCTGAGAAGGAAGCAGATCGTCATCTGTAAGTATCCTCCTACTCAACTCCATCCCACCACTCTCCCTCTGCCGTTCACCACTCAATAGCCTGGTACAGTTAATAACAGATTAAGGCTTCAAAGTACTCACAGGCACTAGACTAGCGTGTGTGTGTGTGTGTGTGTGTGTGTGTGTGTGTGTGTGTGTGTGTGTGTGTGTGTGTATGCGCGCGGGCATCAAGACAGTACTCAAAAAAAAGGTTAAAAAGGTCAAACCTACAAACTGTATGACACAGAATTTTCCAGGAGCCAGACACAAAAGAAATGTCTCCATCTCGTGAGTCAGCAGCTCTGCCTGGTGAAGGAGGGAGCGAGCGAGGAAGAGAACTTCTACTCTTATTTGAACAGGTAATTAAATCTCTTGTGGCGTCAAGAGCTAAATAAATCAGCTATTTGAAGATGGGAGGTTCAGCTTCCCCCCCCCCCCCCCTCCCCCTGCTGGGAAAACAGTGTGAGAGGGGTTTGACAGAGGAGGAGGAAGAAAGGAAGGAGGGGTTCGACAGAGAGGTAGAGGGAGGGACGGAGGCAGGAGTGTGGTTCAGTTAAGGGAGAGAAGATTAATTAAACATGCGCCAGGGAGACAGGGAGGAAGAGGAGGAGTGGATTCCCAGGTTTAGAGTGGCTGAGCCACCTCAAGGTGATAACCAACCAGCAGCACAGTCTGTGCTGTCACGTTGGGAGCTGCTGAAAGCCATCCTGTAGGACTGCAGAGTGGACGGCTTGGAGATTTGAGTGCTGCCGTTGCAAATCATCGTGCCAACAACATACCTTGGGGGCTGAGAAGAGGGTAAGGCCCGGAGAGGATGGACAGACTGGGATACCAGAATCAGAAAGGGTTTTAATCGCCATGAAAGTTTGCACAGACAAGGAATTTGCTTTGGCAGGAAAAGATAGGAATCTTATTTTAAATATGAGGTCTAACTATACGAAGGGTACATACATACTGGGGGAGATAGGGAGAGCGGGAAGGAGGTAGACAGAGAGATGGAGATGGGATAAGTGAGTAGAGAGAGAGAGGGCGAGCGAGCGAGGCCAGAAGATAATGAAGAGTGTTGATGAAACAGCAGGTCGTAATGATCTGATGATGACATTGGCCTTGATATTAGACAGGTGGCACAGCGGTGCACATGTGATCCATTCCACACAGAGATGCCTGTTCTTTCCTGCTAAACAATGTCATACAGGGGCCTAAAATAGAGCCCCTTTTCAGGGCTGTACTAAACTAAACTGCATTGAGGTCTTGTACGAAACCGTCAGGCAGCATCGAGCTAAACGTGATTGTCACATAGCTTTCCCGTGAACATATGTTGGTTTTGACGATGCAGTTAAAACAACTTGATCTGCTTTTTACCATACCCTCCTCCTCTTTAATCTGTCCCTCAAAAGAATAGCTCCGTCTTCATCTGTCAGACTTTCAAGCTTTCACTCTCGTCACACACACACACACACACAAGATAATTAGCTTCTCGCTCCCGTTGCTACTAAATTATTGACCGTTTTCAACGCTTCCATTTAAAAAAGGACATGCGACAAGAAAGGGAGATAAAAATACTTCTGCTTTTCAATAAGCGTTTGTGTTCCACCACGGCCATGTCACAAGGGGCGGCAGCCAGCAGATGAAAGAACATCTCCTTCCTTGTTCTCCAGGAGGATGTCGAGCCCAGGGCTTCTCTGGAGGGCAGAACCAGGTCTAATCAGACAGTGTTTTCATCAGAAGCACTCGGATGAGAAGCCTGGCCGATGTGCTCCCCTCCTGCTGTTCACTTAGCCTCTCCTCTCACCCCTTTCAGGAGCTCTCCTGCTCTCATCCTCTCTGTTATTCTCCAGCTCTCCCATTTTCTCTCTCCCCCCCCTTACCCTTTGTGGTTTTTCTGAAGCTCTCCTCTCCATCTCGCTCTCTAACTCTCCCTTCAGACTTGCCAATTTCAGCGTTTTCCACTGTGCCACTTTCCCCTTACTAAGGCTCTTGTGCTCAACTCATCTTTGACCAGCGCCACTGTAGCAGCTCAGAGTGTTATAGGGAAAGCCAAAAGTGAGCTTTTACCAAAAGGTGCTCCATAAGCACTTTTTTAAACAGCGGTTCACACTGAAGCCACTATATTTTCTTGATGACTGGATACATCTGGGAATCATATAAGGCCTTCATTCATCATCGTCCTGTCTTCACAGGAAGGATGAGGTCGACACGATGATGGATGATGTTATTCCATGACGCATGGAACATCGACCGTCACGTGTATCGTGACGTGGTTAGGCACCTCACCTTGACCCCGCGCACGCGGAACTCAGCCAGCGCCCGGTTCATCTTGGCGGCGGCGGCGGGCAGGTCGTTGCCGCTGGCGATGACCTTGACCAGCAGGGAGTCGTAGTGCGGGGAGATGATGGCGCCCTGGAAGGCAGACGCGCTGTCCAGACGGATGCCCATCCCCTCGCCGCTGCGGAACACCTGTGGACGGAGGAGAGGAGAGAGGGATGAGGGGATGGGTACTGTCCTAACGGAAGCCCACCTGTGCAGAGGACCCTTGGTAGTGAAAGCAACACACACACACAGCCATAAACAGTCTTATCACTTGTGAAACACCCCCGCTCTCATGCCTGGTTCTGGGTGTTAATGTCACCCCAGTCCCAGATGAGCTCTCCCAACCCCTCCCCACAGCCCAGATGAGCTCTCCCAACCCCTCCCCACAGCCCAGATGAGCTCTCCCAACCCCTCCCCACAGCCCAGATGAGCTCTCCCAACCCCTCCCCACAGCCCAGATGAGCTCTCCCAACCCCTCCCCACAGCCCAGATGAGCTCTCCCAACCCCTCCCCACAGCCCAGATGAGCTCTCCCAACCCCTCCCCACAGCCCAGATGAGCTCTCCCAACCCCTCCCCACAGCCCAGATGAGCTCTCCCAACCCCTCCCCACAGCCCAGATGAGCTCTCCCAACCCCTCCCCACAGCCCAGATGAGCTCTCCCAACCCCTCCCCACAGCCCAGATGAGCTCTCCCAACCCCTCCCCACAGCCCAGATGAGCTCTCCCAACCCCTCCCCACAGCCCAGATGAGCTCTCCCAACCCCTCCCCACAGCCCAGATGAGCTCTCCCAACCCCTCCCCACAGCCCAGATGAGCTCTCCCAACCCCTCCCCACAGCCCAGATGAGCTCTCCCAACCCCTCCCCACAGCCCAGATGAGCTTTAATTAGCTCGTATCCATTAACAGTCATCATTTCCCCAACCAATTAAGATTCAAAAGGCACATTTTACACCAGGGCCAGTTGGATTGAGGTTCTTTTTTCCATCAAAGAACAGGACAGGACTTCCAACTCCCGTTACGAAGGAAGGAAAATGAAAAGGCTGATTGACAAGGTGCACCTCAGGAGGAGGAAGGCGTCGGCATGGTTACAGGGGAGGGGGGGGATCAAAGAGAGAAGACAATAGAGGTCCAGAGCCCCCCCTACCCCCCCTCACTGCCAGCAGGGGGTGTCTTGCTGATCTTATAACTACTGCTGTGTATCCAGCAGCTCCTTGTTACAGTATGAGTGCTGCTGCACATAGAGACATCTCTTACAGGAATAACATATACCAGAGAGAGGGGAGAGTGGAAAGAGAGACCAATTCAGACAGAACGACAGACGGGAGAGAAAAAGCTAGATTAATTCAGGACCACATCACAATTAAGACAGCTTGCACAAATCAGAGTAAGGTCCACAATAAGAGTGAGCTTCTCATCCTACTGCCTCAAAGACCTCTCTCCCGTCCATCTCCCTCCATGCACGGGTATTAAAGCACAGTTAACCCTGCTCACCCTCTGTGAGCAGGGTGTGTGTGTGTGTGTGTGTGAGAGACAGAGACACTACGATCTCACACGACCCCAGAACATCCAGCCCGGCGAGGAATCGCATCACAATAAACAAACCCATGCCCCCTGAGCACGCCTTCCACGCCCCGCTATCGTCACGCCGTCAGACCATGCCCCCTGAGCACGCCTTCCACGCCCCGCTATCGTCACGCTGCCATGCCCCCTGAGCACGCCTTCCACGCCCCGCTATCGTCACGCTGCCATGCCCCCTGAGCACGACTTCCACGCCCCGCTATCGTCACGCTGCCATGCCCCCTGAGCACGCCTTCCACGCCCCGCTATCGTCACGCTGCCATGCCCCCTGAGCACGACTTCCACGCCCCGCTATCGTCACGCTGCCATGCCCCCTGAGCACGCCTTCCACGCCCCGCTGTCGTCACGCCGTCAGGCATGGGCCGCGATGAGCGCGTCTGATCCGCCCACTCCCCCCGCCGCCCCGCTGCTACACCCCAGAGAACGTTCTCACATTCCCTTCCCTAGGGTCACTTAAAGTGCAGGTTTTCATTTCGCCGAACGCCTGGACAAGAGCTTCAATCTCTCAGGCACCCGGCGAGGCCTAATGGAGGCGACGCGTCTGCAGGGATGGATTGAATCTCAGCCCTCCCTGCTACGCTGACTGACTTTGGCAGGCGATGGAACGGCGACTTCCTGTAGTTTGGTGTGGCGACGGTGAACAGACGTGAGAATGAAAGGATCAGGGATGACGGCTCCTGTGGTCTGAGAGTGCAGAGTCATATGAACCAGGGGAGGAGGGGGCGGAGAGAGAGACGCACACGAGAGAGAGACAGAGACGAGAGAGAGAGACAGAGACGAGAGAGAGACAGAGAGAGAAACGAGATAGAGAGAGACAGAGAGAAACGAGATAGAGAGAGACAGAGAGAAACGAGATAGAGAGAGACAGACAGAGAGGCACACAGGGAACAAGCTCTCAGTTTTTGCCCAGATCTAGAGTGTGACGAGTCAACCTTTGTCGCCAAGGCAACAGGGTGAATAAAGATGGCGGCCTGCCAATACATTCGCCCTCCCATCCTTCGTTAGGCTCGACAGCTTCTTCCAAAAGTAGGTCACCCCACCTCCGCTGATTTCCCCCCCCCCCTCCCGCCTAAACCTCCCTGTCAAACGCTCCTCGGAATCTTCCCTGCACCTGGACCTCTCTAAAGCCCTCCACGTATCGATTCCCAAACTGAGAAGCCCGGCTGTAAGGCCCGGTATCCATCCATCCTCCCCCCCGCCCAACCTCACAGGCTCCAGCACTCAAGCCGGACTTCAAACGCTCACGTCAGTTTGACAAGTTGAAAGGCGAGTTCGTCCACACTACAGAGAATTGGAAAATGCATTAGACGGCTAGCAGGCTCAGGCGGCTCTCCTGAGGAGGGCATTACACCTCGCCGCTGTGTTCAGCATGTGTACTCAGCTCAGTACAACCAACGTCTAACTGCCCCCTGCTGCCCTCCACCCCCCCCTCCACCCCCCACTTCTCTCCACAAACCTTGCAATGAACCCTCTAACAAGCTACAACTAACTACCAACTGAGAACCACAATGGTCAGCAAAGACCAAAGGATGGATTTACTCTACAACTTCAGTGGATCCGGTTCGGTTTCTTCTTTCTTTCTTCTTTTTATAAATAACTTATAAACTAACTAATAATTAATGAATTACATTTTATGTGTCGATTTCCTTCTTGGTCTTTGGAGTCTCAACTTCAACTTCATTTATCCTTCAAAAGTAAATTAGTGTGCAGCAGGGGTCAGAACACATACACAAACACAGAACAGCATCAACGAATGCCAACAACATTACACAACACACAATAGAGACACACCTTCCCCCAAACCCAATTACAGGGTCCAATTGGGACAGTAGCCTACAACATGAATCCATCATAATGGCCATTGGCAGGGAAAAAAAATATAATAAAAAATTAAATAAATCTAGATGTCAGCCAAGTGAAATTAGGTTCCTAATAACCAGAGTAATGAAGGCATCTCTGGCACGACCAGTTCTTAACCTAGGTAGCCTAAAGCGGCGACCTGAAGGGCGCAAATTAAACTCTCCGAAAAGTGGGTGATCAGGGCAGTTTAAAATTTATTTAGCCTTACCCATAACCCGTTTATCATATATATCTTGCAACTGGGCCAACTGTACCCCAACCACCTTAGATGCTACATTTACTAGCTTTGTAAGCTTACGCTTGCTGATCATTGGAAGACCACTGTACCACACCACAATGCCAAATGTCAAGACAGATTCAATAAAACACTTAAAACAGTCATCAAAGTCGTGCACACCCTGAATGATTTCATCTTCCTCAAAAAGAAAAGTCTCTGTTGGGACTTTTTACAGACAGCCCAGTATTGCTCTCAAAAGATCATTTGTTGTCGATGATGGTTCCTAAATATTTAGATTCAGCTACAGTGTCAACATTTGACACTATAGAATACACTATGAATAACAGTTTGCGGGGACATTGTGCTGTGACTTACGGAAATCAAAAATCATATCCTTGGTCTTGGAAACATTGATAGACAAACAAAAGTTATCATACCAAGCAATGAAATCATGAACTACAGCACCGTGCCCCTCCTCCTCATTGTTCAAAAGGCTCACTAACTGTCATCTGCAAACTTTACACATTGAGAATAGGCATACTTACTCCTACAGTCATTAGTATATAAATTAAAAAGCAATGGTGAAAGGACACAGCCCTGAGGAGAGCCTGTGGAACAAAGGACTTTAGAGGATAAGGCACCATTAACCCTCACACACAGACCTATCTGACAGAAAATCCAAAAACCAGCCAATTACGGTAGAATTCCAGTTAAAAAGAGCCTGGAGTTTCTCAGCCAACATAGTTTGAATGCTGATGAGAAATCGATAAAAAGTAGCCTAGCATGAGTTTTTGGGGGCCCCCAGATGTTTATAAAGAGAATTTAACAATGCAAGTTTTGCATCCACAACACCTCTGCTAGCCCTATAAGCAAACTGCAGTGGATCTAAGTGTTTCTCCACCTGCTTCAATAACACCTGCTGAACCAACTTCTCAAAGGTTTTCATCACCAATGAGGTCTGAGCTACAGGTCGAAAGTCATTCAAGATTTTGCCGTTGTTACACTTACCCACAGGAATGATGATAGAATGTTTCCAAATTCTTGGCACTGCTTGCGTCTGGAAGGATTGAGTGAAAATCACTTTGAAAAATCTCACTTAACTGACCAGCACAGGACTTAAGCACACGACCAGATGTTGTCATGGCCAGGACTTTTACTAACCTTGATTTGTTTAAATAATATTTCAACCTTACAGACATCAATATCAAAAACGGAGGAGTCACTGGTAAGATTATCACGCATGTGACTTATTCTCTCACTAAAATCACCATTAGGAAATCTCATATAAAAACTGTTCAATTCATTTGCAAGCTGCTCATCTGAATTAAAACCATTTAAGGAGACAGTGTTACTGCCTTTATGTAGGCCTGTCATCAATTTCATGCCGTTCCACACATATCTGAAGTTCGACTCACTGAATTTAGACTCGATTTTACTCATACTTAAGTTTAGCCTTTACAATTTCAGCCCGCACAACCTTCCTAATTTCAGCATATGCAATCTTGTCGCCACTATTAAAAATAGTCTTTTTCCTCAACAGATTTTTCAGTTCCTTAGATATCCAGGGCTTATTATTGAGGTAAGAAACAATTGTCTTAGATGGGATCACACTGTCCACAAAGAGAGAGATGTCGGGGAGAATGTCCCTGTACTTACTGTAAGTCGCACTGGATAAGAGCGTCTGCTAAATGACTAAATGTAAATCAATGCTGCCGCATGAATCCTGAAAGGCAGTCTGACATTAACAGCAGTAACATAAATACACGGATACAAAAAAAGTTGGAAGAAATCTGGGTGACACCGGCAGCATCCTCAGCTGCTGTTCAGAAACGAGGACATCAGGAGGAACAAAGTACAAGCTCCACACGTCTCTGCTCTCCTCAGCCAACAACTCCATGCTCCATCTCCTTACAGCACACACACACACACAGAGGCAGACACACACACACACTTTAGCGGACATGTTCCCGTAACATTTGTGACTTCCAAGGCAGAGGAAAGTGACATTAGCTTGAATAATTAAAGGTAGAGGCAGGGGAACACACTGTACAAACACACCACTCTCAACAGCAGCCAACACAAGACTGCATGAAGACGAGCGCCGGCTCCTGCCCCCGTCTGACAGGAGACGGCTCCACGCCCGCCACGTGAGGAGACGGGGTGGGCGGGGGCTGTGGGGCGGGCCAGGACTCAGCACCTGTCGGCCTGGTTCAGCAGCTAACGGTACTGTTAATTAGGTTTGGGCTCGGCTGTAACTTAGAAGGAACATCAGAGAGCCATGATCCCTGGAGGGAGGGAGAGAGGGCCTGGATGGGATACGGAGGGGGAAAAAAAGGTGCGTGCGTGAGTCATGCGGTCTTATTAGAGCGGCCATTAGAGAGAGTCAGGGAGGGTAGGAGGGCTGTCTGGGTGGCTGAAGCTGGCCAGGTGGGCGATGCAGGTAGAGGGGACAGGAGAACACAAACCGAAGGGGAGACATGGATACAATGCAGAGAGAAGAATGAGAAAAACAAACATAAGATAAAAAACAAAACACAAGAAGGGGGAGAGGAGGGGGATTGAATTGCATTCGCAAAAGGAAAAATGGCAAGCAGAGAGAGGAGAGAGAAAAAAAACTGCAGAGAAGGAGGAAGCCTGTTTAATAGTAATGCATCAGACAGCAAGAGCAAGATAGATGGGGACACAAACAGAGAGAGAGGGGGGGGGGGAGAGAGAGATATGAAAGGAGAAAAATAAAGTAACAAAGAGTGTAGGAAGATAAAGAGCTGGAGAGCAAAAAAAAATTGAAAATTAGAAACCGTAAAAAAAAAAAAAGGAGTCAAGGAGCTGCTCAAGGACCAGAAAGGATAAGTGAATGAGAGAAAGAAGTAATAGGAATGGAGAGAATGGAACCCCAAGGACGGAGGAGCGAGGAGAGATACGAAGAGCAGCTACGAAAATACGACCAGAGGAGGAAAGGAAAACATGGTGAAATGGGTATGGGTTACAAAACGGCCGAGACAGCGGTAGGATTTTATTACCTCCAAAATAGATACAGCCGCATAGCGATATGGGGATTTTTCATTTGGAATACAATGTCCATCATAGTTAGAGAGGATGGGTTTTATTAGGTGCAGAGCCAGAGGTGAGAGAAGATGGGCAATGATATCCATTTTACCATATCAGCAAATGGGAAATGCTTCCCCCATTTCGGGCAGCATGTGTGGGTTTGGTTACATGAAGGTGAAGATATCGAGTTTCCTCTCTACCACAGTTGGGTCTTTTCCTGTTGCGCCACGCATGTCTAAGTGGACATTAAGAACAAGGCCACATGAAAAGGACTGGTTTTAGACACGTAATGGATTTTTCTAGGAGTATCTCTTCATTAAGAGCTTGCGTGCAGTCTAGCCTTCTAACTCAAAACAGGAACAGGCTGACAACCAGGAAATTGAAATTGAATCAGTCACCACATGGCTGATTTCACAACAGTTTCTCTCAGAGAAACTACTGGGGCACAGCTGTACCTGAACAGGTGTATGAGAGCCAAAACAGGAGGAAAAAAACCCAACTTCCTCCACAGCAAGAAAATCAATATTGAAGCAGCTAAGCAACTGAACTACAAAACATCTTTTAAAATCAGTAATTCCCCTTTTTTCCCCCTGAGCATCAGCTCAGCAGCTTGAGTTCAGTCACCAACACAGCTTACTAGGAACCAATAGAGGTCCAGACAACACCAGGACTGCCAGCGGTCCTCAGGGGAGGGCATTGAACGTGTCTTCAGTCGGCTTCCCAACCCCCCCCCCCCCCTCCTCCCCCCCCCCCGCGCCGGTCTTCAGGCACAGAAACATGGCGAGTAAAGCCGTTCCCTGACACCCTCGCGGTTAGGGCAATTTATCACGCTTAATGGTGGACCTACCGATTTCAACAGAGCGGGGCGGAATAAACAACCTCAGTGAAACTGAAGCGAGGGGTAAACAGCACCTCGGTCTGAATCCCACGCTTTTAACATGAATCTTTCCCGCAACGACAACAAGGTGATTAGTCAGCCGTGGACCATTAACGGTCCTTGGGTGGCAGGCTTGGTGTTTACCAAGGGGGGGCCAAGGCCCAGGCCATGGACAGCTAGTAAGGGTGTGTGGTCAGAGCAGATGGTGCCCATCCCTGGTAACCAGGAGCTGCTCGCGGTGGCTCAGGGACAGGATGTTTTCCATGCGGTGGCTCAGGGACAGGATGTTCTCCATGCGGTGGCTCAGGGACAGGATGTTCTCCATGCGGTGGCTCAGGGACAGGGTGTTCTCCATGCGGTGGCTCAGGGACAGGGTGTTCTCCATGCGGTGGAACTGCGGGGACGGGGACTGGGAAAGGTCAGGGTGGTGGTTGAGGAAAGGGAGTCTGGGTTTGGGGGGAGTGGAGGCACTTGAGTTGACTGAGAATAGTGTGGGTGGAGGGGGTGGGGGTCTCAGTTCCTTGCGCCCTGGAGCAGGACCAGCTGGCAGCAGTAGTTGGTTGAGACACCATCTTGACTCAACTACTTCCACAATAATGTAACTGCTAAATAAATAACGCACAGCCCAACCAATGCATTCTGCACAGCCCAACCAATGCATTCTGTGTAAAAAACAAAACAAAACCATAGTGAAATAGTAATGACTCCTCCACTGGCACCATCTCGTCTGTTTGGCAGATGGACTGTAGTGGCGCTGAACCCAGAGGAGCAGAGGTCCTGAACGCTCCTGCATCTCCAGCCAAGAACATCTACTGAGCAGCCAAAGACCAACACCACCACGCACTGCCTGTTTACAGCAGGGCTGAATGTCTGCAGGAGTAAGCTTGCTCCTTGCCCAGCACAAACCTGCCGTCCTCGTAGGAAGCAATTGTTCACGAGTGTCATTCTACTTTCTCACAAACATTGTGAAGGACAAAAAAATATAACAGCTTAATAAATTCTTTATTCCCCCTTGGTTACACACTCAGGCAATAAAAGCTAAATTGTATTATTTTCCTGCAAATCTCCTTCAAGCTGACAAAAACCAAAACATCTGTCACAGTGCAATATAACCCATCTTATGTAAAGCTTTAACCTTGCAGCAGAGAACATCACATTTGACTTGTTTAGCAGACACTTTTATCCAAAGCGACATGCAAATAGTGCATATGGAAACTACAGCTTGCTATATAAATCAAATGTATCATCATTAGTGCATAGTTATATCCGTATTGGTTGTCTCAGTTAAGGAACGGTCTGTATTTACCAGGCACAGATCAGGCACAGTGCACAATGACCACATCTCTGCTACCAGGCACAGTGCACAATGACCACATCTCTGCTACCAGGCACAATGTTCAATAAACAGTCAAGTAAATATGAGCCCTCCCGACTGTTCAATGGAAATAAACATATAGAACTAGCCTGGACAAACGTATTGGAAGAGGGCCGATCGATCCGACTATTGATCAGCCCTGGAGAGATAAGAAAAAGTCAAATCATGGATTAACGACACGCACAAAGGAGCTCAGAGACAGCATGTGTCTAACTCAAGATGATCTTGGCACATGAAGGTTCTCCCGTCTGATTTCGAAAATGTAATTTTCACATTTCGGGACTGTTCATCGACTACCTGCCCTGAGCGAGAGGCATCAAAGTCACGACGGGGTAATTAAGGAAGAGGAAGGAGGCGCATGGGATGAGATGGAGACCGGCGAGGCCTACGCGGGCGTGTCCAGGAGCATGAAGGCGCTCTTCCTCCTCGTGAAAAAGGGCAACAGTCTTCCTGCACGTCTGAAAGCAGTCACTTCCCTTGTGTCGTTCGCACCGCTCCCATCTCCTCACCTCGCACGGCCTCAAACATTCCTCTCAAATATTCCCAACCTCCTTTCCTACTTTGTCCTCAGTTATCCTCAGCATTCTGTTTTGTGAAGAAGTCTTACTTTGTCCTGTGTACCTCAGGGAACTGATTACAAACCCTGGTGTCAGTGTAGAACCCTTTCACAAAGGAGCCTGCAGCCAAACACCTAGAATCAGAACGCCTAGAATCAGAACGCCTAGAATCAGAACGCCTAGAATCAGAACGCCTAGAATCAGAACGCCTAGAATCAGAACGCCTAGAATCAGAACGCCTAGAATCAGAACACCTAGAATCAGAATCAGAACACCGAGCCAAGAGGAGTAACAACACGTAGCCTTTCAGACGCTCGTCTCTACCGGTTGCTGTGAGACCACAAAGCCTCCATTCACTGGGATTAATTCTCACACACGCATCCAGGATGCATTTATTCATCCATCCATCTTATTGCTCCAGCAATAACCCTTCTTGGCCCCCCTGCAACACACCTTCAATATCTCCCTATTTACTCCTGGGAAATAACCACGGCCAAACATCTACCACAGTAGGTCAGGGCCTATTCAATTTGCCTTCTTCATCTTTCCCCTTGCTCGCTCTCGCACCCTCTCGCACCCTCTCTCTCTCTCTCTCTCTCTCTCTCTCCCCTTCGATTCTGCCAGGGGTCCAAAGTGTTTGAAGTAATAACAATTTCAAGTCTGATTCTCTGATTTCTCCTTATCGAAGAAGCGCCACGGAGGGAGAATTCCATCATCGCTTTGACGCCAGAGTTGTTTATTTGTATCGACAACACTTCATTTCATACACGACTGTATCAAACGGGGGTTTAAACATGTCTGCCGTTAGACCAACATGTTTAATGTTCAGAGCTCTGCAGCGCTGCATGACACAGTTGCGTCACACATCCTTTGTAGCTCGTGCACAGGTGGGAAACGGTGAATGCAGAACGCACATTTTTTTCTTCCAAAATGATTTAATTTGAGGTTTGTAATACCGATCCTCTACACTACAGGGGGGGACACTGTGGCAAGTGTTCTCAAACCTTGAGAGAAATTACTGGAGGGGAGGGGGGGGTGAGCGCATGTGTGGATTATGGTGTTATTATTATTAGGGAGTCAGGTGGCTGAGCGGTTAGGGAATCAGGCTAGTAGTCAGAAGGTTGCTGGTTCGATTCCCGGCTGTGTCAAATGAAGTTGTGTCCTTGGGCAAGGCACTTCACCATACTTGCCTCGGGGGGAATGTCCCTGTACTTACTGTCAGTCGCTCTGGATAAGAGCGTCTGCTAAATGACTAAATGTAAATGTATTAATCTATTCTTCTAATTTATTATCCATTTTGGCAGTGGTTTCCCCCCTGCAGCTCTTTGAATGTGACCCAGCGATGCCCTGCCTCACTGGGAACTAACATCCACGACCAATGAGAGTCCGAGAGGCCCATAGACAGAGGCAGAAACCAGGGCAGGTATTAGCATGTCTGCATGCGCTCCTCTCTGATCAGCTTTGGTGCAATTTAGAGCTACGGCTCCTATAACATTCAGGGGGAAAATCACTTGTGGTAACCCAAACTAACCTCACCTGCAGTTTTAATGAATATGTGGAGAGCGTGTTATGTTTAAATTAATGATTTCAAGGTCTGATTCAAGGTCTGCTTTTCTCAGACGTGGCCAGGAGGCGGGATCGAATATGAATCTGAGCAGTATTATGAATCGACAAAAGCCTGAGGAAATGATTTTTGTGTTGCACTGTCCTGTGGGAACAGTGTTGGTTTCCAGCAACTACAAAACAAACAGCCCCATGCTCTAAAGACCCCACCCTGGGTTGGACTAGGCCGGAGAGGGGGAGTAACAGTCAGAGAAAGGTGGAGGTGAGGGGGGTTGTTTCAGAGGAGAGAGGGCTGCCTGGAGAAAGGCCTACCTCCAGTCGGCCGGTGTCGGGCTGGAAGCCTCGGGCGGGGTCCTCGGTGGTGACGCGGCACTGGATGGCGTAGCCGTTGATCCGGATCTTGTCCTGTTTGAGGCCCAGTTCAGGCAGGCTGCGCCCCTCACACACACGCAGCTGAGCGTGCACAAGGTCCACACTGGGGGGGGGGGGGGGGGGGGGGGGGGGGGAGAGATGGAGAACACATTGTAATACTCAACGTCCATTGAAACAGACACTTTGATCACATTAACATTAATTTCCGCAGACAAATAAATCTTAAAGCCCATCGACATTCACAGCTCTGACTTGATTTCACAAGTTTTTCCCCCACTGGAAAATATCCCCTGATGGAATCAGGACACGCACGCACGCACACACACACACGCACACGCGCACACACACACGCACCCTGAGAGGAAAGTGAAAGAAAAGCTTGGTTCAACTCGAGGGGAACAGAGCGAAGAGAGTGGGTCCTCAGGGTAAGAGATAACTGACACCCGTTCAGACCCGACTACAGTCTGAGGCCGAGAGGGACCCAGGCCAGCACCGGGCCAGACTGACAGACGGACTCTGGCGGGAATACAAATCTAATACTCGTCCGTAATGACGTGAAAAGTCGCCTAGAACTCGCATACATCACAGCAACAAACTGAGCAATTTTTACGTTGCCATAGAAATGTTTTTCCGCTAAAACAATCGAATGAAAGCGTTGAAAGTGATGCTACAGGGCACAAGTTCCAACCTCAATAAAACAAATTGGTATTAAAATAACAACACTTCTGTTAAATGGTGTTTTTTTTAATTATTATAATGCAACCATGTTTGGTGCCCTGAAGCCCCAAGAACAAGGAGTAAGAACATCTAGTTTTACTGTTAAACATCAGAAACTCCGCTCCTGAAGTATCTAAAGAAGAAGTACCGTATCCAAGTTGCTCCCCCCCGCCCCCACCCCATTAAATGTTATATTTGTTTGGTAAATCACATACACACACACACTTGCATAACAAAAGGAATGACAGACTTGCGACTAGAGTATTTTAGCTTGCTGATGCTGCATCAAATTGCCTGTCCATAGCATTTGACCAGCATCCAGTGATGCCTGACTACAACTCATTATTTAGGCAAAATGTACAGACCCAATTTTGGCACTAGAAATTCTGGGGTAGAAAGAGTATAATTCTAGGCAGTTATCTCTTGTCTGTTAGGTTGACCTCTAACCAAAGCCAGTAGACTCACTAGACATCACTTTCAGATTGGAGGAGAAATCCTTCAATTCTTTTTTGCGTTTTTCATAATCAAAACAGGCATTCTACTACGCAAGATTAGCCAATATTTAGAGACACTTTTAGGTAAAACACACACACACACTCGCATCAGTCGTGACAACCCGTCACACGTTCTCCTTTCTCCCTACTACCTCCTCAGAGTCTACTGATGTTCTCCAACTGACGTCTCCAACGCGTCCAACTGTTTTTAGGGCGGTAGTGAGAACAAAGAGAGAGGGGAATAAAAACAAGAGAACAGAGACAAGGAGGACAAGAGCTGAGGAGGCAGAGACTGCACTGCACAAAACCCAAAGCTGGGGTATGAGCTCTGTGTGTGTGTGTGTGTGTGTGTGTGTGTGTGTGTGTGTGTGTGTGCGTGCGTGCGTGAGGGGTGGGCGATATGGCCAAAATCTTCTATCACCGTATGAGTAATTTTATATCACGGTTACGGTATATATCACGGTATAGTAATTGTTCTGTAAATATGTAAAAGACGTTACTGGCTATTAACAAAAGGCAATGACAGTACGAGCGTTCCGATTGGCTGATGCGCAGTCATGCCATCCGCGTGGTGACCTACTCACAGCTCAATACGGATCCATAATGCCAAAAAGAGCAAAAGCGATCAGTCTGAGTTTTACTATCCATATCTAACTTCGGTTTCGGCGTATCAACCTCGTTAAAGCTCGGTCGATACGTTAAAGCCTCAGTTTGATATTTCCCTGCATGACCTCACTCTCAGTAGTTAGCCTTCACTAGTCATCCTAGATCAAGAATGCTAGCAACGCCACCAGTGTGATTTTACAACAATTTTACAGCACAAGACATAAAACTTGAACAACATATCGAATTGGTTGCAGAATGGGTCATCAAATATATAATTAAATAGCATCGGCATGAATGTGGTCCGCTTAGACAAAATACACTCCACATCGAAAATTCTGTCAGACCAACGCAAATGTGCTTAAAGGTCAAACGAAAATAGCAAATCAAATAAAAGTTTAACTACAATTCTAAATATCGCAAGAATGCGATTTATATGATGGCTTACATACAATACAACAACCAGAAAAAAATAAAAAAATAAAAAATAAATAAAAGTATACCGCGGTTGAAACGGTATAGCCAAATCTCTCCCGGTAGACACATTTCTACCGTCGCACGGTATATACCGTCATACCGCCCAGCCCTAGTGTGGGTGAGGTGAGAAATAGATGGACGGGGGGGGGGGGGGGGGGAGAAATAGGAGGCATGAAGAGAAGGATGTGAGAGAGAATTCAGTCCAACTTCCAATTCCACTTTAATTGCTGATGCCAAGTAACAAACAAGGTGGCAGTTTGCACGTGTCGCAGGATTTAATGCCCCTCCATTTCTCCTCAGAAATACTTCCACTGAGAAAAACACGGCTCTCGTTTCTTCATCATCTCAGCCTGGCAGCCTGCCAGGTCATGAGGGAACCAGCCTCCTCCTCAGCCACCAGCTCCCTCTGCCTTCACTGCCAGTTATGAAGCCACCCGTCCTCTCATCCACCCAAGCCCCTTTTCCCCCTAATTTCTTGCAGAGGATGAACAAATACACAGCTGCAATCTAGACACAACCCGGTGATTAGAAAGCCATTACAGGGTCAGTGAGAGCGTACACACACACACACACAACAGTGGGAAGTATTGGAGGTGGCGAAATGCTGAGAGAATTGTAATTGTAATGACTTCCCTGCAGTGAGAGGAGGAAATGAACAAGGTAGACTAGATAATGCACTAATGGGTGCGGCCTCTGTTTCAGACGAGATAATGGACCCGTAAGACAGGTTTCAAAAGGACTCTACATAAATTAAGATGGTTATGAAACAAAAATAGCATCTCAACGCAAGCTAAAAAAAAGAGAAATCCATTAAGCTACGTGCAATGACATTAAAAGCATGTTGCAGATTTATTCTGTTAAGAGATTAAATGTAGGAATACATGATAGGCTGCTTCTAATGCTTTTAATGCTCTGCCCCTTACAGAGGAATTGTAAATTATGCTAAATCGCTTTGACCAATTGAAAGTCATGATGCAGCACTGGCGTTTACTGCTAGACAGAGCTATGATCCGAATCCACTGGGGCAAAGTCCAGATATCAGAAGGTGAACAAATTAAATATGTATTTAAATAAATAAAAAGGCACCTGTGGCATCTGGCAAACATGCCCCTTTAGACGTTTCTAAATCAGAATCAAGTGCATTACAGTCATGTGCATTTCTACACCCAATCATTCAGAACGGGGCTCCTGCAAAATGCCAATTGCCGCCTGACAGTTTCAATTTCATGCAACACGATGGACATTTATAATGAATGAAGCTCCATTCCTACCACAGGGGCAGACACGCACAAATAGAGAGGCCCACAGTCAGTAGCAGGAGCAAAACGAACAACAACAAAAGCACACAGAGATCCATCTGGCTGTGTGCACACATGCCCAAACAATAACAAGGCCGTTTAATGATCGAATGAATTACTTGAACATCTCCCGTCTCTGAGGGCCTGTAACAAAGCCGGTGTGTATGTCACCTTGCCGCAGGTTTCAGACACACTCGCAGCAAGCCTACCTGCACACAGGACTGACAACGCCAAACAGGCATGTAGCAGTCGATGCAGGTTACTTACCACACATGTCCTTGTGCTACAGATTGTACAATGCAAACACTGACAGGGACTCCCGTTCAGCACCACTTCACTCAATCATTCAGGCAAAGAGGAAAAAGCCGGCGGCGTTTCAAGTGCTTTATTGTTGTGTGGGTAAGTGCACAAACAATCACAGATCACTGGATTGGATGACTTAGGAATACATTTTTATTATTCATACGTTACGCACGCGTTTAGAGAGTGGCAACACCAGAACACACACACACTTACTGAAGTGTCCACTGAAGAAATTCCCTCCTAATTTCTCCCTTCCCTCCAGTCTTCTTCTGGCTCTCTCTCATCCAAGTGGAGGCAAGAGCAGTGCTCAGCCATATCAACAGCCACCAAGTCCAAGTGCTGGAGAGCTATTTGTTCCCTACGTTTTTAAAACTGGGGGGGGGTCTTGCTGTAGAGGAAACCCATGTGATGAGTATGTTGGCATGTTTGTTCAATTAGAAGAGTTTGAGAGACCAGTCTTGATCTGGCTCTCTCTCTACTTCTACAGGCTACGGTTTATTTACAACCGAAAAAATCCTCCCAATCACCCCAAACTAGACCTAGGTCCCCCACACTGAATATTATGAGAAAAATATCTAATTAAATTGGCAGTATGGATGCAAATAAAACATGGAGTTGGAGCCCATGTTTACCCCTCCGGCATTCTGGATCTAATGGACGAGCGCAGCAGACACTCTCACCAGACACTGCACACGACAGGCAGGTGCACACTGGCACAACAGCAACAAGGCAGGTGTTCTCTGGCATAGCAGACCAGACACTGAACTGACAGGTGTGAACACACGCACAACTGAACAGGAAGGTGAGAACTTGGGTACGACAGGTGCGATGGCCGTGCAGGTTGTCAGTACCCTGTCACATTACACTGCTAACGCTTTGTTTCAGTTCCCTTGTAGTCTGGCACCTCTCTGAAAATACATCTCTTGAGCCAAGGTGTATTAACTCATATTCATCACCTCATCAGACCTACCACACAACAATCCAAATAACATTCACTTGTCAACGTAACGCCAAATGTCATGCACATATCTAGGGAGTCAGGTGGCTGAGGGTTGCCAGTTCGATTCCCGGTCATGCCAACTGACGTTGTGTCCTTGGGCAAGGCACTTCACCCTACTTGCCTCGGGGGGAATGTCCCTGTACTTACTGTAAGTCGCTCTGGATAAAAGCGTCTGCTAAATGTAAATGTAAATATCTAGATCAACCATGTATCATATTTATATACAAAGACGGACGATTTATTTGGCAATTTTTATGGATTTTGAAAAGCCTTGGAAGACAAAGTTCAAATGACCACCACAACCCAAACTCAACCGATACAGCCATGGCTGTATCCCTAACACCTCATTAACAAAAGGGATTACTTACTGCCTAGCTTGAATATACCATTATATTGATCCACTGTTTCACTGGGCTAATCCTAACCCATGGAAAGGGTTTCCCAGGATGGGCGACCACGCTAGGGGTTGTGAGAGGAGAGGGGTTTCTAGGCAACGGCAGGTAGAAGCTGTCACTCACTCTGTGATCTGCTCGGTCACGGTGTGTTCCACCTGTAGGCGGGAGTTGACCTCGATGAAGTAGTAGCGGCCATGTTTGTCCACCAGGAACTCCACTGTGCCTGCGTTCTCATAGCCCACCTGCAGACAGACAGAGCACAGCAAAACACAAGTCAGAAACACGTCAATATGGTTAATCATTTGTCCCCCTTTGGATAAAAGTGTCTGCTGAAAAGAAATTTGCCTTGTAAAATCTCATTTTTATGGCCTAAAAGCACAGGTGATTTACAGACCAAATTATTATAATCTTAATTTACTAACTACATTTGCAGCTGTGTAGGAGAAATCTTGATTTCCTTCAGTGCTTATGTTAATCTAAATCAGTATATCGGCTATTGTATTGTATCCCATTAAGCATTCACATAATGTATTCCTATTGTATTGTATTCCTACAGTGATCAACGCCAAGTAAATCGTGTGACAAAGACTAAAGGAAACCAGATGTCAGGCCCATTTAATCCTCTACAAGCCTGAGCAAATGGACATCAGTGCCTGGCATGAAACTTCAGTGCCTGGGGTCAGGGGTCATGCTGACCCTTTTAGGCACAGCTGTCCTCTCCTGATATGGGGATCCTTCTGGAGAAAACTGATCGTCTCTGTCCCCGCTTGCTTGTAATAGCGAACACCTGTTGGCATGTATTTTTATACCATTTTTCCTTTCTTGAAATTCTGTCCTCTAACTCTGGTGCCTCTGAGTGACTTTGCTGATATCGTTGAGGCTGAATGGGTCATTTTTACAAACAGGAGTTCAGGAACAACTCAATGGCACCACACAGGAAGATAAAAGGAACACAAGTGTGTGATAACAGCTAAGGTCCGTGGACACTACACTGTGGCAAGTTATGGTTCATGAAGTGTTTAGGAAACTAGATACACACAGTATCTCTCATGTCAGTGTTGTCTGTCGGCATGGCAGCTGTAACTGAACTTCCAGGGAGCCAGCAGGACCAGTTCTCGTCCACATTGCCGCAGGACTGGAGACGACACCAGCCAACACTCACACATCTCATCCAAGTCATCACAGACTCATCCCTCGCTCCAAAACCCCCAATCTCTGCCAAGGAGACAGTATCATCCATTCACATTCCCCCAATGTGAATCGGCGCAAAACGAGTAGAGATCCGACACGCAACATCAGATCACGCGGCATAAATATGGAACCAAGCACAGGGACACATGGTGTATTTATGCTGTTCGCCAAAAGGGCTTATGGCAATCGCTACACCAAATGTCAGTCTATTTCAGTAGATGGAAAGCCATCAAGTGTGCTTGGCTCTGTATTTGCTCTTCAAATAAAGCATTTTTCGATTTATTTCGAAACCGGTTTTGTATGCAAGCTATTCACACGTCTTTTAATGAAGTGGTGTGATGTGGAAGGTATTAGCAGGGTGGCAGGGATGTTGGTTTCCAGCACCACAGGGCCCTGGGAGATAGCAGTCTGGACAGAGCTTTGATCAGGAGGCAAGGAGAACAGACAGAACCGCACACAGGTAAGAAGAAAGAAAGAGAAAGTGTGAGAGATCGAGAGCGAGGGAGGAAGGAAGGTAGGGAGGACCAGAAAAGGAGAGCACCGAGATGGAAAAACACAGGAGAAAATGTTATAAATAAATAAAAACATCCTTAAGGGTATATGTACTTTCTCTGTACTGGCTATTTCAAAGTGGTTCTGGTGTGTCACTGAAGACTGAATCTGGAAACAAACATTTGTTTTTCGACTGAATGGAGGTCGGATAGCAAAGTAACGAGAGCGGGAGGGAGTGAATGCGTGCGTGAACAAGAGGAAGAAAGACTCGGTCAAGGCTGTGAACCCCACCTGTGTTTAAATCGTCTCTGGATACGGCTGCCGTCACCATGGAGACCGGCGCCATAAAACATAATAAATGGAGACGGTGTTGAGTTTTTTGGGGGCCGCCATATGGAGTTCCTGTTTTATTTGACCTTTTTTTTTTTTTAAGTAAGCTCTCAGTTCTAGTTTCCTTTCGTCTATTCAATAAGCATTTGATTCAGTGGGTTCAGGGCTTCGATAAGCCTCTGAATTGTTTAGTCTCTGAATCACACCGACCTTGAGAGTTCTTCGGTATAACCGAACAAGGAAAAACAATAGACTCGGAGAAACAAGCCTAGATCCAGCACACAACAACATCATGGAATTTGGTTATCAGCACTTATGCTCAAATATCTACGCAAAAGTAAAATCGATTATTTTATATATTCCAAAGACAAAACAAAAGCCCCTTTCATACTTTTCTTCATTAGCAGCAGGGCTCAGTGGTGTTAGCAAATAGGTTTTGGGGGGAAAAAGCATCTATACAAAAACATCTAACAATAACCAGGGTTAGGGAGTCAGGTGGCTGAGCGGTGAGGGAATCGGGCTAGTAATCCGAAGGTTGCCAGTTCGATTCCCGGTCATGCCAACTGACGTTGTGTCCTTGGGCAAGACACTTCACCCTACTTGCCTCGGGGGAATGTCCCTGTACTTACTGTAAGTCGCTCTGGATAAGAGCGTCTGCTACATGACTAAATGTAAATGTAATAACCAGCCTTCATCCACTGGCACACTAACCTTTGCCACAGAGTAATCTGTCTAAGCAAGCTCACAGTCTGACCTCCATGGATGCATAACGATGCATGAGTGATAACCCAAAGATAACCCTCAGAGTCAGTCAACACTGACCCTGCACCAGCAGGCATCTCCCAGACACCGATCCTCCAAGCTTGGTAACCCACACTGATTGCTACAGTCACATTTCGTTTCAACTCGCGTCACTCTGGGGCCCCTCTGACTGAAACCGAGAATTGCTGAGAATTGGAGCTGTGATAACATAATCCCAGAATACTGAACCGGTCTATGATGCAGCAGAACAAGTAATCACATGAAGTAAACCCAAGATCCTGCGGACCGTGGAGACTATAGGAGAAACGTTGATCGGTAGAGGGGAAAGGTCAATGCGGAACCAGCTCTCGGCCAAGGGTAGGAACAGGTAAACAGAATGTGGGCTTGTGTAATCAGGCTGGTGGCAGGTTTAGTTTCTGACACTCCAAGCGCATCTCCAAATGTTATCTCCCGATTTCAGCTCGTCTTCATCTCATATCTGCCATATGACCGAGCAGATGGGACGAGAACTCTCAATTCTCTGCTTCCCTCACACCCGTTTCTTTTTCCCTTTCATTCCTCTACTCCCCCTCCTCCAGCACTCCCTTTCTCACACATCTCCCCCTCTCCCCCCTCATTCCCATTCTCCCTCACTCTCTAACACACACACACACACACACACACACACACACACACACACACAGGCCTCTCAAAACCCCGCCCTACTCGTACATTTCAGTGTGTTAAACGATTGACATGGCAGATGGAGCGGGAGACTGGGCACAGCAGCGTCCCTGAGACCCAGGGTGGACGCACAGACCTTCCTGCAAAAGAAACTAGGGCTTGTTCACAGCCAGGGTTCTCCAGTTCTCCCTGAAAGTTGTTTTATAAAAGCCCTCTCTCTGTTATACATTTCCAGTTAATGTATATCAACATTTATACACACACTGAATGATTAGAAACACTGAATAAGACAGTCGGAAGCTAAGCACTTCAGAGACTTGAGGAGCAGTAGAGACTGGCAGTCATTCTCCCAATCTCATTAGCTTCCTTACCCAGCTGTAAGGAGATATCTCAAGATGCAACAGATACTAATTCAGTAATTCTTCAGAGATAAATGTAATTATTTTCAACAAACAATTAACAGGATCCCTTCTTGATTGCAATCAAGACAGCCAGAAATTACGTATTTACATGACACCACAGTAAATTGTTCGTTATTGTTTGTGGGAGTGGCAGTTTCACTCGTTGCTTGCTTGAGGCAGCAGGCCCCACCTTTTCAGCTCAACACTGCCATCTAGTGGGTCTCTCCTTCAACTGCAGGTGGAAATCGACTACAGCTGCTTTAATTACAGCTCAAGTCTTGCTTTGATCCTGTCTTTATCCCTTTAGGCCACTTCCTCCCCTGCTAAATTTCTGCTATTCCGTTTTCCCTAAATCCCTTTTTACACTCCGATATTTCCTTCTGAAGAATTTCATCCCTGTCACAGGCTGCTACAGAGCTCTCGGTGCACAATAGCATAGAGCGAGAGAAAAATCATTCATGTTGAAAATAACATCTTTATCTTTTAAGGCCCTGCCCTTTATCCCCCCCCCTCCCCCAAAATCGAATTGTTCTCGTTTTCAGGCAGTGAGTATGATGAACAGGAAGTAACCGAGAGAGGTTTGATGGTTTGGCATCCAAGACATTTTAACTGCCTAACAAGGAACACAGAATGCTTCCCAGCTGTCACTCACAGTTAATGCTGCTTGTTTATTCTCTGAAGGACACAAAGAGCCTTTGAACAAGCTTCTTTTACTGTATTTTGCAGTATGCAGGCGTAATCATTCCGGCATTATCGAATGCCGTTTTTTCCTTCCCAAACAAAAACGAAATTGTTCTTTTTATCTAATCTTGAATCCAGACTAGTTCACAGCTAAGGGACGCCATGTTATTTACTCTCCTTGGAAGGCCCGGTTCAATTTCCTCACGCTCAGTTCCTTAGATGTTCTCACTGAGCAAATAAACCTTCTGCTGTACTTTCAATGTGCCCCATTTGCATGTCACGTTATATATTTTTTTAAACGTCTGCAAAATGTAGAATTTCATATAAATAAGTGCAGATCTGTGGGCATCTGTGACGCCCTTTATGACATTGAACAGCCCATTTTTCACAAGCAAGCTAAATTAGATTTTCTTATCTGGTGAACAAGGGTCCTTGTACCTGTTTGGCCAGGTTGACAGAGTCAGCAGTGAGCCTGTCTCGGAGATGGGGGTCCAGCTGCGTTGCCGGGGCGATTTCAACCACTTTCTGGTGCCTCCGTTGAATGGAGCAGTCCCTCTCGTAGAGGTGGATCACGTTACCGTACTTATCGCCTGGGAGCAAGGACAAAGAGGTTGGAGCGAAGACAAAGAGGTTGCAGGGAGGACAAAGAGGGTATTGTAGTGTAAGAAACTGAGACTGGACTTATCATTCACTTCCTTGGTACACCTGTGGAGGAAAGAATCCACCAAGCTTTACAGCATTGTCGACTCACACTTGCATTTGAATGTAGTTTGTCCAAAAAATTGAATATTTATGTTTACATAGCTGGGATTAAATGTATAATAATGATGTTAGGTTCATATCAATTTAAGCTACAATTAAAGATGATTCCAGTATTGACCGTGTCGGCATAAAACAATGATCTGCATGCAAATCATTATTAGTCTAACACAGGGATGTCCATCCCTGCGCCTGGAGATCTACCCTCTTGTAAATTTTAACTCCAATGAGAGACAAACATTCCTCAGCTTGTCAAGCAGCTCATTATTAGAATCCGATTGGAGGCTGGATTAGGGTTGGAGT
This sequence comes from Osmerus mordax, assembly GCF_038355195.1. Classification (NCBI taxonomy): domain Eukaryota; kingdom Metazoa; phylum Chordata; class Actinopteri; order Osmeriformes; family Osmeridae; genus Osmerus; species Osmerus mordax. Next base: position 11,298,149 of record NC_090068.1, on the reverse strand, counting down.
CTCAAACTACATTCTTAACATCTGACAAACAGGAAAGTGAACATTGTCAACATGCATCCTCCCTTGCTCATAGCTATAACTCATAACTTAGAAAAGTTAAAAGAAACATCTTATGTGACAGGCCAACATTTTTTTTTCGACTTTTCTCAAAAACACTAACCCAGGATTTGGACCTCGATGTGCCTGGGCTTCTCTATGAACTTCTCCACGAAAAGAGCCCCGTTCCCGAAGGCCGTCAGCGCCTCGGAGTACGCCCGCTGGTAGTTTTCCTCCAGCTCCTGCAAAGGGTCAAGGAACCCGTCAGTGGCGCAGTCAGAACATGGTTCATGCAGGGGACAGAGGGGTCCAGTAGTTATGGGGGTATTTAGGAAATGATAAGCGTAATGTTTGTCTTTGTGTCTGTGCGCATGTGGGCTTCGCAACTGGGTGCCCAATTCTTTTATTGAACAGTATTCTAAAATCACCACGTCTCTGAGACCTGTACCTCATACTCCTTCACCACTCTCATGCCTCTGCCTCCTCCTCCGTAGGCAGCCTTGAATATGATCGGGTAGCCGTAGGTGTTGGCAAACTCCTTGGCTTCGTGGAGGCTGGCGATGGGAGCATCGGTGCCGGGTACGACTGGCACCCCTGGCAGAAGGACCAAACACAACACGGGTCAAAGGTCTGCCGAGAACGTGGCCCCACTGGACACATCAGCATGTCGTGTCCAGGAGAGCTCCTAAGTTGAATACCAACTGCACCATGGTCAACCCATCGGTCACATTAGCGCACTGTATCCAGAATGGTTTGACATGTGAAGTGTAAGAGAGAGGTTGAGAACTGGTCTTTGAAGAAGCAGGACGAGACCCCAGTGAGGGGTGTGCGAAGGTGAACTGACCTGCGCGGATGGCGATCGCCCTGGCCTCCACTTTGTCCCCCATTTTGCGAACAACATCAGGAGCAGGGCCAATGAAGCGAACCCCTGCGTCCACACAGGCCTGGGCGAAGTCCGACCTCTCAGACAGGAAGCCGTAGCCAGGGTGGATGGCGTCCACGTCGTTCTCCTGGAGGTTACAAAAACAGGAAATTAAACAATGGTTGCTTTACCAATAAATAAACACACACACACACGAAGATGTACCATCATTCATTACAAACAAATCCCCCCCCCGAAAAAGATAAAACGGAATCAAATATTAGAGGAATCAAGCTCACTGACCTTAGCCACTTTGATGATGTCTGGGATGTGGAGGTAGGCCGCCACAGGTGCCATGCCCTTCCCTATGAGGTAGGCCTCGTCCGCCTTCTGCCGGTGCATCTGGCCCGTGTCCTGCTCCGAGTACACCGCCACGGTGCGGATCCCCAGCTCAGTGCACGCCCGGAACACACGGATAGCGATTTCACCTGAGGGTGACGTTAAATGCTCTTGATCAGCCCAAAATGGGTGAGTTAAGGGACTACTTAGAAGAAGAGCATGGTTTATGGGTCTTACAGGACAGGGGGAAAAGTTAAAAAGTACTTAGTGACTAAGTGATTTAAAGTGACAGGGAACAAGAAACATCTACATGCGCAGACGGTCCCTAGTGAAGGGTACTCCAGTGGGTGCAGTACCTCGGTTGGCCACCATGACCTTCTTGATGGGTTTGTACTGAAGCGCCTGGGGGGCGCTGTGGGTGCAGCGGGACAGGAAGCATGCTCGGCGCACGGCCAGCAGCCCCACAGCTGAGCCACGCATGCTTCCAACCTGCAGTATCATCTGGGGGAGAAGAAGAAGAGTCAAGAAGTGTCAGGTGGCTGAGCGGTTAGGGATTCGGGCTAGTAATCTGAAGGTTGCCAGTTCGGTTCCTGGCCATGCCAAATGATGTTGTGTCCTTGGGCAAAGCACTTCACCCTACTTGCCTTGGGCGAATGTCCCTGTACTTACTGTAAGTCGCTCTGGATAAGAGCGTCTGCTAAATGACTAAATGTAAATGTAAGAAACTCAACAGTTACTCATTGTGGTTAAGAAGCAGAGCACAGCCAGTCCTTAACTTCTGATCTAGCAAGGAGTCTCTGGAGGAAAAGTCATAATTGTCAACCTTATAGCAAGACTGGGCATACTGTGGTTGGTCGACTATTTCTGAGATTAAGTCATGTCTTGGGTGCAGGGTTCAGTAAGAGAACTCTGTATGGAAGGGTTTGGCACACCTGGTACTAATAATTAGATGATTCATGTTTGTGATAATTGCATATGAGCAATACATCTGACAGTTATCACAAACATGATTCCGAATGTCAAACAGGTGTGCTGGATTAGGGTTAGACTGAGAAGCTACAGATCTTAAGGAACTGGGTGGAGCTACCCCAGTTTGTGATATGAGGAAGTAATAGAAGGATGAGACTTGCTTAGGCCTATGCAACAGTAGCCTTAAAATATTAAATTATTAATTAGGAAAAGCCCTGCACATCCAGAAACACCCAGACAAGATAAGACTTGGACTACTTCCATTAGACCTTGCTACTGGGGGAGATGAGTTACAGAAAGACATGCGTTACAAAACATTAAGATCTGGTAATTATTATATTATATACTTTTATTATATTCTGGTAATATGACAACATCCACATCAGTTTCAGAAATCTAAAACCGGACAAAAAGAAGAAAAGAAAACAGTTTCACATCTGAACAAACAGTCAACAGTGTTTCAACACAGCATGGGGTCCCAGACAGTCAAAGGACAAGACACATTCCAATCCTCAGGGCCGTAACCCAAGTAAAGAAGGCCTGGGAAATGATTTAGCCTGGTCTGATTGTGCCTCAAAAAAAGGATAAAATAAAAGGACTCTTTCAAGGGATCAAAGGGCATGAGACAGTCAAACATCAACAAGTAACTTAATAGATTAAATGTAGGCCAGATGAAAGACATAATGCCCAACTGACCTCCTGGCACTAGATCTCATCTACAATAAAATCTCCAAACTATTTTGAGCATCCAACATGCTAGTTTATGCTTGTGACTAGCATTACACAATTCTAGCTCCCACACAGAACATACCGTCCCATGACTAAGAATAAAGACAATGACAATACACAGTATTGTACGACTAGCAGCATTAGCTCTACAAAAAAACGAGGTCAAGTTGATCACATGGCCAACATAAAGGAAGAGGGGTCACTAAGCTTCGAAAGACCCTTCAAGTTCAACATATCAAATCAAATGGCAAGCTTCTACGTCCTCTATGCCCACGTTTTCTGAATGCAGGAGACATTTTAGATACCTTGGGTTCAGTAGTGGCGATGCCGTACGGATATTCAGGCTAAATGAAACAATACAGGAACCCTAACCAAAGCTACACTGAACACCAGGTCCGAAATCAAACAGAAACAGCTCAAACTAAACAAAAAAAGAATTGCACAAGTTAGTGAGTGAACACTAAAGAGGTTCAAAGGTCATAAAAACACTGATGGGGGATGGCATTTGGCAGCAGTCCTCAACTGACTATCTGAGGGGCCTATAGATTTCATCAAATAACAAATATTGTCCAACTCAACATCAGAACGTATCTGACCAGCAAGATCTGACTATCCAAGATAAAAAAATGACATATGGCAATTATATCTGACTAGAAACTGTCAAAGGTGCAACCTAAACAATGACCCCTAGTCTAATACAATGGATGGATTATTTAAATAAATCAAATTAATTGTGAAATTGTTTTAAAACTGAGGTAAGGGAACATGCTTTGTAGTCTCTGCCACAAGTTAATTGGTAAACGATTACACCTGTTTTACTACTATACCATAGTTTTGGTGTTCTAAATACCTTTAGGCCTGACTAGTTTCAGACAGATAAGGAGTTGTAGGTCTTGGTTTATTGAGTGCTCAGGAAATAAACTGACCTTGTAGGATTTATATGAGTACAGCATAGGCTTTGTTCTGCCTTGACATAGATTAGGAAGTGTTTCATTCAGAGGGAATTTTAATGGCACGTGAGGGCTTGTTTTAAAACCTTATTGCAGCAGGCTGAACAACTGATTGTCTGTTTCGTATTCTTCTCAACAACACAAACCATTATGAACGTAAATTACGTTTTATGTTCCGATGAGAGTATTCTCTGTAGTAAACTGAAGTTACTAATGCAAAGCGAAATATGAGCGCCTTTGTAACTATTTGGGTTTGTTATCAAAAGCAACAGTGTGCAGACATGAACCCTTTAGTGTAAGAGGGAACTGTAAACACACCCTCTCGCTGATGCAAAAGATTGATGTGAGGATAAAACCCCAACTCAGCCGCATCACTTTACAGTTGTTCTATAATTGCATACTAGAGACAATGACAAAGGTGACCATTGATCCTCTAAAAGCACATTGGGGACGTCTTGGAAGGAAAACTGGCTCAGCCGGTTTCTACAGCAACCCCTGCTCATTGTAAAAATCCCAAACCAAGAAAGTTTTTAGAAGCATGTTAAAATATCCAGTTCTCTAGCCACTTATTCTCAAATAACATTTTACCAGTCACAAGTCTCAATAAAAAAAAATAACATACAAGCTTATGAAGAGCAAACAATTAATGAAAGCTATCCAACAATTTGCTTGATTTGATTAGGTAGTCTACAAATGACTACTGTACGTTGGTTAGCTAGAGCTAGCTCTGGCTAAGTTAGAGTACTCAAACATTTTCCAGAAGCAAAGAAGTAGTCTAGCCTAGGCCTACGCGCTTTCAAAATTCAGCTATCTTGACAACTTCATCACTGTCAACTAACGCCATTTAGCCAACTAACGTCAGTTATACAATTATGTGCAATGCAAAAGCCATTCATCATGGGATGAATGACCCAAGTTAGACTAGCTCAGTCAGCTCTTGCTAGCTGGATGGCTACCATTTCATTGAGAACAAGCGTTGCTATGTGGACAGCACCACATCGTAGATGCAGCAGTCCAAAAAATTGGGATATGCATATCACAGCAACGGATGTTGATTTACACTACATTACTTGTGATGTCGTATTTATTGGTGCCTGTGTAACGCACTTACCTTTACAGTGAGTCGTGTCAAAAGCCTGGTAAGCCGATTCAGACAGTAATAATGTCTTGAGTTGATGAGGTGAAAAAGTCAACCAACCAGCACGTAGCTCGCGATGGGTCGCTGTCTGGCTTTTTATTTAGTATTGTGCACTAGTCAGACCGTTGCCTTCACCTGGCTGCACGTGGTTTAAAAGTTATATTTGGTCTGCAGCACCAAAACGACCATCATGGTGGAGACTTCACTTGGCTTATCTACGAAGACCCGGTTATGGAAATCAGTACGGCCCGGCTCTGTGGAGCGTTCCGTGCAAGGCGTAAATCAGTATTCAAACTCCCACAACGGCGTCCGCTCCAGTACCCGGGCATATAAAACGTTCGGTCCTGCTTTGCAGCTACAGAGTACGCTTTTTTCGTAAATAAGAGGCAGCCAGAATCGACCACATGGGCGGATATTGCATTTGTGTCATTCTTCACGACAAAACCGTTGTGTCTCGAATCCGGCGAACCCCGGAATCCATGCAGGGTTGTGTATCTCTGGCCACTGGTCTTTGTGGAGAAGGATAGAAATAATTGTTAAATTATTAACTGTCTGTGTACTGTGTACTGAAAGTTCACATGGATCAAGTGTAACAAATACATTTTCAGCATACACACGGCAAAACTCGTGGCTCGTTCATAATTCCCATAGAGTACTGAAAGGTGTCCATTTCATTTATATTTGTTCAAAATACACATGGTTTATTTGCACCCATGTATTGACTTTTTAATTATTATTGACTAAATAAAAATAGAAGATCCAAATGTGTTTTCATTTGTTTTTGGATTATCTCAAATTACTACTGTGATTTATATGTTCTTCTGTCTTTAATGACTAATATGTAAAATCTCAATGAACCCTTCCTTGATAAATGACATTATATATATAAAAAGTGAGGAATGATAAACAGCATGTAGACTTGTAATTTGAAGAAAAAGACAGGAGACTTGGTGTAGAAACACTGGTCAAAGAGTTTATTTAGCAAGAAAACTGACATGAGTTTAGCCAATGGAATGCATAATCTCTCATTCACCCCAAAAATGTATGACTTTACAGGAGAAGGGGGGGGAGGGGGAAAACAGGTAACTGGCAAAGTCTTCAAAAATGAAACATTTCAGAACAGTAAAAAAAAAGTCATTAGGGAATGGGAGAAAGAAATCAAAATATATCAAAGTAAGAAGCTGTCTAACTGAACATGCAGTATGGTGTGGCCAGAAGCATAGGGCAGCTTCAACACATTAGACCACAAGATTATTCACTAACACAAGTTAGGTACAAAACCACAAGCAGCACAATCTCAAAAAATCTTGAATTCAACCTTCCACCGGTAAGATGAGGAAATGTCCCTTTCTTTTTGCAAGGATGCCTTTAAAACCACCACTGAGTTTGAAAATGGATCACGTGGTGAATGGATTGAGGTCTCTTTCACCACTTTGTGAAAACAGACAACTGAGTCTGGGCAATTTCATGTTTAGAGGATAAACTGACAATCTCAAAACAATTAACTTGACTGAGTGATGAACTCATTGTGTATCAATTTGAATATCTTAATATTGAATTGTAATACTTCCCACCAAGCTTTTAAATAACCATGTTATAATTACTAACCGTTTTTGTAAGTCAGTCAGGTTTTGAACAAATTTGCTTGGTATAACCATTTAAAAGAAACTTCATGTTGTCAGAAATTACTTGCTTATCTGTCTTGAAATACAAACACTAAATGTATTTTATAATCTACTACATGTCTTTTATAATCCTGTCCTGGGCAGTTTGGAGCAAACATTTACAACCGTCTGTTGAAAGAGACTATGCAATGTTCTCAAGGGCTTGAGAAAGCACAATAGAAAAAGGATTCAAGCAGAGAAGCACAAAAAACACTCCCAAAGAAATTAAGCATGCAATACTCTTCGTCACACATACATATATGTATATATATGTATCATCTTAAAATATTGTTCACTTGTTCCTCTTGATTAAACGCATTAGAATCTGTATGCTCGTATGTTGTTAATGGAAAAAAAACCTTGAGCATATAAAAAAGATGATAAAAACACAGCTGATGCACCTGAATCAAGCAAACACTGATGTAGGGGAGGGGCAGGAGGGACAACCAAATGCAAAGCGGAAAAAATAATATTAATTAGGAGGATGGTTGAATGCTTGTTGAGTGTTGACAGTGAGTGCTGCCCACTGTTTGGTCTTATGTGGTGAAAGGTCCTTTGCTTTTTCCGATTTACTTTGCAGTCATCATCTGGACAAACTCTGCAAGACAAGATGAAGCAACAGACTTCATTAACACTGACAGCACAGATTGGATGTGTTATTTATGACAGTGTTGCAAGACAACACGTACTACAAAAAGCTTGAGTGCAAAGTCTTGAGTGCATTCAGCTTGCTACCAATTAAATAGAACGAGATGGTAATGATAATAATGTGATTTATTAATCATCGGGGGTGAACATGCGATCTCTCGCTCCGCAGACTCCTGTCTTTTTCATCTGTCCCTTTCGCTCGATTACTGAGCTGTACCAATCATAACGAGGGGATGGAGAAACTGACCTTCGTAGTTAACCTGGCCGTCTCCATCAATATCAGCCTCCCTGATCATCTCATCCACCTCCTCGTCAGTCAGTTTCTCACCCAGATTCGTCATCACATGACGCAGTTCTGCAGCGCTGATGTAGCCGTTGCCGTCCTGTAGCACAACAAACATCGTTGTCATTTCTTACAATACAGCCATCAGAAAAGATTACATTTTAAATGAGAATCCATCAATTTTATTTAAGCAAGGTACCCGCATTCAATTGAGCAGATATTTTATTGTCAGGATGCTTTGCAGAGTAATAGCATTAGGAATATCAAATGTAAGCAGATGGCTGAGCGGTTAGGGAATCGGGCTGTTAATCAGAAGGTCGCTGGTTCGATTCCAGGCCGTGTTAAATGACGTTGTGTCCTTGTGCAAGGCACTTCACCCTACTTGCCTTGGGGGAATGTTCCTGTACTTACTGCAAGTCGCTCTGGATAAAAGCATCTGCTAAAATGACTAAATGTAAAATGTATTTAAGCAGCTGACCTTGTCAAAAACTCTGAAGGCTTCTCTGATCTCTTCCTCGCTGTCGGTGTCCTTCATCTTCCTCGCCATCATGGTCAGAAACTCAGGAAAGTCAATAGTCCCATTACCTGTGGAACATTGGGGGGTCAGATGGCTGAGAGGTTAGGGAGTCGTGCTGTTAATCAGAAGGTCGCTGGTTCGATTCCCGGCCATGCAAAATTACGTTGTGTCCTTGGGCAAGGCACTTCACCCTACTTGCCTCAGGGAGAATGTCCCTGTACTTACTGTAAGTCGCTCTGGATAAGAGCGATTGCTAAATAAATGTCATGTAAATGTAACATGAAGCCGATCATGTTAACAGGAGTAACATAGCATGGCTATAGGGGTGACAAAGCACACCTATAGGCGTGACACAGCATGCCTCAGAGCAAGAAAAACATCAAACATTACATGGATCTACTTCGGACATAGATAATGTTATCTGTATGTGACAGAAGGGAGACAGATGACAAGTGCCGTTCTCACCATCAGCGTCCACCTCGTTGATCATGTCTTGGAGCTCTGCCTCTGTGGGGTTCTGGCCCAGCGAGCGCATGACTGTGCCCAGCTCCTTGGTGGTGATGGTGCCATCTCCGTCCTTGTCAAACAGTGAGAAGGCCTCCTTGAACTCTGCATGATTTGAAGAATTTTTAAGAAAAGTTAGAAGTTAATTGTGTACTAAAAAGATTTTTTGGGCATTATTTTGCCAACAAAAATATTGTGTGCTAAAAAAGGAGGCATCATACCAGCAATTTGTTCCTCTGTCAGTTGGTCTGCCTGAAAATCAAATTATGGCATGCGAATCAGATTTAAAACTGGCAGGGACACAGATCACATCTCTTCGTTGTCAAAAGCTGCAAGTGTCTAAAATAAGTCAGGTTTGCGCTGCATCCTATTTCCCATGTATGGCTTCGGTGTCCTAGAAAACACATTGTACAGGGAACGTTTGCTTGCAATGTCATCCTGCATCTAAAATGTAAACAGTTCAGACTGTGCGGAAAGAGTAGTTAGACCAGGTAGGATATTACTGGTCAATGTATTAGAATATTTCAAGTTCATTAACTAGCTACGTCCGAGCCCATGCAATGTCTCATTAACGTTACGTTAGCTCCGCTGTTAATTGCGCTGCACTCGCTGACAATCACTATCTAGGTAGTTAGCCTAGCAATAGCGGTACTAGCTAGCATGTAAACTGGCCTGTCGGGTGAATGATGTTTAAGTAGATAAGGACAAGATAACTTAAAACGGATGGTAAATCATTATATATACACACTAACCGTTCACTAGAACGCATATTATTTAAATTATAAATACATGTATCCTGGTTGGCTTGGTAGATAGTGCTAGCTAGTAGGTACCAATCGCCGGCAAGTTTTCAGTCCGAGAGTTAGTACAAGCAGGCCTTCTCAACGTCGAAGGCGGGCATTCAGCCTACAGTACACTTGCTTCCCACTACAGATTACATGTCCAACAAGCTCACTAAAAACTATTAAAACATTATGACTGTCGCTTCAAATCGATTAAAAAGCAGATTAAGCCCAAAATAGTTAATGTTAGTCTAAGTAGCAACCTAAAGTACACTATTTTTCTATCGTAGCAAGTCATATTAGCAAGTCAGATAGCTCGATAGCTTGTACCAGGCTAGCTTGCTAGCTACATAATGTTGTCTAACTGTCTTTATTGTTAGCTAGGGCTGCCAGTCTTTTCTGTGTTTGTATAACCATTCTAATGCCAGTTAATTGCATAAATTATAACTTACCATTGTAAGATGATGGTTAGTGTGTTTAGTAGATGTATGCGGCTAAGAAATAATCGACTGTATGGATTTCTGATGCTCCGCCCGGCTCACAGGTCTTCCGCGCTTTACGCCACTGCACCGATGGGCCTGATATCTGGTATTACTCCGCTTTGGCTTATGTCAAGCGAGACACTGCACTCCCTAGCAACTGAACTGTCTCCATGCGCCGACCCAATGGGTAAAAAGAGAAATAATGAAACAGATTACATGTTGTCTATTTTTCTGTAAATAACGTCGATTAACACAGTTATTTTGCATTCTTTTTCAGTATGTGCGTTTGAAATACATTCACCTGTAATTTTACATGGCTCCGCCAATTTGCAAGACTATTCTTTTTGGCATAGGCCTATGTCTTAGCTTATATTTATTGTGTAGGATATTAAACCATATTCTCACATATGGGTTCTTAGGGACTTGAAATAGAGAAACGGATGGGAGCGCATCAGCTGACCCGGTAAGCAGCACAAGATTGGTTTTCGGCCACCTGCAATGCGTCAGGGAGTCCTCTCGTGGTGGAGGGGCACGGACCATGTTAAAGCTACAGAAGCGTAAAGTGTATAGAAGCATACTGTATTTCAACGATTAGAGTAGGTAAGGTCAACATTATTTTGAAACATATCTGCCTAGTGTCCACTGTAAATTTGGGCACAAATGTGACTGTGTAGATTCTTGTTTGAATCGTGGCCTGTAAGCCACCAACTAAATAGTTTTATGGGATTTTTGACATAGAAAAAGGCAAATAAAATCCCTCTTTCACTATACATACCAGTCTTGCTCTCGTGAAAATAGCATCGTCATGAAAAACTGTCAGATTAGGCTCTCGGTTTTCGTTTCACACAACTCTACTAAATCCTCCGCCAGTGGCCTACATGCGACCGCAATGTGGCAACCACGTGTTAGTCACACGAACCACCTTAACATTCATTTGATAATATGTGGTTTCACCGGTGCCAATCACTTGTTACTTATGTTTGGCATGCTGGTGTACTATGCTACGGTAAGTCTTTCACTGTTTCAACTACATACATTTATATTACATGCTGTGATTGTCATGGGTTTTTACAGTGGGTTAGTTTATTTTGCCATTGACCATTGACCTACTTTCACCTTTGAAACATGTCCACATAAAGCCTTATCACATTAAAGCAGTGCCCTTGTGCTATTATGCATTAAGAGGCAGTGCACTCTAGCATACCGGTAGCCTACTCCTAAATGTGTCATAAAATGTCACCCCATTTTTGCTTCCTTAAGTGTGTGAAAGGCAGTCACCATGTTCCCCACCCTCCTAGCAGTGGGGAATAAATTATTAAGATGTTTTAAAATAACCAGGAGAGACCGAGGTTCCATCCTGCATTGTAGACGTGGATAAAGAATGACCTGAGAGACACCTGACACAGTCACCACCATTGAAGTGTGAAGTCAGTCGACATCAATGAGGTGAAGGTTTAAATGATGAAGTGAAGGTTGACTTCACATCATTGGAGATGGAGAAATATGCTCAATCCAGTCAAGAGTGGGCCTAAAATAAATAGCAAGACACCAAATTTAAAGTGAATTTGTTTTTAATTCCCCTTATTTTTTTGTCATGCTTCTGGAGGTTATAACAGTAGCCTTTTTGTGGCTATTGTGCTCTGATGTACATATTTTAGTCACACGGAGCAGTCATTTTTTTTGTAACATCAGAAAGGAGAATTTTACCACAAGACACCGTAACAGCTTTTAAACATCTTCTAAAGAATATTTTAAAAATCCAAACTTTTAAAAAGCTTCCCTCCACAGCTAACATGGAATGTAGTTTCAGTAACAGCACATTTCACATCTGTGTTCAAGTAACTACCAATGTACATGCTGCAAAAGGAAAAAACAAGACTCAGAGCCAGTGTACGATCAATACAGTGCATCACTTGACATTTAAAATGTAACAGAATGCCCTAAAAAAAAATAAAAAAAATAAAAAAAAAAAACACTATTTACCCCAATGAGACACAAATGACACCTCCTCTAGCCTTCTAACCCAGATAGGGGAAGTGGAGCAGGACAGCCTGCCCTGGGCCGACCACCAGTGCAGAGAGGTCAACTGAGCTGTCTGTGACCAGAGCACGCGTGTCAGTGCTCAGCCGGACCATGGCCTCTTTCGGCAGCTCGGGGTGGGTCAGCTCTAGGGTCACGGCCTCCCCGCCCCAGTTGACGGCAGCTACGTATCGTATGCTCTGGTCCCACACACGGAGGTAGGCCAGGGCGGAAGTGGAGTTGAAGAGGGGGATGTAGTCGCCGTGCTGAAGGGATCGCTCCTTCCCACGCAGGTCACTGAGGGTCTTGAAGAAGGTGCGGGTCGACAGCCTCTGGTTCCTCTCCTCCTGGGAAGTCAATTATGAAAAAAAAAACAAAAAAAAAGTGTCAGCCATGCAAGTCTAGCAATTTCAAAGGAATCCCCCTCCCCCCAATGGGATTTCCTTTTTGTAATTTACATTTAGCAGACGCTCTTATCCAGAGCGACTTACAGTAAGTACAGGGACATTCCCCCCGAAGCAAGTAGGGTGAAGTGCCTTGCCCAAGGACACAACATCATTTGGCACAGCCGGTATTCGAACCAACAACCTTCTGATTAATAGCCCGACTCCCTTACCGCTCAGCCATCTGACCCCCGATATAAAAATAACTGTGCAGCTCATTTCTAAAAGAGAAAATTAAATACATCAGCATACCTTGAGAGTGCTGTTCAGCCCTTTAGGTTCCTCCGTAGGATCCCACAGCATCATAGGAACCTTGGAAGTCGCCTGTTAAGAAGAGAAAAGCAATACGTCACACACCCCTCAACACAGGAGAACCAGCACAGGATGCAGACCTATAATACAGCAACTGACAATCCCGCCTCACCATTCTCACACACATAAAATCACACAATCATTCTGTATAGTCCCACGTGGAGACTCACCTCGTCCTCCAGGCCTATCTCATCTCCATAGTTGAAGATAGGGGTCCCAGGCAAGGTGAACATGAGCATCTGATGGAGGTTGACCTTGGTGGAGCCCACCAGAGAGGCCAGGTGGCCCTGGGTCCTGTCCCCGATGCCCCAGGCCAGCTGGGTCTGCTTTGAGGTGTCATACAGATACTGAACCACCTGGGCCCAGTCCATCCCTGTCATTCCGGCAGACCGTAGGACTCCTGACATGAGCAGGTCCACCCCAGTGGAGTTCTGTAGGACGCTGACCTCCATGGGAGAGGATTTGTCCGTAACTCCAATCAGAATCCTAAAAGGGGGGAAAAAGGACACATTTATTCATCATCTGAAATAAAGTTGACAGTCGCTGAAGAAGCATGTCAGAGAAATGACTTCACGCCCTGTGGTTCTAGTTAACGCCACTAGAGGGCACAAGGTGACCAGTAAAACTAATACGATGAATCAGTAAGCAGAGCTACAATTCCTCAATTATACAAAGGAACACCAATTGGTTTAGATGAATGAACCATCTCAAGGAGCAATAGGATAATAAATTACATTTAATCTGTATATCCCCTCTCAGAAGCAGTCATCCAGGGCTTCACTGATGCCCACAGATCAACACCTATAGACAGACTAATGTAGATGACATACCTCTTCTTCTCCACATCCGTCCCGTTGTTCTGGACAATAGCTCGGATGTCAGCCCAGAGAGAAGGAACCACAGAAGCCACGCGTTCCACCCCGGACAGCTGGACCCCGTCCACACCCTGGCTCCGCCAGAACACCAGAGCAACCTGGGGAGAGGAGTCAAACATGAACAACCCCTCACAACTCACAATGCGCCAAGATTATCCCCACCCCCTTCACTCATGTATACGCATATATTTATATACACAAACAGGCATTTCTCACACACAATTATAATAATCTATTAAAATTATAAAATGTGATTATAATTTTTCTCATACATATACAGTTGCATGTGGATTCTCACCTTGAGTCGCTCGGCAACGTTTGTGACACTGACGTTAGAGAACCATGGCTCACTGCCCTGGTAGTTCGGGGTCAGATCCAGGACCACATTAATGCCTGAACAAGAACAACAACAAGATAGATAAGATAGAAATCCAAATACCAGGCCTTAATTCACCACGCAAATTGTGCTTGGCAAAGCAAAATCCATTTATATTTTTAGGACCAGAAGGGCAAAACTCACTCTTCTTGTGCGCTGTCTGTATGAGACCCTTGAACTGCTCCAGGGTTCCGGCCTCAGATGATACCGCCTCGAAATTCAGAGTCTCGGGGTTGTTGGCCGGGGCAACATGGATTGGCCCCACCACTAGTGCCTTCACCTTCAGCTGGCCCAGACTGTCAATCTTCTGCTCCAGACCTGTCAGACAGCAGAACAAAAATGTTACGACAATTACAAAAATAAAAGTTGTTTCACCACAAGGGCCTTCGTTTCAAATGCAAAAGGTTGTGACCCTTAGCAGACCCCATTAGAAACATGCATAGTCAGTAGCAGGAAGAGTGGAAGGTTTTTTTTTGCCTGAATTTCGTCCGAGTCATAGGAAGAGGTCGGCACGTTTCGAGAGTTGCTAGGTGACAGCTGCGGCTTCAGATTAAGTGCTCCAGCAGATTCAGCCACGCCGACACGTGAACGCTACTCATCCCAGTAATCAACACTACCCTTCTGCAACCCCCCCCCCCCCCCCCCCCCCTCATTGCCCGAATTTTCCAGAGATCCTTATTCAAGAGCCCCCACAAACCAATCAGTGCCCTCAGCCTGGGGGAAAGTACCTTGCAGATTTTGAGAGTCTGAGAAGGCCTTCACGTCCCCAACTTGGTACAGAGGTCCGTAGTTCCACCAGTTCATCTCAGGGAGGTCTTTGCAGCGAGGTGCCTGCACGATGATGGCCACCGCTCCGGCAAGCATCCCCAGCCAGCCCAGCCAGAACAGGATCAGGAGGGCCCAGCGGGTCCTGACCCAACTGTGGTAGAGACAAGGGAGGGAAGGAGGTGGGGATTAAGATTAAGGGAGATTAAATTACATATCGATTGAACATCAATTTATAATACATTTGGTTAAATGTATGTAATGTAGTGATGAATGGATACAATGTCAATGGTAAATAGAGTCTGTCTTTGTTCCTATCCGAACAAAATAGGCCTATGTATATAATTAGGTTCTCACCCTGGGGTGCCAGCTACCCTGAGAAGCTCCTCCTTGGACAGGCCAGTAAATTTACTCTCCTTTTCTTCTGGGATTTTCACTTTTACGCTGCCATTTTTCTCTGTCCCAGTGGGAGAGACGGCTTCTCCATTTCCCGTCTCGTCGGCAGTCATGGGCTGCTTCTCCTGATCCATCTCGTTGAGCTCCACATCTTTCAGGTCTACCTCGGCGTCTTTGCTCATTGTGGCGGTCCCACTTAAGTCTCACTTAATATTTCTTAAGAGAAAAAAAATACAGGGGAAATTATAGACAACGTTGCAGGTCAAGACATTTTCTCGTGGCTGTCAAACTGAGCAAATAAACCGGTTTGAGTCATGACACATGCGCAATGGTATCAACCTCTAGGAGGTAACGTCAATGTGACATTGCATCACCTGAAATAGGCACAATGTGTTGAAAGCCCAAATGCCACACAAAACCCAACAAACTACAATTTCTATTAGATATTTTCGATAAATGTGAAGCGTTCTGCTTCGTCTAACAAACCCGTTAACAACGTGGGCACGGCAAACCGGATTAATCTAGTTCAATTCGCGTGCTTGCTTGGTATTAACGCGCTAAAACTATTGCCAACCTTAATAGGAATAAAATGTGCAGCTCTGTTTACCACCAAAATGACACTATTCCATTATTTGTATATTACAATTACACAAACAATATTTTGGTCTATTTAACTAAACAATACACATTTTCAAAAGAATAAAATAAAAACGACTCTCTTCTAAAATGCATTGTTTGTACATGGCAATATAAATGAGCAGAATATAATACAATGGTTTACCTGAAGAGGTTGACTGGATGTTAATTATAGTGATGGTACTCCCTGCTACTATAGCTCAGAAAATGTTTATTTCGAAGCATCAGTGATGGTAGTGGTTTTATAGCAAGCCGTCATGTCCTCAAGCCGACAACTGCCCAAAAGAATTAAGGAGGCGCTGCCACGAAAGCTAAAACTATTTAGCTATTTTCTGTTAAAGAGTTAAATTAATTATCCTGAGTGAGCCTTCACACAATTATCTATGCTATATAACGACGCCCATCTCGTGAGAAAGTCGCAACATCAGTGCGTATTATCTTCTGGAATCCTAACAATGGATACGACCTTAACTTGTCACCTTCGTGTACCCCACCCCGTCCTCTTTTTTTTGAGTTGAGACAAACAAGTGCTGTACTTGATGTAGCTATCTTTGTTCAATACCCAGAAAAACTAACATAAAACCAAAGCCAATATAGCTTGTTTTTGTTTTGAATTGCGAATTGGCTTCAAGAAATCACGTGTATTTTATAACGTCAAAGGATGTAATTTCTATCAAATCTTTTTAACTGAATGTAGGCTATGGATAACATTTCAGGAGCATGCAAACAAGTTGAATGAGAATGCATGGTTCTAAAGTGGCAAAACATGTAAAACTCAAAAAAGCCTAACCCCCCCTTACCTAGAGGAACTGGTTCCCAAATTGTGTCTAACACATTCAAAGCTTCTTTGTTTCAATAATCTCCTACCTCATGATTTAAAAATCTAAAGTCTGAAATAATTTCTAATCCAGGCTGTGTAGATCTGGAATTTTGACCACGTTAAAATGACCTGCATTCTTATTCTACCAGCTATTAAGATAATGTATAATTACTCAAGATAACATATTTACGCAAAGAGAAAATTGGGAAATGCCCTATTGATAAACTAATCAAGACACAATCCAGACAGACGCAATCAATTTTTGCATTTCTTTGTAGTCAATGTAGATCAATGCAAACCATGTTAACTGAAACCACCACCACTTAGCCCCACCATGGCCCCTAAAGTCAGTATCCAGGCTGTTCTGACCACTGAAATATGTCTAGGTCTCCCGGTTCTAGTATTTGATCCAGGGTCTATACCCAGGACCTGAAGATGAACATTGTTTGTGTCCATTGCCTACACCCTGTACCCCTGCTGTAGAAAAACATGCCGCACATGTGCTCTGCAATCTGAAGCATGTGAGGCGAGGAGGGGGTGTGGGTTTCTTGGGAAGGAGGTCCATGTATGGTGGTTGATATACAGTGTGGGTTTTAATATAGTACATGCTAAAGTAATGCAGGAGGGTAGGTCAGGTATACTTTGAGTAAGTGTCCTGTCTTTCTGTGTTAACATGCAGTGTACAGAGACCAGTTATTAACAAAAAACGTTATGTTTATGTCTCTGCATGTGGGCGGCGGAGGCAGGGAGACAGGGGTGTCTGGTGTCTTGTCAACACGGCTGAGCACATTGTGTTCCTTGGTCTTCTTAAAAAGACAGACTACAGGAACAACATTTTGTTTAGCAAGATATGCGGGACCAGATTACAGGCTTCTCCTGCTCTACCCCATAGATCAATGATAGTGCTCTCCTTTAAGTTTGTAGAAATACTCTGATTAGATCAGTGTTCCTACTAATATAGTCTGTGATCTCGTCAAGCGGTGGAAGGACCTACGAAATTAAAACAAAAAGGCAGGTCCCTGACTTGGAACATGATGTCACTATTGTTATTAACAGACAAACTGATATCCAATGTCCCATATGAAAAGCACAAAAGCACTCTCCTTTTGTGCTTTACTTTTCCTTTTTAAACTTTCAGAGGGTAACTCTGTGCTGATACTGCTGATACTGGCTATCTGACCTGTAGCCTACCTACGGGATTGGGCATGTTGCGTCTCGACTTAACCTCATTCATCGGTTCAGGTTTAGCCTTCTATGAATGTGTGCAAAATCACAGGGTGAGGGATATTGAATTGCATTTGTATTCCATCGCTGACTCTGTATTGGGTATTCAAATTCACATCGCTCGACAGTGTCATGATAATGAGTACGGTTATGATTTGATCTTGTTCCTTTGCTCGTGCGGCAGAACGGATATTAACATGTCAGAGATCCGTTCAAGTCGAGCCAGGCTCTACTTTGTCGCAAAAACATTATATCTGACAAAATAGCCTCTATATAGTGTCAAATCTCTCCGAATGTATTAGAGGGTAGAGCTAGGGTAGTTTTAGATCTGAGAACGTCCTAGAAATTAATTTAAGTAGCTAATTCTGAATATATTAGATAATCCTTAATCACTTTCTAAATTGCTGAGGGTGAAGAGACAGTATTTAACTTTTTACAATGGCGACCTGCAAGCATGTAGATCAAAATGGTTGTGTGAATCCGATTCGTTTAGCCTACATACAGTCTAAATCCGCTGTTGCTCCGAATTGGTGATTCTTTGTTACACAGCGCCGTTCTGTGGTCAGCACTGTAGATGCAGGCTAAAGAAAGTCGTGAGTTCTTGAGTATTAACTTTATAAACAATTTACTTGTAAATGTCATATAAAACTGTATAACAAAAATGATATGCAGACTATCGTTTAATATATTCACAATTTACTTATGCAGATTTGGCCCCTTCTCTAATGTCTTGCGCATGCAAAACTAACAAGACAATCACATTCCAAGAAACAGTGCAGTAGCCTATGAATGCATCGTATTCTTTCAATTAATCTAATAATGATTTGCAATATATGCAAAAACAGCAAAATTGTAGGAAACGAAGGCTCTCAGTTGAGAGTGTGTCTATTGCAGATGGTTTGGTCCACAAGGCGCGTCTAGATTGGTTCTATAAACCAGCGAAAGTATTTGTTCAAATGTACAAATGTCCGGGATGGTCTTGCCGTGGCTCCTTATTCTGGAGATGGTGTTGTATGCTGGCTGCTTCATATGTGGAATAATAACAGCTGCCTCGCTGACCATCACTCAGGTAGGCCTATAACCTATAGTTTTATCATTTGAGCGATTTACATTGCAAATAGCCTATATTTTAAACATGAAACCTGGATTAACTCCGAAGGCCTATATCCTTTAAAATGTTTAACGTTATCATAAACACTAATGAGTTTCCCTATGTAACACCGGAGGATATCATATAGGCCTAGATTCAATTTCCCTATACAGAATTGGGTGCGTTTTAAATACTTAGACCCTATTGTTTAACAACAGATACGAAAAGGAGGGTGGAACCTTTTCAACTGTATGGGTTAGAGAATGAGAGTGATCATGAATGTAAAAACAAAATCTGGAATTCCACCTCTATTGAATTAGGCTCCTAGCTGTATCTATTCAGGGCCGTAGACAGAGGCCCTTTGTGTGAAAGGCTGCTTTAGCACGGCTGTCTGGTAGGCATGTTAATTGGAAAGCGTGTGTTTCCCCCACCCCTGAGCCAACACCGTCTCGGTATCATTGTCTATGATTATTTCAGATTAGCGGGTTTAGACATTTTTATTTTTTAATACACAAAAATAAACTTACTCTAATCAGTGGGCATATGGATTATTTTAGAGTAGCACAATGGCAAATATGTTTGTAAAACTGTAATTCTGTGCATCTATTTTTGTGTGTTCCAGGGTCACTTTGCAGGCCAGTGCGTTTTATACGGCACAGTTCTATACAACACTACAGGCAGAAACTTGGTCTTACAGAGCCCCAGTCACCCCTCCTTATGCTACTTTATTTCGGCCATCTCTGTGTGTGTGTCCATCTACTGCTTCTCTCTCACGCTCTACTGGATCTACACTTGCTGTGTGGACGAGGAGGTCAACAGGTGAAGTACCGCAACCACCAACAGGGGCGCCAGAGAGTCTAACATCGACAACAAATATCATTAATGGTTTATTAACCTCGTATGATCATATTATTGATTCAATTATGTAATTATCACATTCAATCATATTAAGAGTATTATATTAATTTGTATTTTTCACCTTTTATAATTATATTATATATGTCTTTATGTTATAATTAACATTTAGGCCTACTTAAACTGGATTAAAAAATAACAAAGAGGATGTTAACCGAGTTGCAGTTGTGTCCTTGTGATCCTGAATGTCACGTTTGATTCCTCCCTCCGGCCGTCCTCAGGGAGAGAGTGTGGCTGAACGTGACTCTGTGTGTTTGCGGGGTTGTGCTGTTCTTCCTGGTGGTGTCAGGATGCACCTTGAGGATTGGGAGAGAGCGTCTGTGTCTGTCGGCTCGCCACAACGTGCCATCCTTACACGGGTGAGGAGTGAGGGAACGGCAACGGATTCATACGCAACGGATTCCTCCTTTCAGAGACGTTTGTCACTGGGGAAACACGATCACTTGTGGTGCATCGTTCATTGGCCCCGACCACTGAAATACTGTTAACATTTCTGATCCTTGATTTTCAAACGTACTTTCCATATGCACAATTTATTATGTCCCTTTGGATAAAAGCATCCGCTAAATGAATCCAATGTCAAATGTGTTCCACCCCACTGTCCTGTGTTCTGTTGTGTAACTCATTTGGTTTTGTTTTAGCTGTGAAGAGGCAGAGAATGTAACCTGGGCCAGCCCCAATACTGGGACGCAGTTCTACTCAGGTTTATGCAGCTCAGAGGTGCGTCTTGGCATTCCCACTTTCAAATCTTGCCCCAAACTAGTTTCAAAACGCCTGTTAATAAACACATTTGAACTTTTTGAATGGTGCTGCTTAATAAGCGCTTACCCGATCCAAATGTAATGATTTGGAAAATGTGGTTTCTTCTTCTCTTCTTCTTTGTGTGTTGTCCAGCGGTCAGTGTGGGTCAACTTCTTCTTCTGGGTTCTGATCGTGGTGGTGGTGATGGTGCAGAGACGTCAGGAGATGCAGTCTGAGTCACTATGGCGTGTCACCGAGAGAGAGCCCTTCTTCCACCGCCCGGTCTGACCCCTGACCTCTTCTCCAGGTCACCGCACCCTGGATCCTGCATGGGAACCCTCCAGAATGGGTCTGAGCTGAGTGTGGGTTTTGAGATGTGGTAGGGAACCACTGTGAATCAGGTTTATCCAGATGTAATATAGTCTGCTACAGAAATTGAGAGGTGCAAAGAGCTGAATATTATTTTCAGCTTGGCTGTAGATGAGATTGAGAGATAGTGATATAAGTAACATGATATCAACAAACTGCCAAAGACTAATAGGATCAAAATCAATAATTGTCTTCGCATGACATAGTCAGACTTTCTTTTTTGGACACACGTGGAAGCTTTTTTATTTACAGGGTACATTTTCCTCTAACCCAAACTTTCACAATCGTCTGAAACTAAATATATACATTCTGTTAGGGAAATGCAATTCATTGAAAGAAGGTTGGTGCAAAAGTTTTGTTTCATGATAGACAATCATGGTTTCATTTCCACTCATTACCATGATATTTTAAGTGTGTTTGAAGATTATTTGAACAAATAAAAGCCTCTCATGTCATTTCTAAAATCTCACTACTCCATTTCCACCCCATCCCTCATCAAACCCCCCAACTCTCTCACAGTTGCCTGCTCAGTTTACGACATTGTCTTTCTTTCGCTTCGAAAGCCGCTTTGGTGTCCAGCAACTTCTCCAGGGTCCTGCGCATGGCGGCCATGTCTGCCTGCACGGCCTGGCTGTGCTCTCGCAGGCTGAGTGTCTCCTGCCTCAGCTGGGCGGTCACCACGGCCAGCTGGCCGCTCTGCGCCTGGCACCGGTCCTGCAGCCTGGCAGCCTCTGCCAGCACAGCCTCCACGCTGAGCACCACTGAGTCCACCTGCTCCTTAGACATCGGGATGGGTGGGTGGGGTGGTTGTAAGGGGTTATGAGGTTGTTTGGGTGGAGGGAAGGGGGGGTTAGGGGGGTCGGAGGCTGTTGGGTGGGGCTTAGTGGGGTGGTGGGGGGGTTGAGTGGTATGACACGGTTGGATCTGGCTGGGTGGGGTGGCAGGATGGGATATGACACTGTTGGAGGTTGAGGGTTACAAAGAAAACGATCAAGAGTTGTCAGACTCGAGGGGTATAAGCATGAGGGGTAGACGGACAGGGTGACAGACAGGGAGAGAAGTGTTGGATGGTAGTTTAGTGGATGGTGGGAGCAGGAAGACGAGTTCTCAAACACAGAGCTGAACTAGACAACCCTTAGGAGGAATACAAACTGAACTTGACTGGCGTGATTTAACGTCGCCGTACAGTTCACATTAAAACCACTTTCGAATCCACAGCCCTCCTCTTGTGAATGTTCATGAAGACTATGATTGACGGCAGCCATTGTCTTGATCATCATCTGCAAGCAGCTTACAGCTAATCTTATTTCTTCTGGCTTATTTTCTGGTGACAAAACTCCCACTACTCGCTGTGTCAACAGCGAAATGGAATAAGCGACTACTTGTATTCTAATTTAAATAGGCTTACATGTGACTGACTATAAATATAATCACACCAATGTTATGTTTTGTCCCTGTTCTGTAACTGGAATTCCAAATAGAAAGTATTATCCATGTACCCACAAATGATTTACACTAATCTAGAGAAGAAACCAAGAATGGAAAAATCACCTATTTGTTACTTACCACAACTTGAACAGTTTCACGTGTGGAAAACGTGCACAGTGTTTCCTGTCCCGAGATATTCCCTCATCTCTCAGGTCCCAACACAGTGGATGTCCAGCTTGTGTTTCACATGAGACGTGATGGGTCACAGCCCCGCCCCAAATCCAGATTATGGAGGGAAGGAGGGGAGGGAAGATGAGAGGAGGGAGAGGAAGGAGGGAGGGGAGAGAGAGGAGGGAGGGAAGATGAGAGAAAGGAGGGAGAGGAGAGGAAAGATGAGAGGAAGGAGGGAGGCAGGGGAGGGAAGATGAGAGGAGGGAGAGGAAGGAGGGAGGGGAGAGAGAGGAGGGAGGGAAGATGAGAGAAAGGAGGGAGAGGAGAGGAAGGAAAGATGAGAGGAAGGAGGGAGGGAGGGGAGGGAAGATGAGAGGAAAGAGGGAGGGGGAGAGGGGGAGAGGGAAAGCAGCCAAAAGGCATGAATGCACTTGGACATGCAGTTGTTTTCATGTCATCATCCATAGTTTTCATGTGAACCAAATCCACCAGATAAATAACATATTTCTGGCCATCATAATAATATAAATTGTTACTACAAATATATTATTTGACGAATATATTATCAACAAAAAAAGACAATGAGAAAACATTAAAGTTGACAGACTTTATTAGTGCTTCTGTGCCACCACCATACTCAACATGATCACATTCAACATGGATTTGTAATAGTTAATAATTAAGGAGTTGCCACAGTCATTGTCATGATTCGATGTGCTTTTGTATTTCACTAGGGTTAGCGTTACACACACTGACTTCACTGTGGTGCTTAACGATGCCAGTACATTATTACTGATCAATATTGGAAATTACCTGTTAAAATGTTCGTGCTAGGAGATTGCGTGGCAACTTTAAGCAAGATTGTGCTTAAAACATGCACCTACAGTAGGTGTGTTTGTATGAACAGCAGAGCACATATTAGCGTGCTGGTTTGTATCTGTATCTGGGTATTGGTATTTACTGTGTTTAGTTGTGCTTGGACACAATACGTTTATTTAAACCACATTACACTGAGCGGGTAATGCTGATTTATGTGCCGAGTAAACTAATCTAGATCACGACAATGAATGTAGATAGTTAGCAAGTGCTTTTCTCCAAAGGGATGTGCAGAGTGGAATCTTAACCTAGCTACACAGTCAAATACTCTCTCACTGAACTATACCAATTCCTCAGAAATATCAGAATTACCAGAGCTATCTGACAGCGACAGACAAAGAGATTTTCGGAGACAGTTTGTCTACTTGCAACATTAACAAATATGACGATATTTGATATGCGTCAAGGTTTCTGCACACACAGTATTGTTGATGGGACCAACAGAAAGACGAGAGAATGTGAGTATGGGACTGCAACCTAGCTGACCTCACACGGTGATGTCACAGTGGGTATACCTGAGACTTGGAGGAACCCCCCTGCTTTATAAAAGTGGAGAAGGACACGTGGCCGAGATTTTGAAAAAGGGGGGAAGGGGGTGTCGTGTTTCATGGGGGGAGGGGGTGTCTCGTTTCAGGAAGAACAGAGACGGAGCAACTCGAGTCGCTCAGGTGCGGTTGATTTCCCGCTCTGCCCGCCTGGTCCTCCCCCTGCTCCGCCTGCCGTGTTCCCCCTGGTCCAGCTCGGACAGGAAGGACCGCATGCGTCTTCCTGTTGATCCCACACATCCGTGGCACCAGCTCTGATCTCCAGTAGGACCCTTCAGGACTCATCGCATCACTATGGAGGACGTTTGTATACTATTAGATACTACTGAATGATCTAAACTAATACGCCTGTAGGTGAACATTTTGCATCTAGATGTTCCTATAATGTGTATTTCTGATCACATGTCATTACTGCCATCCTGTTGGGCAGGTATAGTTATAAGAGGATTGTTGAGTTTTGGACTGTCTATGCAATCATGCTGCTTCTGATGACGTCACTATATTATCTAGGTTAAATATGTTTTAATATTGATACACTGAAGGTAAATCTACTGCATTATAATTGTTCTGTCCATGTGCAACCTGAACGTTTAACTATAACCACACTGTTTTCTTTACAAAGACCAATTTGCATATTCGGCTTGAAAAGTTAAACTTGTCTTTCCTTCACAACTACCTTCTCTTACCTCCCACCTAACCTCTAAATTCAGAAAGCCTCTTAGATCACCTAACATTTCACGGAGTCACACATCTGTTGATGCTGGAGGAAACATGCAAAGAACAGCTTCCGTTTCGTACCAAGACGGCCATTTTGTTGTTCTGATGGTACTTTTTGCCCTGGTATTCACTTCATAGTTGTGTGTGGTTCTGTACTATAAAATAAAGTGCAACTCGTGCACTGTGCGCCACACAAGACATTTGACATATATTGTCCCTCACAACAGTCTTGTTATAATCTCAAACTTCAACCCGTTTTTCTGATAAGGAAGGTCAACCTTACAGGTCCAGACTGTTTTCCGGTCACCGTGACTAAACCATTCAATTCAACCATCTAACAGCATTCCAATCATGTCCTCACCACCAAACACACAGACCGTCCCTCTACTTCCTTATTCTACTCTTTCTCGTTCCATAGTTTCAGTTGTGTATATCACCTAGCCAATCGCAGTGTACATCACCCTAGCCAATCGCAGTGTATATCACCCTAGCCAATCGCAGTGTATATCACCCTAGCCAATCACAGGGGACTATCCCGCGTCCAGGTCTCCGCCTCCATGACAGCTCTCCTCACCGTGGACGATAAGAACAGGGAAGTGGAGAGCTTCCTGATAGGCTGGAGGCCTCTCTGTGATCCCCTCCCTGACCTCTGACCTCCCTCCCTCCACTTCCTGCTCCCCGTCTTCCTGCAGCCGAACCTCGTTCTCATCCTCTTCGTCTCCCACCAGGACCCCTCTGCCTTCCTCGTTGGTCCTCCGCAGCCCCAGAAACCCACCCCCTCCTCCCCCGTCGTCCCCCCGGCCTCCCAGTCCTCCTCCGAGGCTCCTGGAGTGGAACAGGCAGGCCTGACGCACCGTGTGCAGGCGCCCCAGAGAGAACACGCTACGGCTGAGAGCCAGCCTCCCTCCGCCCCCTAGCCTCCCCACCGTCCCGCTCCGCAAAGATCCGGCGCCCATCGCGACGTTGCCCCTGACGCGCGAGGGCAGCGAGGAGCTGCTTATGGACCTGCAGCACCTGGGGCAGCTCTGGAGGACGTAGCTGGAGTTCCTCCTCGTCAGGTTGTGCGGCGTGGGCGCCAGCGCGCCGGTGTTGAGGTCCATCAACACCGCCTCGGAGTAACTGGGGACCATCTGCTGGTTGCAGCGAATGTGCCACTCCAGTTCGGTGATGTCCACCGTGTTGACCCTGGAGATGACGCGCAGCCTGGGGCCCCCGCGCTCCCTCGCCCCCAGACCGTGACGGTAGCTCCCCGCCTCGGCGCTGTCGTTGTCGTTGGCGTCCTCGTTCTCGCCGAACAGCTTCTCCACGTGGTAGTGGACGTAGGCAGTCCGGTACTCCGAGATGACGCGCAACGGCCAGGACAACAGCAGGGCGGAGGCCAGCCAGAACACGTGTCGTCGGGAGAACCAGGGTTGCCGCGCGGGGTCGGGGAACGCCAGCATGTTCTCCCGGAAGTCGACGTTCTTCAGGTGCATGCCCTCGCGCGCCTCCATGTAGTCGTCCAGACCTTCGTTGTCGGCGAAGAAGCAAGCGCGCTGGGTGAGGTAGGCGGCCTCGGCGCGGGCGGAGGAGAAGGAGAAGCACTTGGTGAAGCGAAGGCGGGTGGCGGCGTGCTCCAGAAGCCCCAGGAGCTCCTTGGACACGTCCTTCACGCCGTGCCGGGTGTAGTCGAACTCGGAGCTGGAGGCGTGCGTGTTGACCCGCTCGTGGTAGACCTGCGTGGTGGTGTAGGCGTCGCCGTTGCGATAGCGCGTCACCTGACGCGTCCGGCGGACATAGTGGTAGCTGATGGCCTTCCACCAGATGCAGGGCATGGCCTGCTGCAGCCTCTGGACTCGGTCGTACACCTGGCTGATCTCAACCCTCGCCAGCGAGGCCGTCTTGGAGTAGCAGTGCCAGCACTCCACCAGGTAGACGATGTAGAGCATGACCAGGAAGGCCACGGGGATGTAGACGTAGCCGTTTGAGCAGGGGCTGTCGTGGTAGAGCCGGGCTCGGCCGCCGTAGTAGAGGCCGTGGTCGTCGGCGGCCATGACGGTGACTCGGTAGAGAGAGCACCAGCTGAGCGTGCCGAAGCAGCCGAACATGAGTAGCGTGAGGAGCAGGCATTTCCAGTGGGACTCTCGACACAGGGAGCCGGGGAGGGAGGGTTTACAGGGACGCTGCTACGGGGTACAGAGTGGGGGTTTGGAGAACAGGGGGTGGGGGAGAAGGGCAGGGGGGGACAAGGTATGGAGAACAGGGGGAGAGGGGCAGGGGGGGGACAAGGTATGGAGAACAGGGGGTGGGGGAGAGGGGCAGGGGGGGACATGGTATGGAGAACAGGGGGAGAGGGGCAGGGGGGGACAAGGTATGGAGAACAGGGGGAGAGGGGCAGGGGGGGACAAGGTATGGAGAACAGGGGGAGAGGGGCGGGGGGGGACAAGGTATGGAGAACAGGGGGTGGGGGAGAGGGGCAGGGGGGGGACATGGTATGGAGAACAGGGGGTGGGGGAGAGGGGCAGGGGGGGGACATGGTATGGAGAACAGGGGGTGGGGGAGAGGGGCAGGGGGGGGACATGGTATGGAGAACAGGGGGTGGGGGAGAGGGGCAGGGGGGGGACAAGGTATGGAGAACAGGGGGAGAGGGGCGGGGGGGACAAGGTATGGAGAACAGGGGGTGGGGGATAGGGGCAGGGGGGGGACAAGGTATGGAGAACAGGGGGAGAGGGGCGGGGGGGAGAGGTAGGCACACAGATATTTCGTTAGAAAGTTATAAATGGGAGATACGGTCAAGGCTCAGGGACAAAGCATGATGTTTGAAAGTGTGAGAGGACGACAGGAAAGATAACAATGGGTTGAGTATCGTTAGAGTTGTGAATGGGATGTCGATCAAAGCGTTGTGGTTGAGAGGGACAAGACAAATGATGATGAGTTACAGTTGCCAAAGGGAGGGGGGAAAAGAAAGATAGGTAGAAGGATTGGGGGGAGGGGTGGTAAACAACAGGAGAAGAGAGACAAGGAAAGGAGAGGATTAAAACCTGATATTCTGCTTCTGATAGGGAATGAAAGTCAATACATTCTGCTTCCCAATGTCCCCATCTGGACTGCCCTGCCCCGCATCCTTCTCACGCTGAAAACTAGATGCATCATCTCAGTCTCTGGAGACGTGTTCACATTTCCTGGCAGAGTGTAACACAGCCCCTCTTAAGCACAGGGTTTTAGCGGACATTGGAAAAGCCTGATGCTTTTAGACCTCATTAGAGTGGGGGAGAGTGCAGATTGCAGTCTTCTGCCAGAGGCAGTGAAAGGTACCGTGGCACAGGCAGAGTGATAAAGCAGTACATGCTTAGAATGGCTCCTGGACGGGACTAAGTGAAGGAAGAGAGGGAGTGGTAGGACTCTGAAGAATCAGAAGGATTCTGGGAGGAGTCAGACAATAACATATACATTTAGCTGATGCTTTTATCCAAAGTCATCTAAAGATGTATAGGGGTGTGATTTGAACTTATGACCTCTTGATCTGTAGTCAAGTGCTTTAACCACCGAGCTATACCCTCTCAAAAAGACCCCCTCTGTCTCAACCGTACCCCTTCTGCGTGTGTGATCTGTAAAAGGGCAGGCTGATGCCACGACTGAGGATATGGATTCAGCTTAGTGGAGGTGAAAGGGGTTTAATTGCACTGCCAGTCGTGGTCTGGAGAGAAACGCAGATAGAACGTCTATGTTATACTTACAGTGAGAGAGACAGAAATAATGTGTGTGTGGGAGTGTTTTAATGATGGGCCATCTCTCAATGTGCCCTGCACTAAAAAGCCAATTAGCTAGGAAGATAAAAAAGACTGAGAGAAAGGGAGTGGGACCAGGAGTTATAAATATAAAAATACTTCTCTTTTCCACTGAATGTATTGACAGTAGGACCGTGAAACGACTTTGTGCCACATTGATCAGAGTAATCTTCCTTTAAAGAGACAGTTATTATCCTGTCCTGATGGTCTAATCGCGTTCTCTCTGTCTAATGCTAGTTAATGTCTACAATAAAAAACAATAGTGTTGCTCATCCATACCTTGTGTCGGTTGGCGGCGTAACTAAGGCAATGATGCTTCACAACAAAGTTTACTGTACAGAATAATGCTAAAAGTTTTGCCAACCGCTTTGCACTAGTAGGCTACATCTGCCACTGTTTTGGAATCGAACAAGATTTCCTTACTTACTCGAAGGCGTTAGATGGAATATAAGAGCTGACTCGTGGTCCTTGTTAGTTAGATTACATTGTCAAATGTCCTGGGAAAGATTTGACCAGAATATGTGCGCTGCCCTAAGCATCCCATCTTTGGGGGCACTGCGAGGTGGAGAAATGGATGCAGTCACTGCACGTCCAGACATTACAGACGGCTAACAAGACATTACAGACGGCTAGCATTATGGAGCAAGGAACATTAATAAATGTCACCTGTGTTCGTCTTTAAGGTCCATACGGTGATTAATGATCATTTGAAGCCTTTAACCTGCTAATCTATCAATACAATTTTAGTGATTAATGGTTCCTCTTGTAAGATAAGTCATGTCGCATATCCAATATTTCTCCTCCTGTTCCAACTGCATTGCAGTTCAGTCTCTCCGTTAACGAAGGGCGACTCTTCTAGTCACCTTGTGGGGCACAATGCTAAAATCTACGAGCGTATGGTCTTGCGCTGGAAACTGATGTGAGCTCAACACTCAAACCCCCATCTCAAACTGCACAGCTTTTTGCGCTCAACATGTTGGTCTCGGAGTGGAGGATTTTGTTGCCACTTGACTGTGTTAAGGGAGTGTTAAAATGGTAAAATAACACATAGGCTACATGCTTAGTACACTCTAAAGCGCATATAGCGTGCAAGCACACAAAAACAGGAACCCACGTAGACACACAGACAAACCAACGTTCTACCTCTTCTCTCCCACCCCCGTTGAGAAAGGGCGCTTCTCCGGTCACGGTCACTGCAGGCATCTTTGCTCGCTCCTCACTTGCTACGGTTTGGCAGTAGATATCGGAGTTCTGTTACCCACGAAATTGGGCACAGTGTCCAGATTTCTTTTAGCATATGTTGTGTCAACATTCTGCATATCTAATTTCGATTCCCCACGAGCCGACGTTCTCAAGCAGTATCCTGGTTAGCCAAGTTCTCTCGGCTAAAACGGCATTGCCGCCTTAGTTCCAAACCTCTCACTTCAGCGTGATCATCTTTTCCGGTGATGATATCCCAAGAGCTTGCGTAGCGGCCGTGGTTCTTCCAACATTACTCATTTGTAACCAAAATCGACACAGGAGGCAGAAAATAGCCTTGCTCACTGTGCCAGTAGCCTAAACTGTGCTGTATGTAAATTCTCTGTACTGTCGTGCGAATCTCCATTAAGAAATAAATCTCGCATGATTATTCCAATCTCACTCCGCCCCCTTACGTCACGTAACAGCCGAGTATTTACCTGCACATTTCGTCTCGATGGTTAAAAAGCTGACGTCAAGCAGCGGTGCCAGAGCTGCCTCCAAATAAGAATCTTGGTGGCAGGACTCAGTTCCTGGAGAGCTACACTCCATCCATGTTCCAGGAGAGATAGCCTCCATCCATGTTCCAGGAGAGATAGCCTCCTGCAGGTTTACAGTCCAACCCTGCTCCTGGAAATCTACCTTCCTGTAAGGTTTACACTCTTCAACCCTGGTGAATCTAGTGAATAAGTGACTCTTCAGAAAGGTAGAACCTGGATCTAGTCCTATAATGGAAGCTACAAAATGTTTTCCTTTCTAGTTTAAACGAGGTCGCAGCAAATACTATCTTGGACATGTTTATTCACATTAATATTGCTCTCCTGTTATGTGCACTCGTTTAAAACGCACTAGAAATGTAATCGAATCGCAACCTTGCTGTAGCCAACCCTTGCTTTTTGGCGCTATTTTTATGATCAAACCCAGTCCGTCTGGTTCCTGTGTTGTATCACCCGATGCATGACTCCCCGGATTGGCACCCCCTCGCGGGAGCGCGCGCGAATCACAGAGTGAAGGATTTCGTCTTGATATCGAAACCAAACGAAGGGGAGACAGAAGTCTCACATTATACTTTATTTGTTTTGGCATTAATCATTGTTAGGCTGGTTTATTTACATTAAAATAATACTTTTGTGGAACAAAGGCTTCCTTTATATTTGGGGATTACCTACATGAATGAGTTTGGTGAGTGTGTGCATTGCACAAGATGGGGCTAGTACGTGTAACCACAGTAAATTTCAGGCATGTAACACTTTCCTAGTCAGGGTTAGCAGGGGGTGCATTTCATGGTAAGAAGGAATACAACAAGCCTGTCATGAAATGCACCCCCCTCTATTGTCTGTTCTGTATATCCCAGCATCAAATGATTCTTACTGTACACTGAGGGCACTAGTATGAGTAACCACAGTCAGTTACAGGCATGTGACACTTTCCTAGTCAGAGTTAGCAGGGGGTGCATTTCATGGCAAGAAGGAATACAACAAGCCTGTCGTGAAATGCACCCCCCTCTATTGTCTGTTCTGTATATCCCAGCATCAAATGATTCTTACTGTACACTGAGGGCACTAGTATGAGTAAGCACAGTAAGTTTCAGGCATGTAACACTTTCCTAGTTAGGGTTAGCAGTAGGTGCATAAAGCCTGCCATGAAATGCACCCCCTCTACTGTCTGTTCTGTATATCCCAGCATCAAATTATTCTTACCGTACACTGAAGGCACTAATATGAGTAACCACAGTAAGTTTCAGGCATGTGACACTTTCCTAGTCAGAGTTAGCAGGGGGTGCATTTCATGGCAAGAAGGAATACAACAAGCCTGTCGTGAAATGCACCCCCCTCTATTGTCTGTTCTGTATATCCCAGCATCAAATGATTCTTACTGTACACTGAGGGCACTAGTATGAGTGAGCACAGTAAGTTTCAGGCATGTAACACTTTCCTAGTTAGGGTTAGCAGGGGGTGCATTAAGCCTGCCATGAAATGCACCCCCTCTATTGTCTGTTCTGTATATCCCAGCATCAAATTATTCTTACCGTACACTGAGGGCACTAATATGAGTAACCACAGTAAGTTTCAGGCATGTGACACTTTCCTAGTCAGAGTTAGCAGGGGTGCATTAAGCCTGCCATGAAATGCACCCCCCTCTACTGTCTGTTCTGTATATCCCAGCATCAAATGATTCTTACTGTACACTGAGGGCACTAGTATGAGTAACCACAGTAAGTTACAGGCATGTGACACTTTCCTAGTCAGAGTTAGCAAGGGGGGCATTTCATGGCAAGAAGGAATACAACAAGCCTGTCATGAAATGCACCCCCCTCTATTGTCTGTTCTGTATATCCCAGCATCAAATGATTCTTACTGTACACTGAGGGCACTAGTATGAGTAAGCACAGTAAGTTTCAGGCATGTAACACTTTCCTAGTTAGGGTTAGCAGGGGGTGCATTAAGCCTGCCATGAAATGCACCCCCCTCTATTGTCTGTTCTGTATATCCCAGCATCAAATTATTCTTACCGTACACTGAGGGCACTAATATGAGTAACCACAGTAAGTTTCAGGCATGTGCTGAGCAGCTGATAGCCTATTCTGGATCAGAAGGCTGTTGTTTTCGACCTGTCTGAGTAACCCACCCTACGCGCAGGCTCACTGCATTAAAATCGCATGCCTTTGAACCTATTATACATTAGTATGAAGAGCCATGTGAAATACTTTGAACCTGCTACACAAAATACATTTCCTTTGGTAATCAAACTGGGTTATATTTCCTCAGAATGCGATGTCGTGGAGCAAGAATGTTAGTTCGCGTTCGTTGCTATATGGTTTGAATGAAGAAATTTAAGGATTTTGTGTTGAAAATAGCATCTGATATTTACACAGATAACCGACATTCTTCTCTTGAATTCTATAACAAAGAAAGTATAATGTGAGACTTCTGTTTCCCCTTCGTTTGGTTGCGATATCAAGACGAAATCCTTCACTCTTTGATTCGCGCGCGCTCCCGCGAGGGGGTGCCAATCCAGAGTCATGCATCGGGTGATACAACACCGAAAAAAGCACAATCAGCAGTAAATAATCAATGTCTCTCAAAGAGTAACGGAAGTGCATTTTATTTATTTTGACAGAAGACAAAAACACCCACAATATTAACCGCAATTTCCTCTTGAAGGCTTATTCCAACTGCAATATCCCATTTTCTATCTAAATTCAATGAATTAACCCACTTTAAAATCCCCGTTCAAGTTGTCCAAAAATTCATTTGGGAGCAAAACGAATTAATTCTCCGTATGTATTATTAAGCACTTTAAATTATCACACTTTACTATAATCAAGGTTTGCAGAAAGCTCAAGATACAGTTTCACTGACCATAACCATGCTAAATTTGGCAAATAAACTATATTCTCGCTATATCCTCAGTGCACTACGCACCATTTGTATGCCTATATATTTATTTTTACTATATTACTAAAGGTGCAAATACATGGAATTAAGACTAGCCTATGATCAAAACATTAATCTTAGTAACCCTTTTCTCATGAATCCGAATACAGCCTTGGTAGGGTCAAGAGTGCATCATATTCCAAACCTCTGGGGGTAATAACCCGCTGTAAACCAGGACAAATGCCGTTGGTAAAAGGCTGGTAAAACCATAGCCTACTATTATTTCACCCACAGGCCACTTCCAAGTTTCAAGTGATGTCACAATTCATTGTTTTTAAGAGTTTTTTCTTACAGTACAAATACATCAGACCTCGAGCTAATTATATATTGGAAAGGCTGCATAACGCACCGTTAAAAATACAAAAGCAGGGATGAACCATAAACAAGCGCTGATCAAAGTTCTGATCAACACACAAGATGTGTTCAAAACGAGGATTAACTGGTAAATTAGGCAAATCAATTAATTAATTTCATAGATTACCAAAATACACGTGTATAGTGGATGAAGAAATCAACTGATCAATTAGACCAATAATCTACATTTTCACCTTGAGAATAGTTATTTTAAACTATGGTAATGAGTACAGCTTTCTGGTTCATTGTACAATCACACACAGTCCATCTCTGTAATTAATCCAGATATATATATTTTTTAAAGCACCACTCACTATAATGTAATCCACAGTTGTTCACACCGTTTTAGAGAATATTCAGAGACAACCATGGAATGGTGAACATAAAACTTCCATTCACTACACTGTAAAGATTTTTATTTTCTTATTTTTCAGTTTTTGTTAGTTGCGGAAACTATATGGACAGCCTTTGACAAAAAACATTGATTGTGTAATTATTGATCACAAATAGCTATTTAAGACTTCTTTTTTGTTGTTCATTCAGAGAAGTGCAATGAAATACCCAGTTTTAACCATTAAATCAATACATTAGGTTCTTCATAAATGTGAAAAGGACACTCTTGGAATGTCTGATGAAAAAAAATGCATACATTTTATGATCCATTTTCCCACAAATTGCTATTTATAGCGATTGCATTTGTTTAAACTTGTATGTCTTGAGAATCCATTTTTCAACATGAGTTTGTACATCTCTGCACAACAATACACTTTCTAGTGACACATTTATTGGAGAAACATACAAATGTGACTAACAAAGCTTCTAAACGTTGACCTGCTACTTCAGTTTCCCATACAGATGCGGTTCCAAGCTTACAAAATAGTTTCAAGTTATTTTATTGTATAACAAAGGATCTGGGCCATGAAAAAACGTGCAATTGATGCTGGGAAATTTTAAGTAGAAAAAAACAAGCAAGCCCATTGGTCCAAATGGAGTACATGGGTATTAACTGATGGAACTGTAAGCTTGAACCAGCAGTACTGGACGTCAGATAGCAAGGACAACATGGGAATGATCTTCAGCTGAAGCATGGATAAAACAGAGATACAAGTTTAAACGCACTAAACGATCGCTTTCAGTTGCCTTTTTTACAGGGGGCCGTCATTTAGAGAAGTGCTGTAAAGTGGAATGACCGCAACTTAAACCATGAAGTAAAATTTGAACCCACAATCCCTCCCACACAATTCCTTCGCGTTCTGGAATGAACAGCCAAAACCCTGGGATTTTTAAAGTCGGGTAATTCCTCTTCTTTAACAGGACCCGGTAGTCATGGCTGATTTTATACAGGGCTTCCTTCCAGGGTGACCACACAGGAGCCTCCCAGCTTCTCTGCCAAGGTGCGCCTGTCTTTGATGTCCTCCAAACCGTTGACTTGCCATTCATGCTTAATCCCTATAAGACCGGACAGAATTTATGTAATTGAGTGATCTCATAGCACACTCCATGATCACAATTTAAAAAAATATATATATATATATAGATCATTTTTTAACATCCATTAAACTACCCACTTACCTGTGAATTTCTTCTTAATGGCATCCTTGGAGCTGGCATAGATCATTTTGCTTTTCAGGGGAGCATTCTCTGGCGCCCTATTTCACGGAAGGTGACAACAAAAGTATAGGTTGTCATTTTTTTTACCACTGCCATCAACATTCTCTGAATATAAAAGCAGCATTGCACCAGAAAAGCAACATGGGGGAAGCAGAAATTATGCATGGCAAGGTTAAGTATACAGAGCTGAAAATACACAATACAGGGAGATTAGATTCTCTTCACCAAATATGGCTCATTAAGCATGCACCGATAAGGGGGGGGGGGGGGGGGGGGGGCTGTTACTGGTCATGGAGAATGTCATTTGTCTCCTTGATATCAGCACACAGTAATGTATGAGATCATTGTTTCGGATGACTAGCCCATCTGTTGATATCAATGTAGGCTTTTGTATCTTTGTTAGATCCATGCTGATGCATGCAGGGCTTAGCCATAGAGCGATTTGAAGGAGAGGAAAAAAAAAAAAAAAAACACAGTAATCTATATCGGTGGATACTCTGTGGGTGTGCTTCAGCAGGGAAGTGAGAAATCTTTGGAGGCATTCCTAACCTAAGAAACTAGCATGCTTTAAAAAAAAAAAGAACCGTATTCCTTTAGCAGACGCTTTTATCCAACGTACAGAAGGGGAATTTGAACCTGCGGCCTCTTGATCTGCAGTTAAGAGCTCTACCCCCCTGAGCCACACCCATCTTACGTGTGATAAAATGTCAATCGATCCCTCACCAGAAAATGAAGACAAGGTCCTCCTTCTTGGTCTCCTTGGTCTCGTAGGTTGCATCATACAGGGCGTAGCGGCAGTCGTCCGGAGGCAGCATCTTGACAAAGTGCAGGTAGGGGTCGTCGATGGTGTCGCCCACCTGCCCCACCAGGATCTCTTGCCCCTCCTCCAGAACGATGTTCTTCTTGTCTGGACTCAGGCAGAACAACACGGCCTTCTTCCTCTTCTTCTTGTCTTCCTCGTTCACCTGGGCCTTGCGCACCTTCATCTCGTTGAAGACGGTAATAACTTCATCGGTCACTGTCACCCCGGATGCCTAAGGGAGAGAATGGGGGGGGGGGGCTTGTCAATGTGGGAGGTTAAGCAGGGTGAACAGAGGCCACCAGGTCAATATGAATAGGCGACAACCATCCTAAATATCGTCATTTGATCCTGTTCTGTACTTAACCACATCTCCAGAGAAGATCCTTATACTTGGTATCCAGACAGCTGCCAGATTTAACCAGATTGATACGTCTTAGCCTAACCCACTTAATCCTTTTTTCACGTTTTCCACCCAACAGACAGACATTAAACCCATTAATAACAGACACAGAGGCATTGTCTTCCTGTCAGCAGGTGGTTCATAGAGAATACACAAGTGGCATCTGGGCCTTAAACCAAAAGGGCCTATTAATGGATATAAAATATCACACCCTGAATCAGTCCTAATTCTTCTTCATGCATTATCCTGTCCGAAAGAAAATGATTTATTAGGACATAAGCTAATAGGTGGAATAATATTAGTCCATTTGGAGATGAAAACGGTACAATGAACACATTTCTTGTATTTGCTTTCTGACTCTTGCGTTGTAGCCTAGATTTATCCATCTTTATCCACAATGGAGCAGGAGAAATACTTGGTAAGAGCCAGTTAAGGGTCAAAAGATAACACTGCAGAGACAGCTGGGGTGTTCGGTATTCATTATGCAAAACACCTTCCGGAGGCTCGAGCTACTCATGTCCTGCAAATCTAAATCACTTGATATGGCACGTGCGTGTCTAACCGCCGTTTCCTGCCGAGTCTCAAACTCTTAACACTAAAATGTCCACATTGTTGAACTCAACTGGTCTACGAAGCTGTTTTATTAGCTGCTAAACGGCGCCCTTCCTTGTGCATTTAAGGGTGGGGTCGACTGAGACAAGCAGTCAGCGACCAGGCCTTGAACGACATCATAGAGGAAGTGAGCACAATTGTTCATCGTCACACAACCTTATCCAAGTAGACGAGTAATAAAATATTCCGGATATTGGTCAGAAACTATTGCTGGCCACCAGTTA
The DNA here is from genome assembly GCF_038355195.1 of Osmerus mordax. Lineage (NCBI taxonomy): Eukaryota > Metazoa > Chordata > Actinopteri > Osmeriformes > Osmeridae > Osmerus > Osmerus mordax. Next base: position 11,261,082 of record NC_090068.1, on the reverse strand, counting down.
GGTAGATAATACATACATAGTCCATAGTAGTACATAGTCTCCTTCTATGGCAACAGCAACACTTAGACTGAACTACACTTGCTAGCTAGCTATTCCAACTAGCACCAACGCAAATCTAAACCATCGAGCAAACAATATCAAAAAGCTTCATTGCTATGCAAGTCAAGTGACATTAGCTCAACGTTGAGCGTAGGTAACTACTGTAACCGGACATACGTCTTGCACGAATATTCGTGCTGGCCTAAACGAACGTTAGCTAGCTAGCCTAGCTGGAGCTAGCTCGCTGGGACTATCTATGGCTAGCTGACTACTTTCTCAATTATAGCCTTGTAGTAGCTACCTAGGTAGCTAAATCAAACAACTGACGTAAAATATATCAATAGTAGCAACACTTTTTGGTGCAATATCTAAAATGTTAAACTATAAAAAGCTACAAGAAACATTGACGCAACGTTACCATAGTTGGTTCTTTTTTGTATCGCAGTCTGAGTCGAAAATGAACGTTTGGTGCTCGCACGCATTCAACTTCTACATACCACCAAGAGGCGGACACGCGCATTGATAAAGCAAAGGGAGTTATGGGAGCTGTATTTTTTTTTCAGTAGTCACCTGCTACCTCTCTTTAGTTTACATGGCTTTGACTCCATCACCATAAATCTTCCCATAGGCCATAGTGTAATCATTTCAAAAACAAAATTGCTTGTGTACAGTACGCTTCCACACACTCCATCAACTGTAATCTATTGCAAATACTTCCACAATGAGTCTCGTAGAGAGTACTACCAAATATGGAAACGAATTTTGACGCACACCGCACCCAACTTCCACTTGTGCAAAGTCATTCAGGCATGTTTTTTTTCAGGTACTGGATAAAGACTGGAAACAAAATGATGAAACGGGAAATATGTTGAAATAAAACACACAAATTGGCTCTGTGTGTGTTTAGTCTACCATTCGTGAGGCAATTAATAATAGACAACTGTCGCAAGAGTAAGGAAAAACGAATTATCAACGGTTTATTCTAACACAAAGCAAAACGTCTGTCAGTTTATTACTCAAGAGTATGTGACCAAAACTGCGTGTACTAGGACTAATGTTGTTGCGCTTTCTTATTAACGGCAGATCATTTTTGTACGACCGCGCTGTCCGTAGTTTGCATCCGTAATATAACATGGCGCCGCTCTCTTCAACACATTATGTGTAAAGCAAGGAGAAATAATGCGTTGGGGACAAATATGTTGAAAGCAATAGCTGATAGTAGTTGATTAATAAAAACTTTTGAACCGTTGAAGAACGAAAGGGATCTCGTAGTGGACGTGGAAGCGGAACTATGGGGTTGTATCATTTACTGTGTTGCCCCAGCGTTGCACGCCAAAAACTGTTAAAGTCAATGACGATTTACACGCTTAGTTTCGGTTCCAACTTAAGATCGTTCAATGTACAAACAAAGCCAGGCGTATGTAACGTTTTACTAAAGACCAACAAACAGCAAACTATTTATCGCCCATTTTCCACCTCTACAGCTGTCACTAAAGATGTCATTCTGTTTGAACACAACCGAACCAGGTTCTTTCGCCTCTTAACAGTCTTCTGTGGCGGTCAGGTTCTTTTCTGGACATACCTGGCCTACTTTGCTTTCACCGGCCTACGAGATACAAGTGGGAAAAAAGTAGAGACTACTGGTTTGGCAGGCTTTTGGAGTTTTGAAATGAACTTGGGGTCTGTTGCTTGGAGATACGGTTTCACGTTGACTTGTCTTGTTATTGGTAGGTTATAGGTTTGATGCCCTGCTTTTCAACGCAAGACAGTCCACATCTTACATCCAGCCTGCTACTTCGATAATTCATTAAACTAATTATATTATGCACGATTTGTACAAATTGCACCCATCACTATGGTTTACTGCTGGTACATGTGTGGTAGATCTCTCATCTCTCTCCTTGTGTGTCATTTCTTTTGTTTACCAGGAGGAGGAATTGGGGGATTTGGTGCCCTTTTCTGTCGCCGGTCAGTCAGTCAAGTGATTTTGCACAAGGGAGGTTCAATGGTCACAGTCACCACCCAGTCCCCTCTGGGAGCAGACAGAGGCAGGCGAATGACCGTCCCCCTATCATCTGTGACCTGCCATGCCCACAGACAGGAGTCTCCATCTTTCATTCCGCTCCGGATGAAAGACCACAAGTTCTATTTCCTATTGGATAAGGAAGGGACACTGAACAATCCCAAACTGTTTGACATTACCGTCGGGGCCTATAGACCATTGTAACATTAGGCCTACTTTTCAACGGCAATATGTTGTATTGTGATGTTAAGGAGACCACATCCGGAAGTATTTTGTTTTTGTTTTGTTGTTTAGAACATGGAATAAATTGTGAATGTGACATTCATTTTTCCAACAGACATTGAGTATGACGATGCGTGGAAATTACATTTATCCAAAATATAAAAACAAATGGACAAACGAAACCTTGTTTTATTGCGTTTACATTTAGATCAACTTGTAATAATTGTCAAAATTAGTTACATTTATTCCCCAGACTCACTCCCCATCGTATCTTTTTTTTTTGTAGCAGGTTAAAGTGTTTTTCAGCACCATGGACAGCTCGTGTAATTTGACTATGGTCCGTCATCTACGTGCGGGGGCAAAATAGTCTTCAGATGACATGGTAGTCTACAAATAACTCGAATTGGTAAACCCCACTGCAGTAGGTGGCAGTGAAGCTCTGTCGCACAATCTGGGATTATCCGTAAACATTCCGTGTAGGTTTACCTCGGTGAGAGCAATTCAAGTGACTAATATATGGGAGAACGCAAATCTTTTTTTGGTATTAGTGTTCAGTTCAGATAAGATGTGTGCGTTTCTAACAGCCGTATTATGTTTGCAAAATTATCTTTTGGATTTGTACAATCTATTCACAGTTTAACAGACTGTCACTTTAGTGGATTTAAACTATGCCGGTTGCTTCCTGACCTTAATTCCGCAACATAACGGCATAAATAATCCGGGTAAGTTTTTTCTCCGCGGACAAGAGTGTGGTATAGGCCTACTTCATAGAACTTCTTGTTTGTTTATATAAATAGCCACTGTAGGCCTATATAATAAACAACAATATGCAGTCACGTTGAAGAAGTCAGTCAACTAACACATTGTGTTTCTGACAGCTAAATATGTCTCTGGAACTCGACGTGTTTGTCGGGAACTCAACAATCATCGATATGGCTGTCTATCATCTTTGGTTGGACGGCTATACAGGTTTGTATTCGAACTGCTGAGTGATTTCTGTCATACCTCAAAATATTTTTTTTAAATAAAAGGTTCAATAGTGGGTTCTTATACTAAAGACTCTGTTAACCTTAAAGCATATTAGAAATGTCATTATTCATGCAGTGCCCACGGTTGTGCCATGCAAATGTTTTGTTGTTCGACTGACCTAATATCTTGCGACTCCTTTCTACCACCTGTCGGTCTCCACACTGCCCCCTAGTGGCAGATGCAGTTAGAGCGCGTGTGGATTGCCGAGCCATGCTGGATTGCGACGTGAGTGCAGAAGTTCTACACAGTGACACCATGGACCAGTTCAGGACCTTCCACATGTGTGAGCGTCTCCTTCACTGCCCCGTCAAACTGTCCAACCAGCTGCTGTTTCAGATCCCGCCTCAGAGTCAAAGCATGCTCATTGAGAGGTTTGTGGACTGCTGCGTGGTGTGGTTTAATATACATCTTTCTAATGTAATGTAATGTAAGGTATTTATTTAGCAGATGCTTCCATTCAAAGCAGTACAAGGGGGGACTTGAACCTGTGGACCATTGAACTGCCCCCTCACCTTCTGTGTTTTCCCTCACCTGTCGAACTTTACACCACCTGTGTGGTTGGTTGTCATTTCTCACTGAAGGTATTATGAGTTTGACAGTGCGTTTGCCAGAGAGGTGCTGGGTAAGAAGCTGTCTAAGGGGACTAAGAGAGACCTGGAGGATGTCAGCTCCAAAACAGGGGTGGCTCTGAAGAGTTGCAGACGACAGGTGGGACTGACTCCCTGAAGAGGAGGAACATCTATTTGTGTGTTGGATCAGCGCAACTCTGAATGATGTTGCCATGGAAATTAATTTGTCCCCGGCCTTAAAATTGTGTGTTATGGCTTACAGTGTCTGTTTGATTGATACTAGCGTGGTTTGTACGGTCCAAATCCAAAGTCTGATGTTGTCCCCCATTTCATTCCTACTGTTTCCAGTTTGATAATTTCAAGCGAGTGTTCAAAGTGGTGGAGGAACTGAAAGGCCCACTTGTGGAAAACATTCAGAATCACTTCCTGCTGTCTGACACACTGGCCAGGTAATTAACCAGATTTCTGTGAAAAAGAAGTTAAACTAAGAATTATTGCTGAATCTATTTTAAATGTCTGATTAATGTCTGATAAAGATGATCACACTCATGTTATTGGTAATCAGTCATTTTTGAACAATTTACTTACATTTCTACTGATAATTCATCAATATCTCTGACGTTGTATTCTCTTCTCTTCAGGGATTACGCTGCTGTTGTCTTCTTTGCAAACAGTCGTTTTGAGACGGGAAAAAGGAAGCTTCAGTACCTCTCCTTCCAGGACTTTGCCTTCTGCGCAGGCCAGCTCATCAGCTACTGGACCGTAGGAGCTGTGGGTAAGTTTGTTGTGGATATTGTTGTCCGTCTCCACGGGAACAATGTGACAGTTTCTGTTGTAATAGGTATACTTACACGTGTATGTATCAGACAACCAGTTGATTGGAGAGAGAGTTAGCGTATACCTCCATACGAAAAATGAGCAGTTAAGACACATAGTGGTGGTAGCAAACTCTCTCTGAGGCCTGGAGGTCAGAGGACGGTCTATATAGGGGTACATAACAAAATAAAAAGTGTACAATAAACGAATACCTGTTTTTCTCTGTACTCTTCCCAGACAATATGGTTGATGACATGGATGTTGATTTAGAGAAGGAGTTTCTGTATGAACTAAAAGATATCAAGATTTTGATCAACGATAAAGATTTGCTGGACCAGCATAAAAGGTATGAAAAACATACGAGATTACAGTAAAGGTACATTTGTATGCAGGTTCACACAAAACTGTTAGCCACTTAGCTCTGATGTTTGTGTCCTTAGTCTGGTGTGTGCTGCTCTTCGTGGAAAGATCAAAGTTTTCAACGAGATGGAGGCTAATTTCAAAGTAAGTCTCCATTATGCCTGGTTCACTCTCTCACACATACAATCCTACATTTGTACAAAGGAATCATTTCTGTTTTACTTTGTCTATGTACAGCATCTGTCAAGAGCACTGGTTAACATTGCATCTAAGCTAAACAACACCAAAGATGTCAGAGATTTATTCGTTGACCTTGTGGAGAAGGTAAATAGTACATCTTTGAACCAGATACTATCTATAACTGTGTTTATTGGTTCTTGTCTGTATAGTAACATAGAAAAAAACGTACATAGACGTTGAAGTGGTGTGAAAATGAATAAAATGTAAATGTAACATCTCTTTGTAATTAGCAGAGGGCAGAATGGGCTGTATTATGGGGTTGTATTGCTAACAGAATCATTTTCATGTCCCAGTTCATTGAGCCATGTCGATCTGACAGATGGACAGTAGGGGAACTCAAACTCTTCCTCACTCACTACACTAATGCAGCCCAGTCTCTTGGCACATTCAGGTTAGTGTGTGTGACTTTGTGCGTATGTTTGTGTGTGTATGCGTTGATACAGGGCTCGCAACTAACCTTTTTCCTCACGGCCCCAGTACCGTCCCGAAGTACAAAATTAACTATCCCAAACTGAACTTGACCTGTCCCAAAATGTACATTTCTTGTGTTTTTTATTGTGAAGATTCATCTTTTAGTGGTGATGTCATAAAGCTGGCTTCTCCTCACAGGTACCAGCTGGTGTGGGACAGGTACATGGGCGTCATACGAAGCTGCATCATCAAGATGTATCACGAATAAGTAGACCTGGTGTGGGTCTGATCCATCCACCTCGCTGAATTTACATTTAGTCATTTAGCAGACGCTCTTATCCAGAGCAACTTACAGTAAGTACAGGGACATTCTGACCTTCTGATTACTAGCCTGATTCTCTAACCGCTCAGCCACCTGACTCCCTATATGAATATCTACTGAATATCTTCACCCAACTGCCGTTCGTAGTGCTGGAATATCTCCCTATATCTTTTGACATAACTTTGATGCTGTGTTCACATGGCCCATGGCGACCACAGTCTCCTGATCATGCTGCGCTAGTATGAGTTGTTTACTATATGTATTTATACAGGATTAATTATTCTAATGTGTTGATTGATACGAAGTAAAGTTATTTGTTTTACACAGATGTGTCAGTTACTTAAGCGTGTGTTTATGTGTGTATACGTGTGTGTGTGTTTTTATGTGTGTGTGTGTGTGTGTGATTATGTGTGAGAGTGTATGTGTGAGTGTGTGTGTGTGTAAAGGGGTGGGCTAGCCACAGGGGGCTACAGTTGACCAGGGCTGTTGTTGAGGGGGTTGTGACTGAGCCGAGACTTATAAAACTCTTTCAGTGGGGCAGCTGTCAGACGGCCCCTTGCCCTGCTCCACCAAATGGTCCTGAAGACTCCCTTGAGATAGTCTTACTAATGACAACATGGGACCACAGGCACAAACGAGTTGCGTTCTAGAACAAGCCGTCTTCTAGAATCAGTTGTGTTCTGGAACCAGTTGATCTGACACTGTCCATGTTTTTAACAGGAGCAGAAGAAATGAGTGCCTGCTTTTCTTCCCGCAGAACTTTGGCTCCTGATTCCTGTTCTCTAATTTGTCTTTGCATTCCTCTGGGCCCCCCTTCCCTGGCTGTAAATATCCAACTCTCCAACTGTGTTGTTAGAAGAGGGGCAGAGGTTGAGTGGAGGGCGGGGGGGCGGGGTAGGAGGTGGCAAGAGAGACACACAGGTTCTGGCCAGTGTAATGAGAGCTTTACTTTGCCTATTTACCCTTGAGGTGGTAGGATTTATGAATACGGCATTGAATGACTGAATTAATTTCAGTTATTGTTCTGTCCTATGCTGTCCTGTGCTATAACTTCTGACTAAACATAAGAAGAATGATGGACAGATGAACAGAGGAAGGATAGTGGGGACGCTGGGAGGTTCCTGAGGGGGAGAGAGGCCTGTCTCCTCCCCCTCCTGCCTCCCCCTCCTGCCTCCCCCTCCTGCCTCCCCCTCCTCTTCATCTGCCCCAACCCCCTTTTCTCCACAAAACACACTTTCACAGAGCTTCTCTCACACACACACTTTCACACTGCCGCTATCGGTGTTTGTAGATGTCGGATAAGGGCAGGGCGAAGAGAACTATTTGTGAAAGTCCTCAGACAACTGTCGAGTTTATTTCTCAGTAGAAACTCTTCATCAACTGTTGTTGTGATTCAGTGAACAGTAACTGTATCTGAAGGTGAACCCAACTTCAATCAGAGACAAACCCAAACCTTTCTGGGTGAGTATGAAACATTGAGTTTCCTAACTTCTTTTTAATAGTTTGCCAAGAGGAGGCGATGGGGTCTGTTTCCCAAAGTGTCTGACATATGATGCGTTTAGAGGTTGCTACAGAAACAAGCCTGTTACACAATTTTTTCATTCATAGCCATTCTTAGGATCTTACAAAGTTTTAGTTGTTGGTAAAGATATGGTCATAAAATGTAACATTTTGATATCAATTCAAGTCTTATTGTATTCTCCCCTTCCCCATTTCTCTCACAGATTCTGGAATATTCCTCCACACGTTACTGGTCTCTCTTTAAAACTGTAGGTGACTGTGATCTAGTGACTCTGTGTGTTTTCGTTTGTGTGCGTGGAGTGGAGTATAGAGAGTATGCAGGTAGCATATGTGATTGTCTGTGTGTGTTTGAGTCTGTCCCTCATCCACAAAACCTCCGCTCAGTCACCTGAGGAGTACAGTGACAGCTACATGGTAAGGATAAACGCCACCCCTCCCTCCTCTCTTTTTAATTCCTAAATGATTCTGTCCATCCCATGCCTTGCATTTTAAATGAGTCACTGGTCGCACTGCCAAGATTACAGTTTGTGCGTGTCCGTAATCTCTCTCTCCTCCCTCTCTTTCTCTCTCTCCATCCCTCTCTTTCTCTCTCTCCATCCCTCTCTTTCTCTCTCTCCATCTCTTTCTCTCTCTCCATCCCTCTCTCCGCGTTCTCTCTCCATCCTTCTGTCACTCTCTGTCTAACTCACTCACTCCCTCCATCCCCCTCCTTTCTCTCTGTCTCTCTCCATCTCTCTCTCCTCCCTCCTCCATCCTGCCTCACACACACACTCCCAGGAATGCACAGATGGTTATGAGTGGGATCCTCAGAGTCAGCACTGTAAAGGTGGGTGGATGAGACTCTGGCTGTAATGTCATGCATGGCACCACTGATCTGTGTGAGAGTTCTGTCGCCTTGCTCACTGTGATCTCATGGTGTTGTTCTCATAATAGCATGCCAAACTGTCAGTCGGTTCCACTGAACTGTCCACTCTTAAGTTAGGATCTCAGTTGCTTCAGCCTGCGCTCCTGAGATTCCCACAAATATACACACATCCACATCCACAGACAATCACACACACATTTCCCCACACAGACATCCACATCGGCACACATCCACAACTCCCCCCCCCCTCCAACGCACACAAACAGCCTTTCTCATCCCTCATTTCTCATCCCTCCTTTCTCATCCCTCATTTCTCATCCCTCATTTCTCATCCCTCCTCTCTTAGACGTAGACGAGTGCAAGACCATCCCAGGGGCATGCCAGGGGGACAGGAAGTGCTTCAACCACTACGGGGGCTACCTGTGTCTTCCCCGCTCCGCCTCGGTCATCACCGCACCCGAACCCCCCAACCAGGGCGTGGACGTGGAGCCCAACGAGGCCTTCGACCCCTGTCCTGTGGGCTACGAGGCTCGGGGGGAGGTCTGCGTGGGTGAGTCACACGTCGAGAGAGAGAGAGAGAGAAAGAGAGAGAGAGAGAGAGAGAGAAGGGGAGGGGGAGGGGGAGGGGGAGGGGGAGGGGGAGGGGGAGGGGGAGGGGGAGGGGGAGGGGGAGGGGGAGGGGGAGGGGGAGGGGGAGGGGGAGGGGGAGGGGGAGGGGGAGGGAGAGGGGGAGGGGGAGGGGGAGGGAGAGGGAGAGGGAGAGGGAGAGGGAGAGGGAGAGGGAGAGGGAGAGGGAGAGAAGGAATATTGCCAACATTCAATTGAAGAAGGGGCAGTGAGTGTGAGTGAGTATATGTGGGAGCGGAGTCCACTTTTATGAATCAAATGATGAGTGCTCTGTGTGTGTGTGTGTTTGTGTGTGAGCGTGATTGTGTGTGTGCGCGTGTTTGTGTGTTTGAACGTATGTATGTGGGTGTGTATGTTTGGTCGGTGTGTGTGGTCTGTGTGTGTGTGTGCGTTTTCGCAGACGTGGATGAGTGTGAACTGGCTTTTCATGACTGCCAGCTGAGCCAGGTGTGTGTGAACACTGTGGGCACCTACAGCTGTCACTGCCCAGACGGGTACACCAAGAACGGCATCGAGTGTGCAGGTGAGGCGCCCTACTCCAGCCCATCCTCAGGGTCATGTCAGGCTAAGTTGGATAAACTGTCCATGCCTCCATCTGTAAACATTCCTCTCTGTCTTCTTTTTTGCCTTTATTTTTTACAGTTTTTATCTCTTCTCCTCTATTATTGATTTCTTCTTCCCTTTCCCCTGTCTCTCTCTTTTTTTTCCCTCCCTTCTGACAGACATTGACGAGTGCAGATACAGATACTGTCAGCATCACTGTGTCAATGTTCCTGGATCTTTTTCTTGTGAGTGTGAGTCTGGATTTCGATTGGCCGGAAACAATCGCTCATGTGTGGGTAAGTCCCCTTTCGCATCAATGACACACCTCCAACAACAATCAATAACGATGTTGTCATAGTAGTATTGACCTACTTTACCCTCAGTCACCTTTGACCTTTACAAAACGTACCTGCCTGTCTCACTTCCCTGGCTGCATCTCTGGTGTCCTTTGATTGCATCCAGATGTGAATGAGTGTGAGATGGGCGCCCCCTGCCAGCAGGGGTGTTATAACACCCACGGCTCCTTCCTCTGTCGCTGCGACCAGGGATATGAGCTGGGACACGATGGATACTCATGCGATGGTCTGATCATGGATCTCTGTCTCTGTATCTCTGTATCTCTCTCTGTTTCTCCACCTCTCTCTCTCTGTCTGTCTCTGTCTCTCTGTCTCTCTGTCTCTCTGTCTCTCTCTCTCTCTGTGTCTGTCTCTGTCTCTCTGTCTCTCTGTCTCTCTGTCTCTCTCTCTCTCTCTCTCTCTCTCTCTCTGTCTCTCTGTCTCTCTGTCCCTCTGTCTCTGTCTCTCTCTCTCTCTCTCTCTCTCTCTCTCTCTCTCTCTTTCTATCTCTCTGTCTCTGTCTCTGTCTCTATCTCTCTCTATCCGCTGTGCCATCACACTATTTGTAGCCGAAGCACTCATGAGGGATTTTACTGGGAGGATCTTGAAGTCTTGTTGTGTCATTTCTCCCTGCGTGGCTCCACTCCTCCGCTCCAGATGTGGATGAGTGCAGGTATTCCAGCTACATGTGCCAGTTCCAGTGTGTGAACGAGCCTGGGGGCTTCTCCTGTGTGTGTCCCGAGGGCTACCAGCTCCAGGGGGCCAGGCTGTGCCAGGGTAAACAGGCCTTCAGAGCCACCGATGGTGGGAGGAGGAGGGACGGCAGAAACGCTACCAACACACACAGAGATGGACAGAACATGTACACACACACACGTCCAAACCCAGTCTAATACACAAACACAAAAACCGTACATCCAAACACACATACTCACACACAAACACAGTTTGTCTTACCTAAAGTCTGACCTAAATACACATGCATACACATCGCGCACACGCACAAACACACATAATGTTGTTCCCTCTTGTGTCCTGCTACTGCCCCTCTCCCAGATGTAAATGAGTGTGAGTCAGACACACAGCAGTGTGAACAGGGTCAGACCTGCCTCAACATCCATGGAGGGAGTCGGTGCCTGGAATCCAACCACTGTCAGGAGCCTTACATACAGGTGTCCGAAAGGTAAGTGTTCAACACGCGAGTGTAGACATACTTCTAGCACACACACATGCACACACACACACACGCACACACACACACATGCACACACACACACATGTGCACACACACACATGTGCACATGCAGACAAAGGCACGCATGCCTCCACACACACACACACACACATCAACAAACACATCAACACAAACACACATCAACACACACACACATCTCCCCATCTCCCCAGCCGCTGTGTGTGTCCGGTGGTCAAGCCCGAGTGCGCCCACCTACCGTTCTCCGTGGTGCACCGTTACATGAGCATCACCTCCGGACGCTCCGTCCCCTCCGATGTGTTCCAGATCCAGGCCAACAGCGTCTACCCCGGGGCCTACAACACCTTCCGTATCCGCTCCGGGGACCAGCACGGGGACATGTACATACGGGTGAGGGCCTGGGAAACGTCTGCTGGTCTTGAGTTTTTTTTTATGGATTATTATGGATTGCTGAATCTCTCGTCTGCTGAACATATTTACCTTTGGGTACGAATGATGTAACCTTGACCTTGAAATACAGTCAGGTTATGTTTTGCAAGTCTCTGTACCAGCTCTCTATCACCACCTCTCCCTGTGTCAATAAGCAGAAATATATTATTGTTTATCTTCAAATGTACTTCAAATGTACTGATTTTGCATATTTAAATACTTATTGACTACTTTAAATCATGTACTTTGTAAGTATGCTTTAAGTAAAACGTGTTCTTGTTTGGGTCTTCTCAGCAAATTAACAACATCAGTGCCATGCTGGTCCTGGCTCGGGCAGTGACTGGACCCAGAGAGTACATCCTGGACCTGGAGATGGTGTCTGTCAACCCTCTGATGAGCTACCAGACCAGCTCCGTCCTGCGCCTGGCAGTCTATGTGGGGCCTTACACCTTCTGATAGCAAGACAGGAACAGGGACACAGAGGGTGCCATGAAGTGATGGAGACTGGAACATTGGCCTGACTCACTTCTGTTCTGACAGGAGAAGAAGAAAAAAAAATGAACATGCTAGCACAGCCGAAGCAGTGAAATCATTCTCTCATAATCTTGTAGTCACTCATTCACATAGTCTGAGTCAATGAGAATAACCTTTTGCTAACAGTAGGACTCTTTGTTCACAAAAACATGACTAAACACTTTGCAATACTACTTTAACCGTGCACTGAATTTTAAGCGGTTAACGAAGCGCTATTACCTTGCTGATAGATGATCACATCTGCTGTACAAACTCAGTTCACCTGCCAATATTCTGCCACCCATCCAACAGTAATCTTTCCAATCAAAACTGAGTTTTACCTTAGATGGTTAAAACTATTTTCTAGTGTTTCGTTCATTAATGTTGTGTTTGATTTGTAAGGATATGCTCCTAAGATATTAAAACAGACATTTTGGGACTGTGTGTTTGCTGTGTGTGAGTGTATATACACTTCACCGCTGTGCTATAAACACTCTCCAGGTTATTTTAGGACACTGAATTACTCAATAACTTCCGCTCCTCATTCTCTCTGGTTGCGGCTTCATTGTCTTGCGTACAAAGAACTGTTGTTTTTTCTGTTCCTCTTGTCATGTGGAGAGGGCCTGTGGAATGGGAGGATCTCTGGGGTTTTAGGTTCTAGGTTCTGGATTTTGTGTTCTAGATTCTGGATTCTAGAATCCAAGTGCATTATTACCATGTTAGGAGATGACAGCCTGTTGTGCCGTGTGTTCATCAAACTGCAAGATGAAACCATTGTTTCTGTGTAGCTTGAGAACAGATCTTTTTTTTTATATGTCCATTTCGTTGTTTATTGTTTCCTTTGATACTTTACATCCAACCACCCAAGATTGTCTAAGAATTCCACGTAAAGTTACAGTCATAGAAACCTGAAAGGTGAGATTGCTCAACTGGCCCACTCCAATTATTCTCCACCAGTGCAGTGTTCAGAGCTGAATCAGCTCAGAGATGGATGTGAAGTGTGAACATGAGGGCCTTGTTCAGTCACATGGTGAGATTTTCTCAGATTTCCCACACTGTCCCTACATATAGATAGTGTCTCAAACATCTAGTGATAGCAGCTAGCTCATTCAACACCAAAAAACTGTCGAGAGTGAATCACAATAAGATATTATGTTTTAGAGAACATGTGAGGATTGCTAAAACCATCAACCGTTGCATTTATTTTCATCAGCACTCTGTGAACCTAAATCAACAAAAACATATACGTATCTATTTTTTTTCCCCTCGTATAACTACTTAACCAGTTTTCTTGTTACTTAACCAGGCTTTGACCATATTGCTGTGGAGTACCAGGACCGTGAAGGCAAGGGAAAGGGTGTTGGTGCGCTCTGAGGCAGGTTAGCAAAGCACAGACGGTCTGTAGGAGGAACAGAGAACCAGATGGGTGTGGGTGGGACTTACAGGAGACCACACCTGGGACGGTAAGGTTCAAAGGTCAGGGTAAGCAGAACAGGCTTTCAGTAACGGAATATATGAACAGCATCGACTTTAAACTCGGATCTCTGAGCTCATTTCTTTGAAGGGATAATGTGCTTGGTAATCAGGTAAATCGGATGAGCAATAATTGATGATTAATTCATTTAATTAATTGTATTCCTTTGAATGAAAGAGTGATTTTGAATAATCGTAATACTTGAATATGTTATGTCTAGAGAGAAAAATCTGCTTTAAGAAGTTTATGGATGTGCATGTTAATAATAATTTGTAGAAAAACCCAATACAGCACAATCAGATAAAAAGTAATATCTAATTTTCAGACAACTATGTCTATCTTGGGCTAGAGCAGCAATGTTTGATTGTCCATTAAGAGTCAAATATTTCGAGCTAAACTCATAAATAGAAGCTCACATTGGGTCCATGAGATATTTCATTTTTCCTTGAATATCTTTGTGAACACCAATGTGGTTACTTAGTAACAGAAGGACTGTTGCCATGGGCACATAAATGGATGGATACAAGCAGCAACTTGATGAATGAAGACAGAACAGAAAGGATCAAACAGGTAAAGGACATCAGCAGAGACTCGAAAATGTTTAGTCTATGATCGAATAACAAGCAGGCCTAGTAAAAAGACAAACCTTATGCATCTATATATGTATATTTATACGTTGCAAAAAAAAGACATGTGTTTGAGAAAAATACTCTCGTCACCATTTAATTTTTTTAACAGATGGTCTAACCACCCACGAAAAATCTCAGCTCCCCGTGGAGAGGAGAAGGTGTAGAAACAGCAGGCCCGTCTCCCTTAAGACTAGATCAACCTGAGAAGAGTAATAACTTCATTCCGCAGTAGCCTGTTTTCATATGTATCCTTCAAGGACCAAGGCTCAGTTGTTTCAGGAGTAAAACAAGATTTCACATTGATCACGGTGGTTAAGGTTAGGCCATGGCGAGCCCACACCTGTCCTCAATGCAAGTCAGTTTCTGAATGAAGAGAGCTATTAAAAAAGACGGTCTTTTCTATCAAAACATGTATTTTATGGCCCCGTGTTCTATAAATAATCTAGAGAGATAAAGAAATGTAAAGAGAAGGTACAAATACAAGGCTAAATTCTCAAAGCATCTCCAATAGAGAGAGAATGGGAGGGAGGAGAGCGTGGGCGTCCACCGCTCACCTTAAGTGTTTGGGTGCGCAAGAGAGAGTGAGAGTGTGTGTGATAGAGAGAGAAAGAGAGAGCGAGAAAGAGGGGGGGGAGGCAGAGAGAGAGAGAGTGTGTGATAGAGAGAGAAAGAGAGAGAGCGAGAGAGAGGGGGGGGGGGTGCAGAGAGAGAGAAAGACAGGGATAGAGGGGCAGGCAATGCCTATAAAGGACCTCCACAAGCGTACTCACAGTCAGTAAATGATTTAGAGTAGAAAAGGATTGGAATCAGTTACTTTAAGTTTCAAGTGATCGAGTTTCAGTACAACTGGAAATTCATAACGCTCCCATGGGTGAGAGATAAACGAAAAGAACAAGTTATCTTACTTAATTGTGATCACTTTGCTGATCTGTTTTCGCCGTCCATCGACAATGTATCGGTCAACGAAGGGAGCATCGAAGGCGCGTAGGGATCAAATCAATGCGGAGATTCGCAACCTGAAGGATCTTCTCCCTATCACCGATACAGACAAAGCTAGGCTGTCCTATCTACACATCATGTCGCTTGCTTGCATGTACACCAGAAAGTCGTTATTCTTCTCCCAAGGTAAGTTTACGATTTTGGTCCTCCAAAATATAATATGAAGAAGTTTGTCTTGTGTAGCCTAACCGCGTAGCATATGAGTTGTTCACTGTCCGAAGTTCTGAAAGTCTCTGGTGCTGTCTGTGGTGCTAGTTCTTTGCGACACGAAGTCGATTGTAGATATCACGTTTTAGCGTTCTAATTTCACTTTCTAAAGTCCCCTGTTGCGTTTTCTCTGGTATACACAGACACTTCATGCGACCAGAGCAGCGGTTTCATGTCGTTCCACGAGCTGTCAGAGCTAGTCCACGAGCTGGCTGGGTTCATGGTGGTCGTGACAGGAGAAGGAAAGCTTCTGTTTTTATCTGAAAACGTCGTAGACCACCTCGGTCTCTGTGTGGTAAGTACGCTTTCTCAAAAGGCTGACAAATAGAAGGTTCTATTTGACTGATTGAAAGTCAGTCAAGGTCAATGTGATTTTTATCACTTTGTCAATAGGAGAACATTGAATGTAGGCTATGTCTTGTTAATATTAAAACGTTTCTTTTAAAGGTGGACCTGGTTGCTCAGAGTGACAGTGTGTATGATATCATTGATCCCAGTGACCACTTTGTCATGAGAAGCAGCCTTGCACCAGCTGTCACTGGCGATGAAGGTAAACATCCAGTAATCTGCTGTCAATCAAATGAACACATCTACATTGTTATCAACACTAGAGATTTATCGACCAAAGATTATTTTTTTAAATGCTACTGATGAACATCTGAAATCGTTTTTTGGCAGATGATAAGTAGCTATTCATAGTTGAAACGTTTAGCTATGCCTGTCCATTCTCCTCCAGACCGACTGTTCCGATGTCACTTCAACACCTCCAAGTTAATCCGGAGGCAGGGTTCAGGGAACAAGACCATGCTGGTCAGGGCTCGCTGCCTGCCCCCCCCCGGCCCTGGCTCCTCCCACTGCAACTCCACCCCTGTGTGGGTGTGCTTCTGCACACCCCTGAGGCTCAAACCCAGCGCCCACACTGCCCTGGGGGGCCCCCCTCTGACCCCCCCGCCGGAGCAATCCTTCCTTCTGGCCTCGTTCCACTCTCAGCACCTCCGGGACATGACGGTCTGGGATGCCCAGGACAGGTGAGCAGCAACCCTGCGGTCTTTATCTGGCAGGATGTGCTAGGAACATACTGTCTACATAAGCTCTTTATCTAGCAGGATGTATTGTGAACGCTGTTTTCACTTTCTCTATTAGTGTGACGGTGTACCTGGGATATGATGTGGAAGCTCTTCGCTCACGCTCCTGGTACAGCCTCCTCCATCCCAGAGATCTCTCCCATGCCTCCACACAGCACTGTACCCTGCGTGAGTACCACACCAGGAATTAACATCCATATCTATACATACCCATCACAGTTCCTACACACATGTAGGTGTGAAAAAAACACAAGATAGGCCTACTAGTGAGCTAACCAGTGTATTCATTCTTACTCACTCACTCTCTCTCTCTCTCTCTCTCTCTCTCTCTCTCTCTCTCTCTCTCTCTCTCTGTCTTTGCAGTGAGTGAGGGTGGGGACAAGCAGGTGGAGATGGTGGTGCAGGTGGAGACAGCTGACCACTCCTGGGTTTGGCTCTACATGGTCCTCCAGATGGGGGGTGGGGAGCACCCCATCACCTGCAACAACTACGTCATCGGGTAGGCCTGGGGACTAGGCCTAGGGGGGGAGGGGGGGGGGGTACACTGCTAAGGCATTTCATGTAAAAAAAAGTTTTCAATCAGAGATTGCAATTCCAACTCTCTCTCTCTCTCTCTCTCTCTCTCTCTCTCTCTCTCCATCAGTGAGTCAGAGGCGTGGTCCTTGCGCCAGCAGCTGAGTTTGGAACAGCAGAGTCACAGTTCTGGTTATTACAGTTATGGTGACTGCATGCACCAGCACTCGTCTCTGTCCAGCCCAGACCAGGTGTTCACTCCCAGCAGCGCTGGCTTGTCTGCCCAGTCCTTCGACTTCACCACAGCGCCGTCTGGTTCGAGCTTCTCTGACGAGGCCATGCAGCCAGCTGACCAGCATCCCCGCTCCAGCCTGTCATCTCTGGAGGGAGAGAGCTTGACACGTGGACGACAGCAGTGGAACATTGAGAAATCAGGGCCGGCGCCCATCTCTCCTCCTGCTTCCCTGAATGAATCAGACTTTCTGAACCAAAGAGTTCCCTCTCACTCGGTCGGCCTGTCAGAGCCAGTCTCCCCCTCCCTCTCCGAGTATCTCACCCCTGTATCCATGCCCCTCTCTCACCAGATGGGCCTGTTTGCCTGTACTCCCCCTCACACCCCCCAACTTTCCAGGGGTTTTAGTTTTGGTGAGAGGCTACACCTCAGTTTAGACTCGACCAAAACAGTTGCCTCCTCCTGCCAGAAGCTACACACATTAGGAGGCACAGAGAGAACACACAGATTCTCACGGTCCATTTCCTCTGAGGAACCCACACTGATGCTCCCTAGAGAATACCACAGGAAGGTGACCTCTGATGGTTTTAGAGAGGGTGAGTGCGACACCATGAACGTTTCAGAGATTCAGGGGTCCCTGTATGTGGACGTCCCCCAGGAAACCATGAATGCCCCCCCCAACGGGCTCCTGACCCCTGAGAACTCCCCCGTACAACATCCGGGCTCTTTCCTCTTCTCCTCAGCCGTAGAGCAGGAGAGAGAGAGAGAGGAGATCTCCACCTTGGCCAGATACCTCAGCTCGTTAGCCGAGAGCTTCTCCTGCGAGTCTCTCTTTCCTAAACAACCCCTGTCCACTCTCCCACCTTCACCTCCCCCGAAACCCCGATCCCAGAGTCCCTTTTGTGAAGGCGAGTGCCACTCCTGGACGGGGGCCAAGCAATCTCATCAGCAAGATGTCTCTCTGTATGAAGAGAGTGCGTTGTTGGAGATCTTATATGAAGATCTCTCCTCATTCCCCTCATCTCCGTCCTCCTACTCCACAGGCTCTGTCTCTCCCTCCACTTCCTCCTCCCCCTGTTCTCCACAAACCCCCATGAGCGGAGACTATTCTATTGGCGTAGACCATTTCAGTAGCGTCCAATCGACGCGTTGTAACTGCATGGCGGTGGGCGGGGGGGCTACGATGTCCGCCGGGGCAGCGACTACGAAAACAATGAACGAGACGGCGGAGGACGTGATGATGGACACGTCAGAGTTCCCTCCGTCCGCCTCTCTCACTGCCTCCCAGGAGCCTGCCTCTGTCCTGGGCCTTCCTGCCCGCCCCCACACCGTGCCCCATGCTCAGTTCCTCATGGAAGAACTGGTTGCCATGGATCAAGTGTTTGAGGCAGATGTCTCTATTTCCCCATTTTGGGGTAACAACCTGAGTTGTATCAACTCCCACTCAACCACCTTGGCTTCACGAAGCTTCCGCCAAGGTGAGGGTCATTCTGTTAGGACTCTTATTGGTCTTTATCATGCAAATAGCATGCAAACATACATCTGTTGTTATGTGACAGTATCCTTACGTCTCTCCTTACCTTATCTCCTTCTTCCTTCTCCAGGAGGAAGCCTGCGTGACCCTGCGTTCTAAAATAAGTCTGTGACTTACTTCGACAAGTATGGCATATTGCCACATTTCGTTAGCTTTTCCTGGAACGGTTACGGGAAAAATGTAGATACAAGACATTTCAAAAGATGAAAAGGATTCAATGTGTGTACAGACAGAAAATAAGTGACATGTGTATTGTCACTTATGGTGAGGAAGGAGATCAAAACTGAAGGTACTTCCAAGGACTATTTCCAATGACGGAACATTGTCTCTGGAGTCAGTTGATCGTTGTCAGTTTTGGATTGATTAAGTAATGGATTGATTCCTATGTTATGGAAGGTAGTTTGTTATATATGTTTAATTGATCAGATACATATTTATTATGTGTTGTTATAATTGTACAGTTTTAAAAGATGTGTGACATTTTAAATGTCTATGATTATTAAATGTAACATCATTACCAGATTATCCACAGTGCATATGTCCAAATAATATTTTGAAATTTGACCTGACTACTTTGAAAAGTGTACCTGTACAGTTTTACTTTTACAGGAATGGATTGTGTATAAGTGTCCTCTCCTGTTGCTGTCACATATATTTGAAAATCCGTACAAAGAAACGAATTAAAAAGAATCTTGAGTGAGTCTGTGTGTTATTGAAGAAGAGTAAGACACCAATGTTTCACCTCATCTACCGTAGCACAGCTTGTTCCCTCTGCTATTCACTTCCCTCCATTGTGGAAGAACTGTCAGGGCCACTTCTGACGTGCGCGCTGACGTCTCTCTCCTGATCTCTACTTTGGACACAATCATCTGCCCACGCTCTTCTGCAGCCTTGTGGCAGATGTTTTCTCTCCCTCTCTCGTTCTTTCCTACCATCTACTTCTCTCACTCTCTCTTCATATCGAGTCAGTTGGCTGAGCGGTGAGGGAGTCGGGTTAGTAATCCGAAGGTTGCCAGTTCGATTCCCGGTCATGCCAACTGACGTTGTGTCCTTGGGCAAGGCACTTCACCCTACTTGCCTCGGGGGAATGTCCCTGTACTTACTGTAAGTCGCTCTGGATAAGAGCGTCTGCTAAATGACTAAATGTAAATGTATATCTTTTTTTTTTACTCATTGACTTTTTCTCTGTATCTCTCTCATGCCAACGAAATACACTCCGGAACATAACATTTATGATTTTTTTTTTAATCCGTTATCACAAGTGCACAAGCCCTGCAAACATCTTATTTAAATATTCCCCTTTTCCTAAAATCCTGATTACCATTTGTTTGGTTCATCTAAAAAAGCATTGTCAGTTTTTTTTTTGGTCTCAACCTGTTGGGTCTTGCTCCAACACTTTATCCCAAACTGCATGTTTTTATTTTCCAGAGTTCTGGATCCTGTGCTTCATTCTTGTAAAGACTGAATAGGTTCCAGAAATAGAAGAGTGACAAACATAGATGACAAAGGAGTATGAAGGACAACAAGGCAGACTTGAGATGTTTTGTCCATCCATGTCCTCTTCCTGCTCCATCTTTACCCCCTCCCACACACCCATTCAGACCACTCAACTTCCTTTCATCTTCCCTCTCTGACACATCTGTGTTTTAGCCATTCATCCCTACCGTATCCATGGAAACCATCTCCTTATGAGTCATTATCATCTGCAGACAAAACTATGCTCAGTTGGTGTCCTGTCTTCCATTTGGAATAGGCCTACAGGTCATAGGGGAGTCAGGTGGCTGAGCGGTTAGGGAAGCGGGCTAGTAATCAGAAGGTTGCCAGTTCGATTCCTGGCCGTGCAATATGACCTTGTGTCCTTGGGCAAGGCACTTAACCCTACTTGCCTCGGGGAGAATGTCCCTGTACTTAATGTAAGTCGCTCGTCTGCTAAATGACTAAATGTAAATGTCATACAATAAGAGTTTGAAAGGTTGTTTTTAGTTTTAACACGTAAATTGCGGTGGCTGACATTGAATTAAAAACCCGACCCAGACAAGCTGTCTGAAACCTATGACAGTTACGACCTACGACTGTAACAATGCACAGATCATATATTTACAGAGCAAATAACCCCATTGAGGGAGAACTGAAATCGCTTACGCACCCTACTCAAATACTCTGCCGATAAAGTTAAAACGAACGTACCTAATGTTGACCCAGCGTAACCGGAAGAACTTGCTAACATACTTCCGTCCGTAAATGCATGAATTAAAACGCGAGCACAGTTAGCTAGCCAGGCAAAAGACATGGAATGACATCTACGTTATTTTCCACTTAAGCGGGTGTAAATTAGCTTTTTGTGTCGTTTTTAAGGTAGTTAACCATTCATGATATACGTCGCTTACTCTGTTAGAAGAAATCAAGTAAGTAACTTCAGGGTTTGAGAATACTTACAAATGAACAAATAACCTTAGCTAACGCTACTGCTACTAGCCAATTAGTTTACAGCACTGCACTGTATAGTTTAGGACCACTGACACTGGCAGTATCTAGTTACCGAGTTTGAAACCTCCAGTTGTCCAAATGTAAGTTCGCAGTGGTCATATACATTATAGAATGCATTAAGTAAGTTAGCGTGATATCATCGTGGTATGTTCATTTATTACTTTACCTTAAATTATCATGACCTTATCTTTATCAGGGATGGCTTTACTGGCAGGGAGTTTGAGACCAATGCTGTCATCGTTATTACAAGGTAAGAGGCTAATTATCAGCCTTTCCCCCTCGTTGTGAATGATTTTTTTCAAATACGTTTATACAACTGTCCCATATTCATTTTAAACTGTAGCAACCCATCATCAGTTAACTCAGAATAATGCATGTCCTCTGCTTATCCTTTATTGCTGACTACAACTTCCTTGTGTGTGTCTTCATGCAGTGTCGCATTCTCTCTCATCATGGACTGGACCAGTCCTCTCCAGAACCATGGCAACCCTTAATCAGATGCATCGCCGGGGGAAACCAGCCCCTCCCCTCCCTCGCGTGAGCGCTATGTTTGGACGACCTCAGATGAAGGCCGTGATTCTGAAGACGCTCATCCGGAAACCTAAGAAGCCAAATTCCGCCAACCGCAAATGTGCCAGGGTTCGTCTGTCCAACGGGAAGGAGGCAGTTGTTTTTATTCCTGGGGAGGGACACAACCTCCAGGAGCACAATGTTGTGCTGGTTCAAGGGGGGAGGACACAGGATCTTCCAGGAGTGAAACTTACTGTAATCAGAGGCAAATATGACTGTGCTCATGTTGTGAAGAAGAAGCAATAGGCTCACGACAAGACAAACCGGAGACTGGTGGCTGCTGCAGAAAGGATGGGAGGTTGTTTCTGATAGAAACTGTTCTCTGAACAGAGCAATCTGTGCTCTGTGGAAGACGTCATTTTTGTATTTAAATGTGATTGGTTGCACTTGAAACATCCAAGCCCCTCATACAATGTGTGTACATAAAATGTATGTATTCAAATATAATAAATCTTCAGTGAAATTCATGTTTTCTTGTCAGTAATTTTTTTGTGTTTAAAAGCCTTGTATTTGTTTTTTTTTCCCAGTGTTTTGGGATGTTCAAGTTAATATTGACAATTATTTTCAGAGGTGAAAAGTTTAAGTTTAGTGGGTATTTGTTTTGTGTTTATTTGACCCATTCGTGGAGCCAGACATTTTATTCCAACCTCCTTCACTTTATAATTGGCGGTTTTTAGAGTAGATTACCTGTTCATCCGCCGACTCAGTGGTGAAACAAATCAATGGTAGTACTTTTACTTCCTGAAATAACTTTTCCACTGCTACCAACTTTTCGACGGTTCAGTCAAGGATGTTATTACTGCTTAGAACATTATTTTCAACGAAGGGTCGCTCAGATATGAAAGTATACGTTTTTAGATACACGTTTTAACTAGGTACAGCAACAACACCATGAAAAACCATACAGTTAATTTCAGCCCCGATCTAAAAACTCGCGATCTTTAGTTTAGAAGTGCACCAGTGGGATGTTGCAGTACCTAGAACAAACGTACCCTGTGGTAACTACGCTTGACGGAAGACGCGTCGGAAAGGCGGAGCGGTGTTTGAAAGTGGCGGGCAGCAGAATCATGAAAACCATTGCAAGGATTATCTAGACAAAACAACAGCGAGTCAAATGTTTCTGATGAACTCTAGCTAAATGTTAACACATTACTCCTTTTTAGTATCATTAAACGGTAAAGGAAACTGACAAGGATCTTTCTGTAGATTATCCCCAGAAAAACGTTGTCCACTTGATTTGGGAAGACAAACGTTTTTGCTAGTCCCATACCCAGCCAAGACTGGAGGTTGTTTCTGGCACAATTTTGCTACGGTAAAGTAAATATAAATTGGCAGCTGGCTAAGGAAAAAGGTAATGAACTATTCATGATTTTACAATACCTTGCGAAATGTTTCTCTTTAACAAAAGTTTTTTTGTAAATTGCTGATTAGTGGTATGACAATTTACAGGCTAGTAACCAGCAAGAGTTTAGAAAGGTAGCAAACGCGTTAGCTAGCTAGAGTAGACTACTCATGTTGGGCCCTCAACTTGACCGCTACCTGTCGGAGATTATTGATGATTTCTCGTTTTTGCTGCTACTAAGTAGCATGTCAGTAATCTCTGGTCCAAGGCTTTATTATCACAACACGTCTACTGTAGACGTTGTTTTGCTGACCAATGTGGTCTCCATCCTTTAAGTTTAAGAACGTTTGCTGTTAGTGCTAGCTAAGTAACAAAAATGAATGTTCTGCTACAGAATCTGGGTTTCTAATTGACAGAATTTGCAGCATGTTAAAGGACGACGATAAGGGGATTCCTGTGCGGGTTGCCTTGCGGTGTCGTCCGCTGGTGCCAAAAGAAATAAACGAGGGATGTCAGGGCTGTCTCACTTTCGTGTCTGGGGAGCCGCAGGTCAGCATCTGTTTTTTTGAACACCATTTCAGACTTGTCAGGCTTTGTTAGGCTACTCCAGAGTGACTCTTTTACTTGCCATCTTCAATTCAGGTAATTGTCGGTTCCGAAAAGGCGTTCACATACGATTATGTATTTGACCCAATGGCTGAACAAGAGGAAGTATTTAACGTCGCCGTTTCACCATTGTTATCTGGCCTTTTCAAAGGTAATTAAGCCAACTCAGTTGTGCACAGAGACTCAAGTGTTATCCACATACAACATTTGACACATTGATTAATCAAAATATGTCCACATAAATATTTGATGGATACCTATGAAGCCCATTGCATTTCTTTCAGAAGAAATTTGATGACAAATTTGTGCCATTTCTTAGGGTATCACGCCACAGTGCTTGCTTATGGACAGACCGGGTCTGGGAAAACCTTTTCCATGGGAGGAACCTACACCTCTGCCCAGGAGAGTGAGCCTACAGTTGGGGTGATCCCCAGGGTGGTCAGAATGATCTTCCAGGAAAAGGACAAGAGATCAGAATGTCAATTTAGTCTGGCAGTGTCTTATTTGGAGGTATGGGTGAAGTTAGTATTCTTGGTCGAGAATGTTTTTAGTTCTTGTGTGACTGTTTATGTTTGTCCTTAGGAAACATTGTCAGATGTTATCGTGGAGGCAGCCTCTTGTGAGTAACTTGGTTTGGGTTTTCGGTTTGAAACCTTTTCTTGTAGATCTATAATGAGGACGTCTTGGACTTGCTGTGTATGTCTAAGGATAAACCAGCCCTCAGCATTCGCGAGGACCCAAAGGAGGGAATAAAGGTTAGTGGCTGACTGAAAGGTGCTTGGTGAACGAGTCTGAATAAGTAATTGCCTTGAATATGCTAATTAAACATATGAATGGTCGGAGATTCAAAAAGGGACATTATGTTTCAAGGAAAATCCAGATAAATCTGAAAAGATATGTGCTGACAATTCAAAGAATACAGAATGTCTATAAAATGACTGTCCAGAGAACCTTTATAGATATACAAGATTACATTTGATTATTAGATACATGTCCACTTGAATAGGTAGAAAATGATACAATAATACAATTATAATATTAAAAAAGTAATAATTCTGCTTGTGTCCCCATGTAGATCGTGGGCTTGACTGAGCGTCAGGTGCTGTCTGCTGGTGAGATGGTGGGGTGCCTGGAGCTGGGGAACGCAGCCCGCACCGTGGGCTCCACGGCCATGAACGCAGCCTCCTCCCGCTCGCATGCCATCTTCACCATCACCCTGGAGCAGCGCCGCAGCGCAGACAAGTCAGTCAGCCGGGCTGATCCACCGCACACACTCGAGTCACCACATCTGACGTTTTAACGTTTTATTTATTCAACAGACACTCATCCACAGCGATGTAGGAATAGTGCATTTAGAAAGTACATATTCAGAAGAGGGAGAATCAGAAGTGGATAGTACTAAGGATCTAGACATCTTGCTCTACTCTCATCTGTATATATTACTTTTGACTATGATTTCTGAACATTCAAATACTTCAATACTTTTCAGCAATAAAAGTCACGTCAACGCATTTCTTGGATCTCTGGGAATCTTTTCTTTTTACTAGCGCGTCAGCCTATGACGCAACCCAACCTCAGCCTCTCAGCGACTTTTAGTTTGTCCCATGTAGTCGCTTCAATATGCTTCATCTTATTTGGATGACATTGGCTTGCTCTTACTTCAAGTTTTGTGAAAAATGTGCAACACTGACATCTGCTGTTCAAGATATAGACTGTAGCTTTATTTTTGTATTTTTTTAACTAACTGTTTTTGTGTCTAAATCATTAGAACGGACTCCATCGTGTCGAAGCTGCACCTGGTGGATCTGGCCGGCTCGGAGAGGCAGAAGAAGACTAAAGCAGAGGGGGACCGCCTGAAGGAAGGTGGGCAGGAGCTCCACCATGTTACCATCCACTACATTTCTACTTTGATATTTTCTTACTGTATAATTTGTATTCAGCCTATAATTTGCATCTCTCGGTGTCACCAACTGTCTCTGGAAGAGGAGATCCCCCACTGAATTGCTCCTCCCAGTTTTCCATGGAATTTTTCTTCCTTGAGGGTTTTAGGTTGGTTAGGGTGCAGTTCTAAGGGAATTTTTGAAGCCCTCTGAGATCACTTGTAAAAAGGCCTATACAAAATGTTGTAATTCTTACTTATTAGTTCCTAAATGCAACAGAGTTGAGTGGTTCTGGTATAGCATTGTGTTGTCATCCTGTGTCGCAGGCATCAGCATCAACCGAGGCCTGCTTTCCCTGGGGAACGTGATCAGTGCCCTGGGTGATGACAGCAAGAAAGGGACCTTTGTCCCTTACAGAGACTCCAAGCTCACTCGACTGCTGCAGGGTAAGGACTCAGAACAAACAACAATGCCTGTTACATTATACATTTAATTCATTTAGCAGACGCCGTTATCCAAAGTGATGTACAAATGGTGCTTTCAGACAGTACAGCACAAGATCAAGGATCAGGAAGTGCATTGTGCTTCTTGTTGATTACAGTCCTTCCATAAAGACTTCCTTATCAGACCTGACATGACAATGCTGTGTATTGAGGGAGATCTTGCATTAGTCAAATATAACAGATAAAGTTCCGTCAAGATTCATAACACTGATCAAAAACGACAACTTCACTATTTACAAAAAAATTCACACGAACAATCGAATCCCTGCCAGATGCTCTAGGAGGGAACAGCCACACCCTGATGATCGCCTGCATCAGCCCCGCCGACTCCAACATGGAGGAGACCATCAACACCCTGCGCTACGCCGACCGAGCACGCAAGATCAAGAACAAGCCCGTGGTCAACGTGGACCCCAGAGCTGCTGAGATGAAGCACCTCAAGCAGCAGGTACACGGACGCTCCAGACTGCTCTTCAGTCCAAAAAAAACTAGTCCTCACAGAAAAAAGTGTTTAGAATTTTATTTCCGTGTAATGAAGAGGTTTGTTGTTGGTCTGCAGGTCCAGGAGCTGCAGGTCATGCTTCTGCACGCGCGTGGAGGGGTGCTGCCTGCGGTCTCTGGGTGAGGGCCGACTCCACCTGCAGCACTGCAGATTTTTTTTTTTTTTACATTTAGTCATTTAGCAGACGCTCTTATCCAAAGCGACTTACAGTAAGTACAGGGACATTCTCCCCCGAGGCAAGTAAGGGTGAAGTGCCTTGCCCAAGGACACAACGTCATTTTGCACGGACGGGAATCGAACCGGCAACCTTCTGATTTAATAGCCTGATTCTCTAAACGCTCAGCAATCTGACTCCACACTCATACATAGCACTCTTATCTAACCACGTTGTGTTCAGGGTAAGGGAGCTTGAACAGCACACTAACGGGTGACTCGAAGACTTGACTCCGGTATGTCCCCCTTGCCTGTCCCCCCCCCCAGGTACGAGCCAGGGGACAGCACGTCCAAGCTGCTGGAGAGGACACGCGTGCTGCAGGAAGAGAACTCCAAGCTGAGCCGGGAGCTGAGCGAGGCGGCCGGACAGACCGCCGTCATGTTCGAGAGGATCATCATGGTGAGGCGGGCCGGGTTTTTCTTTTTTACTGTTAACGTTTTGTTTGTTCCTACTTTTCCTACATGCAGTATTTTGAATGTAGCTTTGGATAAAACTAGCTTTGTGCTAACTGAATACGTTTACATGTATTCATTTAGCAGACACTTTTATCCAAAGCGACTTCCAAGAGAGAGCTTTACAAAAGTGCATAGGTCACTGATCATAACAACGAGATAGCCCCAAAAACATTGCAGGTAACCAAAACATGAAGCACACATTGTGAAAAGCAAATAAGTGCCAATGGGAAGAACCATAAGAGCATGTAGTTAAACAAGTAACAATGAAACAACATGAACCTCAAAAAGTGTAAGAGCGTACCTGTGGGAAAGCAAGCAACAACAATATCTAACAAGGTGAAGGTAATGTGTGAGCGTGTGTTCCTGTCTCCTGGCAGACCGAGCAGGTGAACGACAGACTGCAGTGCAAGCTGGAGGAGCTGAAGGAACACGCAGCGTGAGTCTGGCCTCCGGACGCCTGCCGTTCCACCGGCTCATGAGCGCACGGACGCGAGGGCTTACGCCAAACAGAACCATTTCAAACACAATTTCAGTTAGAAATACTGAATCATTCCATGGAAGTAAGGTATTTGCTCATGTCAAGTTGAGGGCGACTTGTATTCGCTTTGTAAAAAAAACGAATGTGTTTGTCGTGCAGGTGTAAGGTTGACCTGCAGAAGGTGGTGGAGACTTTGGAAGACCAGGAGCTCAAGGAGAACGTGGAGGTGATCCAGAGTCTGCAGCAGATCATCATACATCTCCAGGTGAAAACAGCAGGTTCCTCTCCCCTCCTCCTTGTACGGTGTTCTAAACAAGCTGTTGTAGCCAAAAACGCAAGAATTTACATTTTGTGACAGGTCAAGTTCAGTTTGGAACGGTTAATCTTGCACTTCGAGAATACTGGGACAGTGAGGAAAAAAAGTGACCTGTGAGCCCTGGTCCTCTGTGTGTGACTTGTCTCCTTGTCCCCTCAGGATGAGGGGGCTGGTCTGGCCGCCAGCATCGAGGCCCTGTCGGCAAGAGGAGGGCAGGAGGGGGAGGACGGCCAGGCCTCGGGGAGTGGAACAAACACCCCAGTAGACGGCTCGCCTGGCGTACGTTTTGGCGTCACTTTCAGACGCCATCTTGTTTTATTTCTTTGCATTCTTCTTTATATATCGAAAAAGTTGTGTGTGTGTGTGTGTGTGTGTGTGGGGGGGGGGGTAGAGTACTGATGTGTTCCAACTGTCTACTTCACACAGAGCGCTGGTGCCATGAATGAAAAGAACTCCCCCGAAGGCTTCACTACCCAGCATGCTTTGCGTCAAGCCCAGATGTCCAAGGAGCTGATTGAGCTGAACAAGGTGCTGGCACTGAAGGAGGCGTATGTGAGGAAGATGTGTCAGAACGACAGCAAGCTGGAGCCCATGGAAGTGGAACATCAGGTAGGTGTTCAAAGGCTAAAACTGAATTATTAATATTATTACATGAATATTATCATCATTTATCATTGTAAAACAAGTTTTTGTACCTGTGACCTTTATGATCTGTAGTCAAACGCTCTATGTATGCACTGTAGTGTTAAATCGTAGAATAACGTGTATGCACTGTGGTGTTACATTGCAGAATAACATCAAGAGCCTGCAGGTGTCGGTTGGGTCTCTTCAGAAGGAGAAGGAGGACCTCATCATGGTTCTCCACTCCACCAAGAAAGACACAAACCAGGCCAAGTAGGAAGAGCTTCACGTCACCAGAAAATTTTCAGGGTCGTCTTTACTTGAAATGAGCTGTCTGACTCCAGTGTGCCTCAAGCAGGAAACAACAAGGTTTTTATTTTTCTCCCTCCTCATGTTCCTCCCCCCCTCCTCCTCCCTCCTCATGTTCCTCCCCCCTCCTCCTCCTGCTCCTCCCCCTCTTCCGCCCTCTTCTTCCTCATGTTCCTCCCTCCTCCCCCCTCCTCATCCCCTCCTCCTCCTCCACCTTCCTGCTCCTCCCCCTCTCCCGCCCTCTTCCTCCCTCCTCATGTTCCTCCTCCTCCCCTCCTCCCCCCCTCCTCCTCCTGCTCGTCCCTCCTCCCTCCTGCTCGTCCCTCCTCCCTCCTGCTCGTCCCTCCTCCCAGGCTGAGTGAGCAGCGCAGGAAGAGGCTTCAGGAGCTGGAGGGACAGATCACGGACATGAAGAAGAAGCTTCTGGAACAATCCAAGCTCCTAAAGATCAAAGAGTCTTCCGTCCGCAGCGTTAACAAGCTCAATGTGGAAATTCAGGTACTCCCATTGGGCGGGGATTTATTTAGTCCCCTTCTCCTGACACACATTGTATTGTACTAATCTAATTCAAGTAACACAATTCAGAATTCATCCTGAAATCCAAGATTCGTGGTGTGGTTGTTGATGGTGGCTCGTCTGCTTCCTGTTTCCTGCTTCCTGTTTCCTGCTTCCTGTAGGCTATGAAAGCCCAGAGGGTGCAGCTGATGAGGCAGATGAAGGAGGACTCTGAGAAGTTCAGGGTCTGGAAGACCCAGAAGGACAAGGAGGTGCTCCAGCTGAAGGAAAAGGTGCGTCGTGTCGGATTTGACCACGCCCCCTTTCACTGTGGCCTCTGAAACACTTCCTCATGTCCTGGTTTTCAACAACCTGGCTGGATTTGATGGAAGTTTATCCATGTAACCTTTTCTGAGTTGTAAGATGATCTGAACGTGACACTAAAGCGTGCTCTTGTACGACAGGACCGGAAGCGACAGTACGAGATGCTGAAGCTGGAGAGAGACTTCCAGAATCAGGCCAACGTCCTGCGGCGCAAGACTGAGGAGGTGAGGCGGCCGGCATCTGCTCTACTCTTTTCATCCATCTGTGAGCCTCACTATAAATATGAATACCGTCCTCTGCCCCTCATGCCTCCAGAGAGGTTCTTCTAGGACCATCTGATCTAGTCATAGGGAGTCAGATGGCTGAGTGGTGAGGGAGTTGGGCTAGTAATCTGAAGGTTGCCAGTTCGATTCCCGGCCGTGCCAAATGACGTTGTGTCCTTGGGCAAGGCACTTCACCCCACTTGCTTCGAGGGGAATGTCCCTGTACTTACTGTAAGTCGCTCTGGATAAGAGCGTCTGCTAAATGACTAAATGTAAATGTAGTCATAATTCTTGTCAGGTGCGCGTTCCTCTCCCTCCAGTCAGCTGGTGGTCTAACACTTAAAAACCCAAAACCTGAACCTAAAGTCCCACGTTCTAGTGGAGGCCTGGGGAAGTGTTTGTCCAGGGGGTCAGCGTCTGTGTGTGGAGGCCTGGGGAAGTGTTTGTCCGGGGGGTCAGCGTCTGTGTGTGGAGGCCTGGGGAAGTGTTTGTCCAGGGGGTCAGCGTCTGTGTGTGGAGGCCTGGGGAAGTGTTTGTCCAGGGGGTCAGCGTCTGTGTGTGGAGGCCTGGGGAAGTGTTTGTCCAGGGGGGTCAGCGTCTGTGTGTGGAGGCCTGGGGAAGTGTTTGTCCGG
Organism: Osmerus mordax; assembly: GCF_038355195.1. Classification (NCBI taxonomy): domain Eukaryota; kingdom Metazoa; phylum Chordata; class Actinopteri; order Osmeriformes; family Osmeridae; genus Osmerus; species Osmerus mordax. The sequence goes on along the minus strand of NC_090068.1, from coordinate 11,230,335 downwards.
GGGGTCAGCGTCTGTGTGTGGAGGCCTGGGGAAGTGTTTGTCCAGGGGGGTCAGCGTCTGTGTGTGGAGGCCTGGGGAAGTGTTTGTCCGGGGGGTCAGCGTCTGTGTGTGGAGGCCTGGGGAAGTGTTTGTCTGGGGGGTCAGCGTCTGTGTGTGGAGGCCTGGGGAAGTGTTTGTCCAGGGGGGTCAGCGTCTGTGTGTGGAGGCCTGGGGAAGTGTTTGTCCGGGGGGTCAGCGTCTGTGTGTGGAGGCCTGGGGAAGTGTTTGTCCGGGGGGTCAGCGTCTGTGTGTGGAGGCCTGGGGAAGTGTTTGTCCGGGGGGTCAGCGTCTGTGTGTGGAGGCCTGGGGAAGTGTTTGTCCAGGGGGGTCAGCGTCTGTGTGTGGAGGCCTGGGGAAGTGTTTGTCCGGGGGGTCAGCGTCTGTGTGTGGAGGCCTGGGGAAGTGTTTGTCCGGGGGGGTAACTCAGCTGTGCCCCTCCAGGCGGCCGCTGCCAACAAGCGGCTGAAGGACGCGCTGCACAAGAGGAGCGAGGTGGCCGAGAAGAGGAAGGACATCCACAAGGGCATCGACGGAGCCGCGGGCAGAGTCAAGGTCCTGAGACGTCTGTTTGCTGTGTGTGTGTGTTTGGTGTTTGTGTGGCGTATGTGTGGAAAGACCTGGCTCCAAGGGTCTTGAACATGTCATTTGATGCTTTTCCAAACTGTGTTGTGGTGGGACAATGGTTGAGAGTTTTGTGAAATGATTTCTGTGTTTGTGTGTGTCCGTGTGTGTGGGCAGGCCTGGCTCCTGAACGAGGTGGAGGTGCTAGTGAGCACGGAGGAGGCCCGGCGCCACCTGCGGGACCTGCTGGAGGACCGGAAGATCCTGGCGGAGGAGGTGTGCCAGCTCAGGCAGCAGATGGACCCAGGGGAGAAGCCGGCTGCCAAGATCAGGGTGAGCAGAGCTCCCGGGAACCCTCTCGCTGTACTGGACCACACAGGCCGTTTGGATTTGATTTGACTGTTCAGTAGTGGAAAGGAACAATAAACGTGGGGGTGTCTCTCCTCTCTCTCGTTCCACAGCGGCGCACCCTCATCATGTCGGAGTTGGAGAGCCAGGGGCAGCTGGAGGCGTCTCTGGGCAAGCAGGTGGAGAACCTGGAGACGGAGATGGGCCTCAGGTGAGTGGGCCTCGCTGCGGGGGCAGGGTTTCCTGCAGAAAATCTGTTAGTTAAGGTGGTAGGGCGGGGTTTGCCGAAGGGAGAAAACAACAGGACAACGCGGATATCGCAAAAAACAACAACAACAACAAAAACGTTGTAGGTAAGGCGGCAGGCGGGTTTTGCTTAGGCGGCCGCCTTAACTGAAAAGTGCTGCGGGAAACCTTGGGGGGGAATCCCTCCTCGGCTCCCCGCGCTGCACCATTCAGACGCTCCGCCTTAAAGAGCTTCACACCCAGGCCCAGACACATGCCTGCCCATCTGCTCCAGTCCTTCCCATTCAGGAGGTGTAAAGCCTTGCCAGTCCTTCCTACGAGGACCTAGACGTCATACAGAAAACACACGTAAACACAGACGGAGAGATGTTTTGGTTTTCCTTTTCTCTGCTGTACAATCGAATCAAACGATAAGGCATCTTAAAACATGAGTCGATATGGTTAATGCAACATCACAAATGCTCTACCTTTTTTATGAGCTATATCTATCCCCATTTATATAGCAAGGAGTGTTCAACCAGCTTAACTCGGCTATACTGGCCTTCTATCCCCATTAATACTGACTTTAATGGCTTATTATAATGAATCTCGGTTACACTGGCTTCCCTTCACGTCTACAGGAACGCCCAGATAGCCGACCTGCAGCAGAAGGTTCTGGACGCGGACGGGGAGGTGCGGATGAAGCAGCGCTGGGACACCATCACCACCATCATGGAGGCCAAGTGTGCCCTGAAGGTCCTCATGTCTGAGGTAGGTGCCTCGAACGTCTCCCCCCCCCTCTCTCTCTCTCTCTGCCTCTTTGAGCATCATGGGTTTGAAAACTTCAAGTCTCCCAATTCGTTTTACTTTTCATATTTTATTCATTCATAACGTGTCATAGAGGCACATGACTTGCACACAAGCCTCTTATTTGACAGATTCTACTATGTTAATTGTGTGGTGTTTTTTCCCCCCACACTTTTATTGCACGGTTAAAGGAGCTGCAAAGTAGTCCTTCTGCATAGAAAGCATTTGCTAAACGAGCGTTGATTTGAACCCCCCCGTTTGCCCCTCGCCGCAGTTGGTGTCGGCTAAGACGGCGAGCGCCAAGCTGGAGAGCGACCTGAAGCAGGAGCGGGCCAACCTGCTGGACCTACAGAAGATGCTGAATGACGAGAGGAAGCTCATGTCCTCCATGGAGGTGGAGCACCAGCAGCGCTTGGTGGAGCTGGAACTGAGGCACCAGGAGAAGGTGAGCGTCGTCACAGCAACCCTCACTCTGGGGGGGGGTTTCCTTTTGTCCTCGACCTCGTCTTTTTACCTTTAGACTTTCTTGACACTATCCGCTGTAATAGAATTACAACTGTGCACTTGTAGTCCTTGATTGTGTGCTGCACGAACCACTGTGTATGCACTTCTTTTTTTATTTATTATGATTTTTAATTTTAATTTGAGGAGAATTTGTCTCCTAGATCAGTGGTTCTCAACCCTGGTACTCAAGTACACCCTGTCCTGCATGTTTTAGATGTTTCCCTGTTCCAACACACCTGATTCAAATGAATGGTCGTTAACAGGCTTCTGCATAACTAGATAACGACCCATTCATTTGAATCAGGTGTGTTTGAGGAGGGAAACGTCTAAAACATGCGGGGCAGGGGGTCCCGAGGACCAGGATTGAGAACCACTGTTTTAGATGACTGAATGTGTGTTGGTGGTTCACATCTGGGTCGTCCTCAGGTGCTGTACCTGCTCAGCCAGCTGCAGAACAAGCCTGACGGGGCCCAGGAGGAGGACAAGCAGCCCGAGGACGACGGCACCTCCAAACGGGAGAGAGAGCTGCTGCAGCGCCTCAAGTTCCAGGTGAGTCACCTGACCTCCTGATTGGGAGTCACCTGACCTCCTGACTGCTCCCTGATCAAAGCTCCTTGGCTGGTGGGATTTTAAGGTCCTGACCCCTCACTCTGTCTGTGTCTGTTTCTCTCTGTCTGTCTCCCTCTCACCCATCTATTCCATCCTCAGGAAGAAGAGATTGAAAAGATGCGGGAACTGAGTGACAAGAACCAGAAACTTACGGAAGAAAATGAACAGTTCCGACAGGTAAGAGCCGCCTCGCCACGTGACCTGGAAACGCGGTCGGCATGTACATCCACCTACGTTTTGTGATCGCCTGAGTTAAGAGTAAAGATGTGTTTTCACGTGTCTGCAGAAACTGACACTGCTCCAGTTAGCCAGCGGTCGAAAGATCAATAACCTCCCGCTACCTGGGGAGTCTCCTGACGATTCCTTTGAGTACGTCCCGCCCAAGGTGAGACCCTGCGGTGTGTCTCCACACGCCAGCTGCACAGCTGGCCTGAAGATGGTAACATTGTTCATTTAGCAAACGCTTTTATCCAAAGCGACGTACAGATAGTGCACTTTGAAAGAACAGCAGGAAACAGTATGTCTGTGGTCAGAGTAAAGGAACGATCTGTGTTTACTCTGCACACTGCCAGGTAACCACATCTCTGCTACCAGGTATGGTACATAACCGTAATAATCTCAACTACAGTGCAGCAATAACATCCTAACCTTGCCCTCTTGCAGCCCAAAGGAAGGCGCTTCACCACGGCACGGGCCCCCACAAAGATGGCTATCGACCTGGACGAGTTGGTGTCGGAGGAAGAGGAGGAGGAGGAAGAGGAGGAGGAAGAATGGCGCCCTGTCGTGAACGACAAAAGCCGCAAGACCTTCAAGAAGCCCAGGGCAACGGGGGTGAGAAAGGGTTGTTAGAAGGTGTATTGATTTAGTGCAGTAGATAGTCTAAACATTATACTAATGTATCTAGACTGTGTGTAGGATATGCCTAATACCGTTTCTACATCACGTTGGGCAACATACCAGTACAGCAGTCTGTTAACTAGGGGTGTATACTTACTTGACGTATTCATGTTTATGTAGAAGACAAAACATTCATGGTCTCTGTGCTCCTGTCTGTTTAGTGTGCTTGTAAGGGTCGCTGTGGCAACAGACTGTGCCGGTGTCGCAAGGGCAAGATGACGTGTGGGGAGAACTGCCAGTGTGATCATGAGAAATGTCGTAACATGGAGGCCCAAATGTCCCAGAGCATGGTGAGTTAGGAGCAAGGGTCAGTCACGTTTCCATAAATGCCTAAATCAGCAGGAAGCAGTTAATCAGTTTTTACAGGTTGTCAACATTTATATTTCCACTTACATACTGACTGAAGAGCGATCTGATACAGAACAGTTTAATTATAAGTGAAAATGTAGTGATTTAGATTTAAAAGCTTTATCCACAAATGCGCATGTAAGGCTAAGATTATTATAATTTTTCCTTAATATTCCTTCACACAAAAACCGGTTTTACCTGGTATGTTTTAGTAACTTTCACAGCTGTTCACACCAAAGACCTATCTACCTCACTAGTAGGGCACCTGTGTTTGAATCTCAGCATCGGTTTCGATGTGGTTGTGATCTGGGCAATGTTGCGTAATGTCGTGCCCTTGTCTGCTGCTTTTCACAGGACTCCAACGAAACAGACGACGGGTCCAAAGATTCGGTTTCCATCCCCCAGGATCCCACTGCCGCCAGCGCCGGGGACGCCACCTTCTTCCAGCCCCCCTGCGTCACACCCACCAAGAAGGTAGGCTCCCATCATACTAGATGCATCTGCTGTTTCTCAGAGCACTAGACAGTAGCTTTAGACCAGGGGTGTTCAATCCTGGTCCTCGAAAGCCCCTGTCCTGCATGTTTTAGATGTTTCCCTGCTCCAACACACCTGGTTCAAATGAATGGGTTGTTATCAAGCTCTGTGGAAGCCGGGTAATGACCATTCATTTGAATCAGGTGTGCTGGAGCAGGGAAACATCTAAAACATGCAGGACAGGGGCTTTCGAGGACCAGGATTGAACACCCCTGCTTTAGACAATACACCAGTGCCTTGGCTGCTATGCCAGAGCATTTGTGGTTGCTTGTTTTGCAGCAGTTGTGTTGAGATGACTAAGGAAACGTGAAATATAATGATCTTATTGGGTAAAGCTGAGTGGCACAGTGTTTTACTTAAGATCAAGAGGTTGTGTGTTCAACTTCCCCTCTTAAGTCACTTTGGAGAAAAGCGTCTGCTAAATGAACTTTTTATGATCAGTATTAACAATCTCTGTTGGTCCAGGTTCTGCAGATCGGGGACATAGGATACCTTCCTGCGGACCTCAGACTTCAGAGGAAACCTGTCACTGAGGAAGAGGATGAGGAAGAGGAAGAGCGAAACACCGTCAGCTTCCTGAAGAAGAAGAAGCGAGTCCTGACCAGCTGTCAGAACAGTTTCTTCTCTGGTTGTACTCCTATCAGAGAGGAGTCATAAGTACGGGAGGCAGACTAGCAGAGACTCCACCGTTGTGGTGCACTCCGTAGGATTGTCCTGTTATGTATGGTCTTACTGTTTTGTAAGTCTTTTGTCAATGTGATGTATGTGTGTAGTTCCTTAAATAAAGTGTAAATTGGGCACCACTCTTGTGAGGAATCTTCGAGAGAAGTGACTGGAGAGTATAACTGATGAACTACCTTAGATGTTCTAATTATGAGGGATTAAATGCACTAATTTAGATGTTGGATTGGTCTATAGTGAATGTTTTTATGAAGATGAAAAACCTTAAGAATATGCTTTTACGACTGGAATTTTTTTCCTAATTTTAACATTCTCTTTAATAAATGATGAAACTGTGAATGTTTTCTGTGAAACAATATTTGACTCTCTACTAGCTGGGTTTGGTGAAGGGAAATGCGTTTGAGACTACCTCGAAGCATTGATGTCTACCAGACATCTTTCCTTTAGAAAGGTTGATATTTTGAGTAATGGATCATTAGGTTATTATGAAAGGGTCATTAGGTCAGCCTTTTCCCACAACAGCTCAGATTCTTGCATAGCTTAACGTCGAATCTGGTGCAATCGGATGTGATCTCAAATGGTTAACCAAAATATATTATTCTGTCTATAACTCGGGTAAGCGTAGTCGTTATTTGGCTGAATACGTTGACAGTCAACAATGCGGTGCGGTAGTAGAGTCTGTCAGCGCTAAATGAATGCAGGAGCAAGATGCGCAGCGATTTGAAACTTATTTTATTTCAAGAATCCAAATAACATTTGACAACCGGCCAGCATGTTTGCTACGTATTATGCGTAGGACATTTCTGAATTCTGGTTCAACGTGGAGGCGAATACGGCGCTGGAGTGATAGGCTACAGATGATCACAAGGTTTTTTTTGTTAACGGCACAGAGGCATGCTAGCCACTGAGTCGAGTGCGGAGCGAGGGTTGGACAAGCCCGGAGGATTCCGACGGATGGAACAGAATGCTCTTTTAACATGTATCCCAATAAACGGATGACAACTTGCAACATTTACTTCAAACTTTCAGCGCTAGAATATATGTCGCTGGGTCATTCGATTTGACTAGAATATACATTCTGTTATGCAGGTGTAGTCTGATCAGCTGCTAGTGCGCTGAAATGACTTGGACGGTACTGACGCTGTTTGACTCTAACTGCATTGCCTAATGCCATTTTACTCAGCGTTGACTTGACGTTTGGAACTACAATATAGAATCTGCTGTCAAGCTAATAGTTCGGATGAAAGTAGTCGACAGCTGGTGTAAAGTAAAACTAACGTTACACTATCCGAGGCGTAACGTTAATGTACTGTTCCTGTTGAAGCATATGGGTGCTGCGTACTCAAGCTCTCGACTCCCACACAAAAAGGATTGTCGTTGTGCTGCGGGGGGGGTGCAGTGCAGTACGTATCTGACAGCTTCACATCTGGACTGCCTGGATAGCTGTCTAGCAAAAAAAAACTGTCGCCTGGTGGGTAGTGCCGTGAATGGGATTCTGCACTAAACAAAGACTGCTTGAGATGGCTTCCATCGATGGGTAGCTATACAGCTTGCTAGCCATCTTGTTCCTAAGAAAGGGCCTGTATCTTGATCAAGTATTCTAGCTAGCGCTAGCTTTATAGCTACCGGTAACTTGACCGTCGAACCGTTTAATTTGGTTCACCACATCTGGCTCTATAGGAAATCACCCATTGCTAAGACATTTCGTTACGTGAGGTTGCGTATAGGTGCAACTAGCTAGGGTGACATTGCAGTCTCTCTTAACAATTTGATATTACGTCGTCCGATAAAAAAGTGAAAGTGGAGCATTGTCCGTCATACGTATTAACGCAGTGGGATTTCTACGTCTGGTCGCCGTTCCCCCCCACCCTCCCCGCGGTGACGGTGATGGGTCGGAAGCGGTGTGTCGGTGCAGATTGTTCCAAGATGGCGGCCGGGTGCTGCGGGGTGAAGAAGCAGAAGCTGTCGGGATCCCCCGGGTCGGGGGGTCCTGGCGGGGTGGGGGCTGGAAACGGGTTGGCAGGGACCGGACATTGTGGATCGGACTTGGGGATTGGTTCCTCGTCGACTGTTGCGGCGGGGAACGTGAACCGAGTGAACGGCCTGGGAGGTCCTGGAGGTAGTAGTAGTAGCACCAACGCATTGTCCCCTACACCGGGAGGCTACAACTCAACTGGCCTCTCCCCGAATCTCAGCCCTGGATCTGGTTCGGGAAGTGGAGGCAGGAAGATGGTTGTCTCAGCGGAGATGTGCTGCTTCTGTTTCGACGTGCTTTATTGCCATCTGTATGGATACCAGCCTCCCAGAACACCCAGGTTTACAAACGATCCCTAGTAAGTTTCTTGTTATTTTGTTTGTGCTGACACGTGCGTATATCTGTCAATGAATCTGTGTCCAAATCGGCGAACGAAAATATGCGGGCATTCCATTTAGAACTAGCTTTAATGCTATCAAGCTAAATAAGCTTATATGTGGGCCAATTTGAGTAAGCTAACGCTAGCTATCTTATCCAGCTACAGAGCTAGATCCAGGAGGAAGCATTAGCTTGGCCTTGCTAGCATAGCTATCTCTAGCAAACTGAATATTAGTTGTGAAACTGATAACGTACGAGGGTCGTTTACGAACTAAATATATTTCATTTCATTTTACATTTGATATGTGTGAAATAACTAGTTGGGTGTCGAGTGTGTTAACCAAGTCATGCACGTAAACTTCCAATTTTCTTTCAAGGGTGGTTGTTGCTAGAAGGCTAACTCACTGTGCTAGCTAGCTGATAACAAAGAAAAAAAGTGCTAGGCTAACTTGCTATTGCCACTGAACTTGGATCAGAATACCAGCTGTTGAGTTTTCTTGAAGGACGAAAGGTGGGGGTTAACTTGCTACAAACTTTAATTAAAGTCTCATGAAACAGTGTGTTAAATGCATAAGTACACGCAAGAATCACTGAAATCAACCAAACGTTATTAGTCTGAGTACAATAGCCTAGCTAATTCGCGAAGCTTACCTATCGATCACCGTTGAGTTAATTTTTTTTATGGTGAAGGATGTTTGTCACTGTCACAGTGTTAACTTTTGGTGACACAGGGTGTCAAATGTTACCTTGTTAATTGGAAACAAAACTGATGGTTTACCAACATTTACATTTATTCATTTAGCAGACGCTTTTATCCAAAGCGACTTCCAAGAGAGAGCTTTACAAAAGTGCATAGGTCACTGATCAACGAAAGCCCCAAAACATTGCGGGTAGCCAAACATGAAGCATACATTGTGAAAAGCAAATAAGTGCCAATGGGAAGAACCATAAGAGCATGTAGTTAAACAAGTTACAAATTAAACAACATGAACCTCAAAAAGTGCAACATGTCACTGATACGAAATACTCGGATGTTATACTAAGCCAAATCTTTCAAGCTAGAGAGAATTGGTTATACTGCTTTAGAAACATAAGATAATTTGTAATATAGCGTTAAATGTTATACGTTAGTACTCGTTTATTTACATTGCTGCCAATGTCCGGGAATCTGCTTTCAAGACCAACGGTTAGATTTTCTGACTACCTAATAAATTATTGTCTTAACAAAATTAGTTTTTATATGTTGCACAAGTGAAAGGGTAAAAGATGCATTAACAGTCATCTATTTTCTTTGCCTCTCCCCCACTATCAAACATGGGTTTACCCCAGATTACACAAAAGTACTCAATACATTCCTTTTAGTAAACGTTGGACAGAGCCAGGAAGCCATTGGTTTGGAGACTGACACGTGATCTCATGTCTGAGTTTACAGGCACAGGGATTTCTTGAATTACAGGGCTATTAATAGTCTTACGAGTGAGTGAACCAGTCCTTATGTTAGCATGTCGAAGGTAATTTCTGATTGATTAAAAGCACAGTTTAAAATGGTCCTTTTTTGTTTTCAAAGCTGCTTCCCTGTATCCATATATCTCATTCTGTTCTGAACAGGAACCGTGAAACACAATGTCTCTACGCTGCAGCATCACAGGGTTTCATAAATGTGAATGTTCAGCATTCGTCCTAGCACATGGAAGAGGAACACACTGTCACAAGGCTGCATTTTTGTGTGTGACGTCCACCAGCCTGTGCTGAGGGCCATGGCGATAGTGCTGAAATCTGTTGATCTGTTTGATGTGCCCATGATCCCTGGATTTAGGGTTCAAGGAAACTCCCCCTCCCATGTTGGGAAATGTGACAGGAAATCCAAGCAGACAGTGGCAGATGGGGGGAGAGGGGTGGTGATTTGCAACCAAGACACATTTTTCTTTAAAGGGCTGATTCTACTCTGTGTTTTACTTAGTTTTACATTGTTATTTTTATTATATTTATTTTAATTCAATAATCCCCCAAAATAAAAAAGATTGGATAAAGTTTATTCTCATTAAGTCTTTAGGCTGTCAGAAAATAACTAGTCTTGAATTGCTCTACTGTTCTAAAATCAACCAGCCATTAAACCAGAGAACCCTTAGATGTGTTGCTGTATTGTGTCTGATAGCAGATAGGATCAGATGCCTTCATTATCCTTGTTTTCAGATTGGCAGGAGTACTTAGATTCAGGCCTGGGTGCTCTGAGGATTTACACCATCTTGAAGGCCAGGATCTGTTCCAGGAAGACGAGTGCTTGTTGTCATCTCCTGGCCCCTAGTCTTGGCTGGTTTGATAGACTGATGTCCCTTGGCTTACGGAGACATAAGCTCCCGCACGCCACAGCTAACCTGACGTACAAGCCCTGGTTCAATTTCTTAGGCCCTTTAGTTTGAGAGTGAGTGCCATGCATGCACCGTCATGTGGTTCCTGCCTCAGGAATTGATGATCTGAGGAACATGACACCCCCCCATCCCCCGTCCACCTGACTCCTCATGTGTTTCCGCCACACAGCACGACCCGTATAGGCCGTGAATGCTTGAGAAATGGTGTCCTAGAACCTAGTAAATGTGTAGTAAATGCGCCATTGGCCGCTTACTGCCACAGTTTGTTTTGTGTGCATGTGAAGTAGCCTATTATTGGCTTTCAAGCATCCCCAATTTCATTTGAGCAGGCACTTTTTGATAGTGTTGTTATGATCCTCTGACAGACTGCAGGGTAAGTTGTCGGGTAGGGTTAGGTTTCTCGTGTTGGAATGGGAAGAATTGGGACACCCTGCAGGTTTTTCTAGTCATTTCAGTGCTCGCTGACACAGGTCCGTTTTTCCCCCTCGTAAAAACACATCGACACTCCCTCTTCCATTTCGAGTCTTTCCTGACCCGTTTAATGCTAGTTCAAATCAGCCCAAGGTGTACGCTTGTCTTAAGTAACATGGTCACAAACGGCACAATTATGCTTATGAAAACACTACAAAAGCAGTCATTGTCTTCTTGGAGCCATCCTGCCTATGTCTTCTGGGTTAGTTGTTGCCAGTGTAAAAGGACTGCTTCTCACTGTGGGCCAACATTCCATCCCAAAATGTGCAGGCCAGCCTGAAACCGGTATGGATCCTCTATCTCAGTGGTTCTCAACCCTGGTACTCAAGTACCCCCTGTCCTGCATGTTTTAGATATTTCTCTGTTCCAACACACATGATTCAAATGAATGGTCGTTAGCAGGCTTCTGCATAACTAGATAATGACCCATTCATTTGAATCAGGTGTGTTGGAACAGGGAAATATCTAAAACATGAAAACCACTTGAAAACCAGGGTTGAAAACCACTGCTATCTCATGGTCATAAGGTCCAGGGTTTTTCCTGGGTCAAAATGGGTCTTCGGTGCTCCAAAAAAAAAGAAAACGTGTATATATATTTTTTTTTCCTCTTTTTTCTAGTCAATGTATTTATTGACAGTTTAGTGGCCACTCTGTCAATTCGCGCACCTCACAGTTGCGTATTGATCAGACAAGAAGACAGGCTTATCAACTCGATTACTATGATCAAAACAGAACGAGGGTTCGGCTGTAGCCTACTTGAAACCTACTATTGAGAACATATTCGCTGACATGCATTGCACGCGTGATGAACACAGCTTTTTTATTTTCTTCATCGCAGACTTTTTTTGCCTTTGGCGCTCGGGATTTGTCATTGGCGCTCGGTAAAACGGCTTTGGCGCGCGCCAAAATTTTCTCTATGCAGGAAAAACCCTGGGGTCACATGACCGCCTGTCTTCCGCTCACTGATTGATGAAACAAACAGTGGGTTTTGACAGTGTTACAAATGCTATCTTTGATTCAGGCAGAAGTGTGTGACTACTGCTGTCACATGCAATTGATTGGGCCATGGGTGTTTGTGCTGGTTAGTGTGAGGTAGGTGCTAGTCCCAGGGGTGGGGGGAGGGCGCAGGGCGGGGTGGATGAGGAGAGCTGTGAAGGTCGCAGCACGGCACGTGATGAGCTGGGACATCCCTTTAGAATGTGCCAGGCGGGCTTTGGAATTACAATTGAGAATGGGCACGTTGGCCTGTTCAGGATCCCAGCCCGGGGAGAAGGAGCAGTGGACATAAGGGGGAAACGATCCTGGCCAGCGAGCAGGAGCGTAGGAGGCCAGGACACCAGGCTTTGACTGAGACAGAAACAGGCCTTTTGTGATTTGCATCTAGACCATCATGAGATCAGGTTGTGTCAACAGTGAGGGGTACAGCTGGTTTATCTCAGCTGGCCCTACCCTGCCCTCGCCTATCTGTCCTGTTGTCTATCTCCATGACTCAGCTGAGAGGACCGGTCAGATCCCCTTGTTTGCCAAAACCTCATGGTGGGATTGATTCATCTCTGTCATTGAGATAAATCAATATTGACTCACAGCAGTCTGGCTCGGGTAATGTACTGAACCCAGCAACCCTGGTTGTTGTTTGTCAAAGTCCCCCCTCTCTCCCCCCTACTCCCTCAACGCTCCAGGACTGGTAGCTAACGCTCACCATTGTTTACTGAGCATGCCAGACTAACTACACACAACAGTTCCTTGCTCAAAAGCATGGAGTTCATTCATGGATACGTTTTGTAACACATTTTGTGTGATTTCTCTTGTACATTAATTTGGATAAAAGCCTCTGACAAATGAATAAATGTAAATGCCATATTGACATTTTGTCCTGCTCGATATGTCAAATGATGATGATGGATAATTGAACCAGACCCATGGTCTGGTTCAATTATCCACACCAGACCCATGGTCCCTCTCGCATGTGTGAGCTGGAGCCCATGCACATTAGCGCCCATGCATATCTGCCCTGGTTTCCTCACGTTACATTAGCGGCTTGGCTAACACAACCCTTCGAGGGGCAGCTCACCCGATGTGCCAACAGTTTTTGCTGCACAGTTTAAAAGCTATTAATCTCTGAGAGCCACTGCAGGCTGCTGCCAGACCTCTCCGGGCTTGGGTGGGGCCCTGCTGCAGAGTCGGAGCCTGCAGGTTTGACTCTGCAGGTTTGACTCTGTAGAGTCAGTCGTTTTGGAGCTAGTTACCTCATGGGCCTGGAGCAAATTAACCCATCACAGCTCTGACTCTGAGATATGAGTCTTCAGAAACCCCTTTTTTCTTATCCTGCTTGCAACCTCTTTCTTTCCCCTCTGTGTGGTGTGAAGGCACCTGTGTTCAGTCATCTCTCAGATTAGAGGTTACTGTGAGGGGTTGAAACACCGTTTATTTTCAGACGCCGTCATGGAGCGCTCTCTGTGTGCTGTCTGGAGATCTGTGTGTCGCCTATGTGGACTCCTGGCTGACTGCTTCTTAGCTTTCCACAGACAAGACGACGGGTCTGGAATCTGACACGTTAACCTGAAAGCAGCTTTCCTACAGATTTGGTCTTTTCTCCCCCCCACCCCTTCCATCTTTGTACTTGGGAGTTAAAAATACATGAACCCCAAACAGGAGACTGAGACTAAGTATAGGCATGTTTCTTTTTCCAGGCAGTCTTTTTTTGTCAGTTGGTCACGGCAGTTGGTCTCCTGGCCAACCTGTTCCATTTCTAGTGAATTTGTTTTGATTTGAAACAATTATTATCATCCTAGCAATTATTCCCCCCCCATCCACACACACACACCCATCCACACACACACACCCATCCACACACACACACACAAATGAGGCCACCTCCACCCTTGTCTGCCAAGCTTGTGACTAGCCATTATGTGAATGAGCTGTCTGTGCTTTTCTGAACAAAGGTAAAGGTATATATATATCTAGGCCTAGGGGCTGTACGAGGCCAGGGCTTAGCTCTCAGCATTGTTGTGTAATGGAGTTTATAAAAGATCCTATAGATGTAGTCCTAATCCTCCCGTAATGATAAGGTACTACATCATTACTGCTCTTATGTGAAGCTGAAGATGTTCTAAGAGGTGGAGCTGTGAGGCGTTGCAATGTGGTAGCTCAGATACAGACACACATAGTACTCGAACACACTTCAAATCTTTCAAGTGTGTGTGTGTGTGTGGGGGGGGGGGGATTTGTTAATGTTCAGAATGCATCGGGCCTCTTATCTGCTCGACGCGGAGGGCGGCTGTTGCTGCGTGTCCTTCCCCTCCCAGCCTGGAGGGGGCGATGCAGGAGCCGGAGAGAGACGATCTGTACTCCACAGATAGCATGGCTGCTGACCAGAAACCATGGTGGACTGGTCTGTTCAGTGAAGCGTCCGATGGCTTAACTTAAAGTTCCTCTATGGTCCCCTGTTAGGGATAATATTTGTTTATTGGCTGGAAGCACATCTACTCTTTCTCCTTTGTTGAGAAATTCTCCATCTCTGAATATTCATCACAGCCGCCTGTGCCAAGTTGACCATCTTTACATTTACATTTAGTCATTTAGCAGACGCTCTTATCCAGAGCGACTTACAGTAAGTACAGGGACATTCCCCCTGAGGCAAGTAGGGTGAAGTGCCTTGCCCAAGGACACAACATAATTTGGCACAGCCGGGAATCGAACCGGTAACCTTCAGATTACTAGCCCAATTCCTAACCGCTCAGCCACCTGACTCCCTGAGTCTTTGCACGTGTTACTGCTATTTAAAATGAATAAAGCACTAAAAAATAAAGTAAAAATAAATAAACCAAATAAAGTAAAAAGGTGTTTTCTCTCTTCTGTCTTTCAGCCCCCTGTTTGTCACATGGAAGATAGGCCGAGACAAGCGGTTGAGGGGTTGCATAGGTACCTTTTCTGCCATGAACCTCCACTCAGGACTCAGGGAGTACACGCTAACCAGGTAAGCCAGCATGGAGAACACAACATCACTGTTTTAGCTCTGCTTAGGTGCTGTTCTGTAGGCATCTGTGAAGCCCTCTGTGACGTGTGTAAAAAGGGGCTATGAAAATAACATTTGATTTTGATTTTAACAGTAGTTTTGGATTGGCAAGTACAGGAAAATAAATGGAGGAAAACATAAATTATGTTACTATTTAGAGGGAACTGTCTTTTTAACCATGTCTCTTAGTGATGCTTTGTTAAATCATTTGTTAAAAAACGATTTGTGTAGTCAGGCTTACGAATATGTAGACCTCCCTCGTTCAACTGTACCAGGGTGTAACTGAGATGTTGTTGTTGCATTGTAATCAAGTCATTGAGATGTGATTATTGAGCTGTAGTTCCCTTCCAACGTCATGTGACTGACCGCTGAAATACTAATGGGACTATGCATTTCCGATCATTTCTTTCTGCTGTACTTTCATATGCAGTTTTTTTTAAATATATTTTTGACTTCCATTTGGATAAAAGCATCTGCTAAATGACTCAAATGTAAATGTAACATTAGAGCTGTTTAAAGAGAGGAGTATGGGAAGGAAAGAGGAGGGTAGGATGGAAAGAGAGAGAGATATAACTGCTTGTGTGTGTGTGTCTGTGTGTGTGTGTGTGTGTGTGTGTGAGTGTGTGCGCACCAATCCCCCCTCCCCGTCCTATGCTGAGATTTCCAGATGGACTGTTGCAAATCAGTCTCACAGACAGGGGAGTGGATCAGAAATGAAGGATGAAGGGCAGATGTATAATGGCGGCCGTTGTGGTGATGTTAAAAGATGGTTGTTTAGGAGAATCTTCTGAGTGGCCTTTTGGACTATGGTTGTTTTGGGATGTTGTGATACAGAACAATTTTCTCTCGGGAAGTCAATGGCTAGTGTACTTTCTCGAACTTTTGTGTTTAAACTTGAAGACACCTGCTGAAACAAATCTCCAATGAACATTTGCTAAGTAGTTCGATTACTTGACGGCTTTTGTGAACATGTGCTTCAGTAATGTGTGCTATAAACCAAGTACAAGCAATGAGTGACTTTGTTCAGTTGGGTCATATCAGGAAAATAACCCGTAATTCCTCTACATTAGACTGGCCAGGAAGGAATTTAGAGGACTGCGCTCAGCCTGTGTCACTCTTCCTCCCAAACACACATCCACTGGTGCACATACACACTGACATCTGGAAACACACTCCCATTGGCTCTGAGTAAAGTGTCTTGCCTGCCTGTGATTGGTCACAGCTGTTGCTAGGATGATTCCACACGGGTATACAGAGGAGGTCATGCAGTACAGGAGTCAAAATCATAAAGCGTTTTTGCCTCACTAGCATATTTTTAGAAACCTTGGCACATGCAGTTTCAATAATGATAATAATAATATAACTTCAAAAATTCAAAATCTTTTCTGTGTTTTTAAATAGTTTTTATTTAATTGTACTCTGTATTCTTTTAGTGTAGAGTAAAAGACTAAAAACAATATAACAGGTGTTACAAATTATAGATGGCTGTAATAATTTCAGGTTTTTTTCTGGAATGAGTAGTTGCCATTTGTGTGTGTGTGTGTGTTGGTGTGTGTGTGTGTGTGGTTGGGGTGTTACTTGGCCTGCATGTTTGCGTGTAGACAGTGAAGTCATCCATTACGGGGTGGGTATCTCTAATCACATGCGGCTTCTGGAGTCACTTTGTGTTGCGTCATCACCGCCTTTTATTATTATCTCATTGTTCTGTGTAAAAAACATTTCAGACCATTATCTCCCACAGAACAACATGTTATTGTTGATGTTGTCGTCTCTGTTAAAGCAGGCCAGTTTTCTATCAAAGCCGTTGTGTAATATAATTGTTGAGGTTTTCAGACAAAATTCTTTTCATAACATCTTTTGGAAATAATAAATTTCCTCCAAACAATAGTTGTCTTTCAGACAGCTGTGAAGGAACAGTATAAAAATATACTGTACGTTCAGACTGCGCTCATTACTAGCATTGTAGCATCAGCATGGGAAATTCATATATGGTTGAGTACCGTTTCCAGTTTAATGAACTGTGAGCTAACTGCCGAAGATTGCGAGGCCATTTTGATTGTTAACTTTCTGTCATTGAACCTACAAAAGGTTTAGCTCAGTGGTAAGGGCATTTGACTGCAGATCAAGAGCTTGTAGGTTCAAACGTGCCCTGTGTGTCACTGGATCAAAGTGTCAGCTTGATGAAAGCATCATAATCGTTTTTATCATCATTATCTCTGTCATGGACAGGCGTGGCAGGATATGGTTCCAGGGACGTATTGCATGTCAGTGATGTGTGTATCCTGCTGGACTGGGGTTTGATGAGATCATCAGCATGTTTTGGGGGAACGCCCTGTGGACTAGACCTGCTGGCAACGTTGTGTAAAATCTGACCACTAAAATACTGTTAGAACTAATTGACCTCTGCTGTGCTTGCTCTCGGCTGAATGCACCATTTGCACGTCACATTGGGTCCTGTTCCTCTGTGGTTCTGTTCTGAGCTGGAAGGTTCCGGCTGGATGTGAGAGCCCCTGATGCGTATCTCTGGAAGGAGAGGGGCGTAGGGTTCAGGGGGTTGGAATGTTACCTGGCCGGTTGTCTTTGCGGTGCACACAGTTGTAGTACACCTGCACACACACGTTCCACCTAGTCTACCAGGTACTCTGCTTTCTGATCAGGTATTTCTTGGTTGTCATGACATCAGCGTTCCCTCAGATCCCGATGACTTGGAGGAGTAATGCGCTGTCTGCTGGGAGTCTCTGGCAGGCTGGGCCAGCCTGTTGTCACGGCTACGCCAGCCTGTTGTCACGGCTACGCCAGCCTGTTGTCACGGCTACATGACTGTGTTTCTCCATGCTTCTGTCATTTCTCCCTTAGTAAACACAGCTCCTCTGACCTCAGCATGTCAGCCCCTGCCGGGGCTGGGCTGGCCTGTGTCCTATGAACACATGAAGGAAGCTTATGTGATCCTTAACACAGTTGAGAGGTGTAACATGAGAGGCATGTAGAAGAGTCCCATCACAGCACATGCAGATTGAGGTGAGAGGTCAACGTGTTTGTACTTTTTTGTTTTAAGCCCCTTAAGCTAAGTTAGTAATGCTAGCGAGAAAGACATCAGTAGAGGTCATAGGTCAACGACTGTGACCTCCAAACATGAAATGGTGTGTGTATTAAGGGACTAGTATGATGTGACAGGAGGGGGGGGTCTGGCCTGTTTGTTAGCGAGCCTCGTCAGAAGGTCATTCTAGAGGTCAACATTCCTCTGTGTTAGTCACTCAGCAGTGTGTCAGTTTTCTCCTTCACAAACTACCGAGTGTGTCTGTACGAGTGCGTGTAACTGTGTGTGACTGTGTGTGACTGTGTGTGACTGTGTGTGACTGTGTGACTGTGTGACTGTGTGTGACTGTGTGTGTGATAAGCAGTCTCATAGCCAATCCAACAGCTAGTAGTCCCAAGAGACAGGCTGTCTCAGTGTGTTCAGACCTGCTGCACCCCTGGCTAGTCTCACACACACACACACACACACACACACACACACACACACACACACACACACACACACACACACACACACACACACACACAGATGCTAACAGGGGCTGAAAACCAGTTTTCCCTAGTGGCTGAACTTAGGGATCCCGTTTTGTAACTGTGCTGCAGCAGCTTAGTGGTAGAGAGCGTTTGACTGCAGATCAAGATGCTGCACGATCAACGTCTCCATGTTGTAGAGTTGTGGACTGCGAGGATGGGCAGGAGGTTGGAGTGTGTTAACTGAGGAATCCGGGTGTGGTGTGTAATAATTCTCGTACGTTTGGTCGCTGCCGTATGTCATCACGTGTGGTTAGTGGTCCCGCCTGTGGGGCTCCATCCGTTCGTGTGCTGTAGACGTGATCTTCCCTGTCCTGACGGGATCTGATGGCAGTGTTTTGTGTTTGAGGATGAGATCCTTACTGTATATTGGCGCCTTATGATACGTGAATGATCCTTGGTTGACGCTGTCTGCAGACTAGTGTTCAGGGAGCAGCCAGTCCACACAGACACGCTGCAGGTCTGTGGGTGAAGGTGCAGCCCTCTGGGACATTGCTTGTAAAAAAAAAAGGGCTATACAAATCAGATGTGAATTTGACTACCCTTGACTAATGAACCCTCCTGTCTTTGTCTGCCTGCCTGTGTGTGTGTGTGTGTGTCCACAGTGCCCTTAAAGACAGCCGCTTCCCCCCGATGTCGAGGGACGAGCTGCCTCGCCTGCTCTGCTCAGTGTCTCTGCTCACCAACTTCGAGGACGTCGGAGATTACCTTGACTGGGAGGTAGGGCTCGCCTCCAAACACCCCGACGAGGCCTCACATGACGTCACGTCTTATTCCCATCTCTCCAACACTCTTGTTAAACACCCCGACGAGGCCTCATTCGTTATATCTTACTTACTCATAGTACTTTTCTTTAACACTGTGACCATACCCAGAGGCTGCCTGGTTCTTATTCATATATGGTCGAGGGAACCCTGATTCAACCCATGGAAGCCCTTCGGGATGATAATAGTAGTAATATTAATAATAATGTGTTTTACTTATAGTGCGCCCTTCATTGTCAAGGCAGTCTCGGGTGATACAGGTTTTTAGTAGAAAACAACCAAACAGTAAATAAACAGCAGTAAAGGGATATGGAAAATATCCATAGATCTGTGCCACAGAAATGCATATCTGTATATCATGCTAAAGACCATCAGCCTGTTTAGAGAGTTTTATGGTGTCTCTGTTCGTCCTCTCTGGCTTAAGGCAGGCCGTACCCTAAGCCCTGTGTGCACTCTCCTGTCATCTCACCCATTTCAGGACCACTAACAATGTTGTGTCGTGATCATGAGAGTTAACGTTTGGCCATCACACACAATGTTGGTTCTGGCATAGATACAGAGAGAGCCAGGGCCGAGAGAGCCAGCACACAGGCGGCTTTGTTCTTGCTCTCCTGGGGGAGGGAGGGAGGGAGGGAGGGAGAAGGGGAGGGAGGGATGGGGAGAGGGAGGAGGGGAGGGAGGGGGAGGAGGGGAGGGAGGGGGAGAGGGAGGGGAGAGGGAGAGAGGGAGGGAGGGAGGGAGGGAGGGAGGGGAGAGAGAGAGAGGGAGGGGAGAGAGAGAGAGGGAGGGAGGGGGAGAGGGAGGGAGGGAGGGAGGGAGGGAGGGAGGGAGGGAGGGAGGGAGGGAGGGAGGGGGAGAGAGAGGGAGGGGCGTCTGGTGGGAAACAGGCTGTTGCGCTGTTATGGCAGCCTTTGGTCTGGAATATACTTGACCTTAATGCAGTCTGGTAACCATACCAACTAATCAAGAGTGATTGGGTCAGACGCTCGCGCACACACTCGCAAAAATGCACAGACTTGGAGCAGCTTAGACGTAAGCAGGGACCTTGTTGACCCAGACAGCCTAGCCTAGCTTCCCTGGAGGGTTAGAGGGTAGGGCTTGTGTGTCATCCCCTGGTTCTGGAGGTGGGAAAGGCTTGTGTGTCATCCCCTGGTTCTGGAGGTGGGAAAGGCTTGTGTGTCATCCTCAGAACTCCCCCCGAGCTGCCCAGGTCCTAGTGCCCCTCGGATGCACTGCAAGTCTTAATATCAGCCTTTTCTCATCTCGCTCTGTCTCCATCTGTGTGTCGCCCTCTCTGTCTCCCTCCTCTCTTGCTCTCTCTCTCTACCTCATTCTCTCTCTTTGTCTTGATCTGCCTCCCTATTTCTCCCTCCCACTTGTCTCCTCTCTCTCTTTATACCTCTCAGTATCGTTTTTTCTTCTTCCATATTCCTGACACATCACCATTCCCTTGTTTTGTAGTAGTGGTCATATCTCAGTCAGACCGTTCTCTCTTGATACCAACTGTCATATTTCTTTGTATTCACTGCTTTCCCTCTCTCTCTCTCCTGTGTAGGTGGGTGTTCATGGCATTAGGATAGAATTTTTCAATGAAAAAGGATCAAAGCGCACTGCCACCTACCTTCCAGAGGTGGCTAAGGAGCAAGGTGAGAGAGCCGTTACTTTACCTGACAACAAATGAAAAACCTTGCTTTATATGACGTGTCAGGGATTGAGTGAAGAAAGAACTTGGAACTCTTGACCAATGAAACAACTAGTTCCCCCACCCCCCCAAGCACACAGCTTTGCTACCTCTAACAGCATAGGTTAACTATGGTGATCTACTGATTGTAGTTCAGGTCACATGACATCCATGGGGAGGTCACGTGACATCCAAGCGGAGGTCACGTGACCTCCAAGAAGAGGTGACATGACGGACACATGCTCCTCTCTCTGCAGGATGGGACCATATACAGACCATAGATTCCTTACTACGAAAAGGAGGCTACAAGGCCCCCATCACAAACGACTTCAGGAAGACCATTAAGTTGACCAGGTAAGAGAGGCCACTCCCACACGCAGGGGGGCAGGGCGTGGCCTAGTCACCTGCAGCAAGGCCAAATGGAATGTTTTATTTGCAGGCCTGGAAAGTTATGAGAACGTATACATGCGTAAACCTCACGAACATGTACAATTAGAAGTTTACGCAAGTTTTGACTTGAATAGCTTCATTTATTTATTTTCGCAGTATTTTTGTTCACGTTTGTACATTCCATTGCAGACTTAATCGTACGCCCGATGCATTCTTGGTCAGTGGTAAATTAGGTTTTAAAAGGTTGTGGACATCCACTGGTGCAAAGCTGTGTGGATCCTGCGTATGGGACAAACATTTTGACCCCCCCCCAGATGAGTGAGAGTGTTGTGAACATGCCCGCTCCACACCTCCCTCCCCCCACCCCCACCCCACACACACACCTACCTCTCTCTGTGGTCATTAACACACCTGTCCTCCACCCCAGGTACCGGAGTGAGAAGGTGACAATGAGCTATGCTGATTACATCACCCATCGCCAGCACCATCACTACCAGAACGGCATGACCCACCCTCTACCACCCTACAACCATTATTCCTGACAGCGAGCCGCATGACCAATCACTGGACCTCTCCGCGGGCCTGTTCCCTGGAGAGCCCGCCCCCTCCTGGTCTAGTTATCTCTACTACTGTACCATTTTATGATGATAGTTTCCGTTGCCATGCTGACAGTCTCCCAGATGTTGACATGGCAACGGGTGGCGAATAAGCATAATTTGATAATGTTTGGAAAAACAAAAAAAATATATATATAAAAAAATAACCCCTTTTTTTTGCCTCCAATTGATTTAGTTTTTGCAGCATATATATCTATAACACCCCTTTTTATTCATATTTTTGGAAATTGGAAATTTTTGGAAGTTAACTTTTTTTCAACAATCCTAATCAGGTTTTTGATTCTGTGGATGGAAGCAAGTCATAAATGTATGGTGGATTAATTATTCTGTTATTTTGTGTTCTATTATAGTGTAGGCTTTGTTAGTTTCTTCTCATATGGAAACGGGCTATTTTTATTTTGTTTTCATCATTTCTTCATAGCCGGATTGGCATTGTGTGTATCATGTAGCAAGCCAACAACATAAGGCTGTATCTTTTCCTTTACTTTTGGGATTCCTCTCCAAAAATGATTGACTGTGAGGATTGTTTTTGGCCTTGAAAACCTTTTCAGTGAAGTAGTTGAACTAGCCGCTGGGATTCTTATGCTCCCAGATGTAGATTGTAGGGTTGTGATGACACAATGTCTTTGTCATCGTGTTTGCTCCAAATCACGTGTTTGCTTTTCTGTGTGTGGTTAGGAATATGTAGAAATCGGGACTGGAGTTTGAAACCGCTAGATTAAATTAGAAATTGGATCATGCCAAAATATTCCCCATGATGTCCGGAGGCGATGGTAAGAGGCCTCAGGTGGGTCATGGAGTCATATTAGGTGGGAACTCTGAAACCTGAACTTAAGGGTTTTTGACATAGCATGTTGTTGTCGTTCGCGTTCTCTTTCAAACTGGTGGGTGGGGGGTGTGGGGGCGTGGTCATGTTGTGTTGTCCTGTCTTAGTGTGAGAGTAGGGGGGAGGGGGGGAGGAAGTATTGAGGTTAGTGATGGACATGCTACAATTTAAACTAAAAGCCATATTCTCTATTTAATGCATGCTTTGTATATGTGGTTTGTTGATAGGCTTGAGGTGCTCTCCCCACACTTTTCAAGATGGTAGCCTCGGGGTGTATTTGGACGTGGGTTTTTGGTTGTCCTTCGGATTTTCTCTGGTGCTGTCTGAAGCTCAGATGGCCCCCATACCTACACCGGTGTCCTCCGCCACCTGCGCTGGTCACCACTATTCCCGCTGCCGCTCGACGATGGCGGCGTCGTTGTTTACATCGGCATGACGACATAACCTCGCCGGATGTTGCTATTGTTGTGCGCATTCGAGGGCTCCCTAGCTTGTGGAAATTCACCTCCACGCTGTTCTTCGTGCCGCGCTGTTGATTGGTGGGCTGGTTGTGGCGTTGTCAAAGACCCGTTGCGGTGTGGCTGTATGCTCCGGTTGAAGCGGTTGAGTACCTCGCAGTTTTGTGAACTGTCGGCAGTTCACCCCCGCCAGAAATGAATTGGTTGGAGAGAATGCAGAGGAGCTGCTGTTATCATTTGAACAGGATCGTTTCAGAGCCAGGCTTTCTAAGTACCTGCCAAGCCGTTCTCTTACGATCGTCTTTGATTTAGCATGAGTTGCATCCACACACTGTAGGTTAGTTTGTAGTCCAGTGTTGTTGAAGATCACCGGCTGATCAAATCCATCCCATTTAGGTTGACGTTTTGTGCTCGTACTCGACAGAGATCTTTCCGGAACAGTCTTTATTAATGGGACGGTTATTTTTCTTTTCATATGCAAACGTTAAGGGCTTCTGGCACTCCATCCACAGTAACCCGAAATGACCCAGATCTCAGTTGTGTTGCCTTAATAAATGATTTCATAAATGACGGACCAGTAAATTGAGCTTTCGACTGTTCCTCAGTGTTGTCTTACCCAACCAGAACACACAGATCAGTGAACAGCCCTGAACACAATACGACACACAGTTAATACAGTTACCTTCTGAACCTTGAAAACCTCTTGAAACAGTCTTGAGGTAGACAGGAAGGTATATGTTCATATCCTCTTGTCCTAACTTGTGAAGTGTATGAACCAACCTGTGTGTCACTTCTCAAGTTCTCACAGATGTTTGATTTTGGAGGTGTTCTGTTCTGGTAATATTTGCTCAGCTCTATGGGTGTTCAGACCTTGCAGCTCAGTTAATGGAAAGGATTTAAATCATGTATAATAATACATGTTATACCGTTAAAGAGTGTGCCTGGACGAACTTTACCCTTTCACAGCCTTGAAGTGGACCAACATGTAACGAAAACCCCTGCTCACTTATGTTTGTCAAACAAGCCCTCCATCCCTCCTCAAAGACAAAGGAATAGTTTTCTCTCCAAGTTGGAACAGTCAAGCACTTATTTACTGGTCTATCAAATACAGCACAACCTGCTTTTCCTGCTGCAAAACCAAATTGTCAACACTTTATTTTCCGTTACATGTATAGCTACACATATGCAATGTGTTTTGTTGCATGTGTGTACGTGTACCTGTAGACCTGTGGTTCAATCCATGACATGCTTGATCTTCGGCTCACAAACTATTCTTAATCTTTTAAAAGAGATAAAAATACATAAATGGTGCTATCAGACCTCTAGTTGGGGCGGTCACAGGTACTGTGACTAGTCATGCGGACCCATCTATCATATCGACTTATTATCCTTGATATATGCAGATCTGTGTAACAGGTGTTTTTTTTCTTTCTTTTTCCTACCACTGTGGGTTGTAACTTGTGCAAGTGTGAAAGGACAGGAAGTCAATGATTTAACATCCCTCCTCCCCTTATCTGGTCCTCAACCTGCCTCGTGGCCTGGGGGCCTGGGGGCTAGAGGTGCAGTACGTCATCTGGTAGGTAGCAGTACGTCATCTGGTAGGTAGCAGTACGTCATCTGGTAGGTAGCAGCGTCATGGAGGGCGTTCTCTCCCAAGCTGGTGTGGCCCCGTGGAAGCTCACAGACTTTCATGTTTCCCTTACACTCATCCTGTCCATTTGATCTGACCTGTAATTTAACCATCTGTAACAGAGTTATTGTTTTACCAGTTGTGAGAATATTATAACACGGAAACAAAATGTGCCCTTTCAGTCAAAAGAACATTTATGCCCCAGTGACCATTACCATCATGAATCTTGAAACAGGGAGGGTTTTAGTGCAACGGCATTCTATAATGACAGTTGTAATTTGGTTCCATACCAGTTTAGGGTTATTAGGCCCAGCATTCACTGTGCCCATGCATGTATTTTCGTGGAATGCCCACCCTCAATTACCTTTGTATGTTTGAACGAACCAAAGATGCCTCCGGCCATTTCTAAATGCTGCTGTTCAGGCCTGGCTTCCTGTCCTTTCAAAAACAACCTACCACATGTCCCCCTCCCTGTATGTTTCTTTCTCTTTTTATGTTTTTTTCTTTTTTTTGTACGATTTCTAACCTGTATTTTAATTTCTTAAGCGACCTGTTGTATCATGAGTTTTCATTGATTCTCTCTGTGATGCCTTACTAGGCATCAAGGACAATACAATTACATGGTTGCATATCTAGTTTGTTTTATGTCATTTGTTTTCTTTATTGTTGTTATTATTATGATTATTATTATTGTAATGTTACAAAAAAAGGAAATCCCATAGCGTGCCTCCTAGATTTATGGGTTTTTAAATGTGTTTTTCCTGAAGACCAGCAGTTATACTTTATATAAAAGATGAGTTTTTCCCTTGTTTTTTATGCCATCTAAAGATGAAAAGCCTGTTTTCTTTACTCTGGACCCAGTAGCTGCACTGGTATACAATCGCACTGATAGATAAAAAAATAAATACAATTAAAACTGAATCAAGTAATCAATAATAATAATGATGATAATAATGACAAGTGAAATAAGTACTATGAAAAACTTGTTTGGAACTTTTGTAGAAAATGTACTTAATGGAAAGAAGAAAAAAGTACACAAAAAAATGGAAAGAAATGACTGTTTTTGTAAAATCAAAATCAATTCTTTTCAAGAAATATTTTGGATCTAGTTTCTAAATTATTTGAGTGGTTTTCTATGTTGGGAGGCGTTCCACTGCGATGCTGTGCAGAGGGATGGTCTCTGGTCAGGTATCATGTACCTGGCGTATTCCCTCACAGCAAGTCTTTATTTCTTTTAATTTCTCTCCCTCTGCTTTAGTAACTTGAAAAAAAACTTTGATGGAATAATACGAACTGGGAAATAAAAATGAAAAAAATCCCTGTAGTTAGATCCTTCCTTCCCATTGAATTGCTGTTTAGTGTGATGAGACTTGGGCATTTATTATGATTAGTATGGCTCAAAAAAAAAAAAGAAAAAAAAAAAAAAAAAAAGTAAAAACAATAAAAATTAAATGAAGTGTGGGATGGGAGGAAAAAATCACACATATATTATAGATGGGTGGGTATGTGAGCGATGGCTGTGGAGATAATGTAGTTTTAAACATTGTTATTACCTTTTAAAATCATTTATCCAATAAAAAAATACAAAACCATTTGAAAAGAGAAACGTGTCTGGTGTTTGTTTTTTATATGCTTCTTTTTTTGTATGATGTTGATTTCACATTTTATTCATTTTGCAGACGCTTGAATCCAAAGTGAGGCGAAGACAAAAGAGTAAACACCTTTTTATTCTCTATACAGAACAAGTGCACATTAACCTGGTAAAAAGTACAAAAACTTAACATCTCATTTTCTTTTGAAACATGTTCTCATTCAGTGACGAACAATAGAATCCCTCGCCGTCCAATGATCAGAGAGCTCATTACATCCCTTAAAACAGGGTTCCAAAAAGACATCCCTGTCAGCTCTTTTATCAATGGAAGCAGTTTATCCAATACATTAAACATACAGTATGTGATTGTATAACATATGGAGTACTTAGACTGAAATTGATCAAGACGCTACAAATGTAGATTTAAAGTACAATGTATGACAAGCCCAGTTCACGATTTGATAAAACCGAGTTTCATGTCAGTATGATATATACATTGTTACATTTCTATCTACATTTATCTGAAGGTCATATCCTTTAAACATCCCTTTAAACATCCATGGGTCTCTCAGCAGAGAACCGATTTTGAAATGACTAAGAGAAAGTACCGGAAGGTACTGTCCCCTCTGCTCCCTTGCTTCAGTTTGGGTTAATAAATAGCGATATCCACCGAGACGGCAGGTTCTAGACAGGGGCACAGGTTCCCTTTTGATGTCTCCCGTTTCTGAACTGCTTCCCTCGGCCTTCCGGGAAAACTCTGCCCACCTTTGCTACACAGGGTGAAAGGTTCTCCTTCCAAGGTCCTGAGGTTGTAACAGACTGCTCACAATTTCTTGAACATTGCTTCTAATAGACATCACATCCCAAAGTAATGACTCGGAACAATTACGCTGTTAACATTAACAGCCATCTGAGATGTCTTTGAGATACAAACATATAATGGCAACTGGCATGGCTAGCTAAAGTTAAGAAGTGAAAGTAGTACAAAGATAATACAGTTGTGACATTTGGGTTAGACCAATTTCGAGTCAAACAAATATAACTTCAACAAAAGGCAACTTAAGACAATATAAATTTGTGAAAACACAATTCTTGGAAAAAAAGGCAATTTCTTTTCATCTGGCTATCCACACACTAACACGTAAGCAGTCTTTACTATGTGTGAGCACGTATGCAAGCCAGCTGGAACGCTAACTAGAATGACACCGTTTCAGTTGACCCTGAAAGGTGTTTTGTTGTCATTGTAAAAACAAATATGATAAGGAGAACATGGTGCATTAAGAATGCTGATATAACATTTTCCAACATCAGAACAGGTGTTTGGAGTGAAAGGCTCTATCAGTGTGTGTGTGTGTTGTGTTACCTGCAGCATAGAGCAGTGTGTGTATTCACTTAACAAACGCTTCTATTCAAAGCGACAGTATGTGTGTGTGTTACCTGCAGTAAAGAGCAGCGTACAGTGAGGCAGTGTGTGTTCCAGGTCTCTGTGTCTGTGTGTGTGTGTGTTTCCCAGGTCTCTGTGTGTGTGTGTCCCAGGTCTCTGTGTGTCCCAGGTCTCTGTGTGTGTGTGTGTCCCAGGTCTCTGTGTGTGTGTGTGTCCCAGGTCTCTGTGTGTGTGTGTGTCCCAGGTCTCTGTGTGTGTGTGTGTCCCAGGTCTCTGTGTGTGTCCCAGGTGTCTGTCGGCATGTGTCTTCAGTCAACCTTCTTGCTGCGTAGCCGGGCCGTGTCCAGCATGTATCTGCAGGTGGGGCCGGTGTGGTGCGACAGCAGGGTCAGAACCTTCCCGTGGACCAGAGTCAGCAGGGTCTGGTGGCCTGTGGCCCACACACGGTACCAGGGGCCGTAGAACGGGTCTGACACCGCCGGGCATAGCATGTTGTTCAGGTTCACCTCCGTCACCTGGAGACAAGGACGGTCACGGTAGTCAAGGAGACAAGACAAAGGCTTCCCTAGGGGTGTTTTGTAAGCGTCATTATGACATCAGAGAGAAGTCAGATGTGTCTAGTCATGCTTGACTGTCATGTGTGTTTACATATCGTTATATTCTCTTATTACAACTTGTGTGTTATCAATAACCCTCTTCTGACATTTTTTTGGTAGGTAAACAGTAAGCAAGTTTCTAATCAGCCTTCTATTAATAATACTCCAAAGTTACATAATTTTTAGAGTGAACTTGCAGCTGGTGTCCAGCAGGGGGCTTGTGTCTTACCAGGCCCAGGCTTTGCAGGAACAGGAAGTGATAGAGAAACAGGATGCCGGTGGAGAGGAGTGCCCACCACATGTCCCCCAGAGGCTCTGGCTTGTACACGCCTGCAGAGAGGAGGCACAAACACCAGCCTTACTACGAGAGCATGGCCCCAGGCTGAGAACACACACTGGATCAACCACAGCTGACAGGATGGCTGTCCCAACTACCGTCACACAACCATGGATGGAACTATTACTACAAGTGTACTGTCCTGGATAGACAGTGACTGTATTTATTTATTTTACGGTTGGCAGGGAGGGGCAGGGGGGAGGAGAGGCAGAGAAAACAAATCACACCCTTCATGGTTCCCTGAATCCCCTGACATCCTGATGATAAGAGGCCCAGTGCCAGACAACACTCCTTCTCTCCCCCAGCAGCATGGCTGCGCTAGGCCTCTGCAGCTGTCCTCTCCCCCTCTCCCTCTCCCCCTCTCTCTCTCTCTCTATCTTTCTCTCTCTCTCTCTGACCAGTGGAGCCAGAAGCAGAACGAGCAGGATATTTCCTGTCTTGTTTTGAAAAGTTGGGGGGGCACTCCCGTCAGAATTTCCATCCTCTAATTCACATCTGAGTCTCATTACATGTGTTTTACGGCTCTGCGGCATCTAAACTCTCAATTGCAGGGAGGTTTAAAAAAATAAAAATAATAATGTTTTAAAAAGAGCCTTTCTCTGACTTGTGGTCTGGTTCCACTTTCCATGTCCAATAGGGGTGGGAATCTTTATAATGTCCAAACAACAGACTCTTTGTTTCTGTGAAGCCAAGCTAGTGTTTATTGCCAATAATCCATTTCTTGTCCACACAAGTAGGTTATTGTTAAAAAAGGTACAGTACACACAAAGATTTAATGAATGAAAATGACGACAAATAAGAGACAATATTAGCAACTTCTGCACACTAGATGGCAGTATGTCCTTGCTGGACCTTCACACAACCAGGAAGTGGTTTGATGCCAGTGTGCAGAGCAAGCGTAGCGTACCTCCTTTCCTGAACAGGTAAACAGGGACCAGATACAGCATGGAGTGTTGGATGTAATAGATCTCTTTCTCAAACGGCAGCTGGAGGGGAAACAGAGACAACAGCTTTTAGAATCTACCCGTACCCCTTACAATCTGATAAACCTACCTCTATTGTAGCACTTTACAATCTGGTCAATCTACCTCTATTGCACCACTTTACAATCTAGTGAATCTACCTCTACTTCACCTGCAGTGTGGAGACCTGTGGCTAGAAAAACAGCCCTGCAACTATGTAGTAACATTCAATCATCACTGATTACAGGGTTAGGGGTTCACTTCACAACAGAAAGACGGAGGGTTCAAATGAAGCTGGGATTGTTTGGGACAGAGTGGGCTTAACCCTTGTGTTCTCTTCGGGTCATTGTGACCCATCAGTCATTGTGACCCACCATTGTATTGCGACAACTTTACCGCATACAAAAACAAAGTGAAGCATTTTCTTTTAACTGATGGGCTGTCTCAGACCCCCTACATTGCGAAGGTTAAAAGAAAATGATTTTTATTTGTTTTTGTAATAGGTAAAATTGGGTAAACACAACGATGGTTCGTTATGAACCTTTGGGTCATGTGACCCGAAGGCAGCACAAGGGTTAAAGAATACAAAACAAGATATCAAGTATCAATCAGACAGATCATCCTGTACGGTACACGAGGTGATTGGATGACTGCCTGTGCAGCACTGCCTGTGCAGCACTGCCTGTGCAGCACTGCCTGTGCAGCACTGCCTGTGCAGCACTGCCTGTGCAGCACTGCCTGTGCAGCACTGCCTGTGCAGCACTGCCTGTGCAGCACTGCCTGTGCAGCACTGCCTGTGCAGCACTGCCTGTGCAGCACTGCCTGTGCAGCACTGCCTGTGCAGCACTGCCTGTGCAGCACTGCCTGTGCAGCACTGCCTGTGCAGCACTGCCTGTGCAGCACTGCCTGTGCAGCACTGCCTGTGCAGCACTGCCTGTGCAGCACTGCCTGTGCAGCACTGCCTGTGCAGCACTGCCTGTGCAGCACTGCCTGTGCAGCACTGCCTGTGCAGCACTGCCTGTGCAGCACTGCCTGTGCAGCACTGCCTGTGCAGCACTGCCTGTGCAGCACTGCCTGTGCAGCACTGCCTGTGCAGCACTGCCTGTGCAGCACTGCCTGTGCAGCACTGCCTGTGCAGCACTGCCTGTGCAGCACTGCCTGTGCAGCACTGCCTGTGCAGCACTGCCTGTGCAGCACTGCCTGTGCAGCACTGCCTGTGCAGCACTGCCTGTGCAGCACTGCCTGTGCAGCACTGCCTGTGCAGCACTGCCTGTGCAGCACTGCCTGTGCAGCACTGCCTGTGCAGCACTGCCTGTGCAGCACTGCCTGTGCAGCACTGCCTGTGCAGCACTGCCTGTGCAGCACTGCCTGTGCAGCACTGCCTGTGCAGCACTGCCTGTGCAGCACTGCCTGTGCAGCACTGCCATGTGCAGCACTGCCATGTGCACAATCATGATTGAGAGGCCAAGGACTCGCTGGGAGGAGCCAACAGGAAGGAAGGGGGTAGAAGGGGAGGCCCACAGCACCAGCCTGGCCTGAGGAATGATGGACTACAAGCTACAGTTCTCCTACCCAGGACATGTCACTTTACCCTTCGGATCAGGGGCCCCTATGGAATCAGGAACGCAGCCTGGGCAATGCTCATTACGGTGGGGGGGATTTGCAAAATGTTGTCCTCAAAGTGGATTTATTTGGTTGTTATTATGTAGCATGTCACTGAATTAAAGAGATTGTTTTTAAAGAATTATGTGATAACTTGGTTTTAATCTCTTTTCCAGGACATGAATACTGTACTCTCATCTCAATGGGCCACATCATTAGGCCCCTGGCTAGAACAGTTCACTATGACATCATCAATCTTGCAGACACACACTAAATCAATACGTGAGGACAGACATGGCTTCTCTAGAATGGCTCTCTTAAACCCTCCAGAGGTGTCTGTTGGAGAGACACTACTTTGAACAGGATTCCTAAGCATGGTCACGTGACGTGGTTACCAGGACAACACAGTAAAAGCTGCGTGTTGGACTGGCTGCCAGGCAGTGAGAGAGGCTGTGATTGGTGGACAGTGACTCGGAGGGCTGTTCAGAGGGATTCAGGCCTGCTCAATACGAGGGAGGGGAAAGCCACAAAATGAGGCTTACATAAGTTGCCTTTGTCTTTACATGTAATACAGTTGACAGCAGGCCTTGACAGACAGTGCCTTGACAGACAGTGCCATTAGCAGACAGTAAACAGCTTGGCAAGGTTTCTTAAAAGGCTTCACAGCAATTAATTTGTTACTTGTCCGCTGGTCTTCATGCTGATGTTACTGCTACTGCTATAAGGAAACACAGCGCTAGGTTAAAGATTGTTTACCTTTGTGATCTTGTCTTGAAAGGAAGAGGATATTTTGCGGTAGAGTTTTTAGGTATTTTTAACAATGGAATACTTTTTTCGTACTGGTTTTTCTGGTTAAAAACCTTGAGCAAAAAGTTTACTATCAGTGAGTAAGTTTATAGCAATAATAATGTGTTTATTTGCGACTTCCTGATCCGAAGTCAATTGCTTTACCACCCATTTTCTCTTCAGATCCCTGATGAATGTGACTTTGACCTGAGAGCTGTGAGATAAGTGAGACAATAACAAATTAGTCTGGAATGAGACAGCTGGGCTGCGTGCAGGAACACAACCTGAACACAGAGCCAGCGATGAACCCCTGCGCTACAGGAAGGAGGAGGATAGGGAAGGTTCTATGTACAGAGGGGGAATCGAACCTTGAAGTGAAGTCTCAAATGCTCTACCACTGAGCTACACCCATCCACCACGGTCTCAGTGTAGTGGTGCAGGTTGCAGTTCAGGGGTCCAGATTACTCACCAGTCGGGTGTTGACCACAGGGAAGACGAGAGCCAGTAACGCCCCATTCAGCATGTGGACCTGAAGCCTTAGGGGGGGAAACACAGATTAGAACACCTTTCACAGCAACAACACACAACACGAACAGATGCAGCATTGTTTTCCCTTCGTTTTTTAAGCATATGACCCACTTTTACAGTTCTCTGAAGCCATTTTACTTATGCTTTCGGGAAAACGACACCTTGGTGAGTTGTCGTGGCAACTGATGTATCCGCTGGAAGAATTCTCCCCCGACTCCCCAGCACAATGACCCGGGCCATGGGAACACAGTAGGGCCAACTAGTGTGGCTCCAGGCCCACTCTCTCCCAGTTTCCCCAGTGAGAATGTCAGGCCCTGGGCCAGTTTCCCACTGAACTCCCCTCCCACCACTACCACCAGCACCCATCTTTCTTTTTCACCCAGTTCCGAACCTCTGGTACCTCATATGTAGTACCCTGCACAAAGTATGTAGAGCAATTAGGTGCAGTTATGTAAACGATAGAGAATACAAAAATGGATGCATAAAATGGTGCCTTGTGTTTTTATCCGAACAATTATATTCACTGACAACTATGAATAACCATCGTTTTCCCTCAGAAGGGGACTTGCCCGTGTGTCTGTCTAAAAAGTGAGGAGGAGAAGATGGTTCTGTCTAACCGAGCTCCGCTGAACTAAGAGTTCCCCTTTTCTGTTCTCTCAATGTGCACCAGTGTGTACCAGCGGTGGGATGGGGTTGCTTCAGGAAAGCGGCAGTTGACCACACTATTGCGATTGACGTTTGAAACTGATGCCTTGCAATCGTTGCTATACTTGACATTAAAAGGTGACGGGCAATACCTCAAAAGTTATACAATTACAAACAACCTAAATCCACACATTGTAGAGTATGTCTGGGTAGAGTAACTAAAACTCTTGGTATTTAAGTTTGTTCACACAACAAACTGTTGTGACGTCTCATGTTACACCGTCCTGGCTCTCTTCTCCTGTTTCCTACAGACAGCTGAGGAGAACAGCTCAGGTCTCTGGGGATGAGAAAGGACAGGACACCTGAGTGTACAGGCCAGAGGCTTGTCCTGTTTCTGTCAGACCAGGAACAAAACGCCTTGCGTCAGCGCGTTGGAAACACCGGGCACCAAACAACTAACATTCTACGAGCGCCTCTGCCACTTAAAAGACCAGTTACTCCCTCAACACTTTATAAACATGCCGGTGGTTAGATGTGTTAGCCAGCTCAACTGTTAGCTACAGCTGTTTGCCTGTTCAGGAATAGGCTACATAGCTGTCACCCTGCTCTTTACTAGCTACTCATTATTGAGTTGTCCACTGGGACTGTCAGTGTCGGGGGGGCTCCACTCATCCAGCGTGTTCAGGCTTGACTGAACAGCACACCCCCAACACAACTGCATCTCTCCCACTGTGTGGAGTTTGGCTTCGCCTTCCTTCCCCTCAGCGGGCTAGGCCCAGGGGACATTAGCCTGAAGCTGGTAACCACGGAGACGTCAGATGATTACATGCAGGAGATGCACCGTCATAATGTGGATTCATGAAAAAGCACAACAGAGGGATGTACTTCCTTCGGCAGCTGAAGAAGTTCAACCTGCCAAAGACAATGATGGTGCACTTCTACTCAGCCATCATTGAGTCCATCCTCACTTCCTCCATCACCGTCTGGTATTTTTGTATTTTTATATTGTAATTTACGGCAACTTATATTTTATTTTATTGTATATTTAATTATATTCTAATCCCACTTAGTACTGCTAGTTTATGTACCCTTAGTATAGATAGTCCACATATTTAAATTTTAGGTCCCTATATGTTTATTGTATGCACCTTCCTGCCAAAGCAAATTCCTTGTCTGTGCAAACTTTCATGGCGAATAAATTCCATTCTGATTCTGATGATTATTGGTGTCTTGGACTGGCTGTACACGACGTGTCTTTTAGAGGTGGGACATTCCACACTGGCTTCCTAATGTGTCAAGATTTAATTTTAAGTCTATAAAGAGACATGCGCAAGGCGAGAAATATCTCCCGCAGGCACGTCAAGACACACGATCATTTGGAGAGAGCAGACATTACTCCCCCCCCAAACAAAAAAAAGCAACAGACTCTTTCTACAAATGCGTACAAATTCAAACAAAGAACAACACCCAGTTTAATGTTTCTGCCTCATAAATACATTAGAATGTGCTCCACATGAGAGGCACTCAACCAAAAAGTGGCAAAAATCAATACTTGTGGTCAGCGAGGGGTTCTTGTCCTCTGTGGAGAACGGGCTGGAGAGGAGAGAGCTGTGCAGAGCTCAGAAGACACACAGGAACATCTCAGATATCCATTTCCTTCTCTCTGGTCCACATGAGAACATGGGTTTTAAAGAGGTTCAGCAGCCACTAATGTGTTTAGCATATATTCTGAGCCATGACTGCAGTCTCCAGGCCTCGTTTTGCCTCTCTCTCCCCTACTTATCCAGCTAGACAGACTGATCCTAAGTGAATCAATTAAAACTAACTGCTGGAAAACCTCGGCTGCCCAATCAGACTGAAATGCAACCATGTCCCAGAGCTGAAAGTCGTTTTCTTTCTATCTCTCCATCAATCTGGCTAGTGTAAAAGGCAAGTCCCTCTCACTCTATTCCTCTATCTCGCTAACTTTCTCTCCCTCCATCTATCTATCTGGAGAGTGTAAAAGGCAAGTATCTCTCTTCCCGTCAACCTTCTTCTGCTGGTGTAAAAGGTTGGTCTCTCCCTTTCTGCATGCCAGCGTGAGAAGTCACACAAAGTGTTGACGGGGTGACGGGCTATTTTGAGGAGGATTATGTCAGTTGGTTGAAATAAACCCTCACACAATTCCGCCCGTGACACTGTCTTCAGTGTGTTCCTGCATAGCTGAACCACAGCTCTGTGGTAGGTGGAGTGTGTGTGTGGAATGTACTCACCTAAAGATGACCATGGCTGTTTTACATGGCGGGCATGCCAGAAGGAAAATCTGTGAATGCAAATGAGACAATATCAGTGGTTAGAGGAGTCATGCAGCAGTTATTCTCATGCTAGACTTGTTTCTGTGAGTTATGAATCCTAGTGATAATACATGTTAACCAACACAGCAAGACTTACAAACCCTATCAGAACTCCTACTTCATAGAGAATAATAGTCCTTCCTATATGCAAAGCAAACCTTCCTTCCTGT
Source organism: Osmerus mordax (assembly GCF_038355195.1). Taxonomy (NCBI): domain Eukaryota; kingdom Metazoa; phylum Chordata; class Actinopteri; order Osmeriformes; family Osmeridae; genus Osmerus; species Osmerus mordax. The sequence continues at coordinate 11,194,704 of NC_090068.1, read as the reverse complement.
ATGTTCGATACACGTGTAAGATACACCATGTCATGAAAGCAATTCTCAACATATTCAGTTTGATGAAATATGTGATTATGTAAAGTAATGATCATTTCATAATTTGGGTTAAATGGCTAGAAATAATACTACTATCCTTATCAACCTCAGTGTGCAATGCTATGATTTCTTGACATGGCGGTTGTTGTTTATCTGTGCTGTGAAGCAGTGGTGAAGTGCTCAGAACAATTGATGTTGGACTTCTTGCAATTGTTGTTTTTACTCCGCCACAGTACAATGTCCAAGGGTCTTATCTACTCTATTGAGTAGTCTATCGGAAGTGTAGTAAAACACAATCATCCCAGATAAGATTAAGACCTTCAGGTTTTCAAACAAACCTCGTTTCCTAGTGAATGAACTTGGTGAGATGATTAGTGAGGCCACTGCCAAGTTCAACAAGTCCTGAAGGGCTATTTAACCTGTGTGTGTGTGTGGGGGGGGGGGGATCTCTTTAGCTAACCTGATTACAAGGATCAGTCACTCACTCTCTCTAAGCTTCCTGTCTCTAGGCAGCCACGAGGGATTGACGTTAGTGCGAAGGTAGGTAGTGGGAACGGGTAAGGGAGATGCATTCTCTAGAAGTGAACACAGACCATCTGCGTAACGTGAAGCCACTAGCCGAGGAAGAACCGTCTAATTACAGCTACTGGACAGATGGGGAGGAGGAGGGGGAAGGTGGTGGAGGGAAAGTAGGATGAGGAGGAAGAGAAGAAGAGGGGTAGTAGGAAGGGTGGAGGGACAAGAGGAGGAAGAGAGGAGGGAGCAGGAGAGGATGTGGGATGGTAAGGGCAGAGGTAGACAACAGGATGGAAGAGGAGGAGAGGAAATAAGAGAAGGAGAGCGAAGAAGAGGAAGGGAGAGGAGGAGGACAGGGGAGAAGAGGAGGAGAGGGGAGAGGAGGCTGTCAGCAGGAATCCCACATGAGTTAGTAAAACCAGAGATGATCGGGGGAGGTTACATAACCGGATCCCAGCCTCTCCTGCTCCGCTCAGACCCGTAGTGAGAAGACCAAGATAGGCCTTCCTCTCAGAGAAAGAACATCTCGTTTTTCAAAGACACCCTAGCTGCCAGTGTGCCTGCAGCTGTTGATACCACCACCACGAACAACGCACTGTAAGGAACTGCAGCCTCAGACCAATACATACCCCAAGACTCATCTTTTACAAGTTAAAAAAAGAAAAAAGAACAGAGCTCAGAGAGCCCGCACTGCAAGCACAAACTAAAGTTTCACACATCCCACCCCCCACCCCCACCCCAAACACAAGAAGGAAAAAAGCTTTGAAAGCAAAACATATCGAATTCAGTCCAACAAACATTTCCGGTTACTTCACTGTTGGAGCAGAGAGCCAGCCAGCTGCCTGACTGCCACAGGATAAGGGGATGCATGCAGCCTCTGGGGTCAAAGGGCAAAGCTACAGAGTGAGGCCTGCGTCTCCCTGACTGTGAGCAGGGCAGGCTCACCGGCCCAAGGTGGTCAAAGGGCACAGCTAGGGTCTCGACAGACCACGCCAGGAAAGAACAACAAGGGAAACCTGCCCGGCAAGAAACCCAGTAACTCACAAGTAGTGCCAAACCACACATTCACATAAGACTCTTTACAACTGATGAACAGCCTATTGTTTGTTTTTCCATTATGCAAATATAATTAAAACAGGAACTAGTGTTGCATACAGTATGTCAGTGGCATCTCTGCACATTCAAATAGGGATACATCCCACATTATGTTGCAGTCACAGGGTGTATACTACGCACAGGCCAAGGCAGGTGACTGCATACCAACCAGGTACCACGTCCCAGGTAGACAAGCCCATGCCTGTCCTCCTCCAGGCTGGGTTAACCCCTCCGGAGAGGCCGGCCCTGCTAGCTGATGGTAAGCTCTGCTATGCTATGTTATTGATGCGTGCTTAGATAAAGAGCATCATTAAAACCCCAAGCTGTCCTAGTTTGACCCTCTGGGTACATTACAGATAAAGTACCCCCTTGTGACTGGCCCTTGAGTGTGAGGGTAAACTACTCCCTGGGAGACTTTCAGTCAAACCCAACCTAACATGTTGAGACACTTCTGAAATTCTTTTTCCAGTCATCTCGGGTGTTATTAAGGGGCAGAGCTGTTGTTGGCTGCTTTGTTGAGTTGGAAGAAAAGGAGGAGATGAAAGGCGAGAGGGTAGAAGAGAAGGAGAAAGAGAAGGAAGCGGAGGAGAAGGATTAGACTAGACAGAACTTTATCCCCGAAGGAAAATTCCGATGCAACAGCAGCGGCACAAATAACATTTACACCAAAAAGATCAATATAAAAAGAGGAAAAAATATTATAATTGCATAACAAAGTTCAAAGTTCTGGTGGGACATCTAACAAATGAGCTGAAGGTGGGTGGTGCTGATGAGAGAGGCATGGCTGAAATCGCCAGAAACTGCTATGAAGAAACTCGAAAAAGGTGTTTGGTTTGTAGATTAGCAATGACCCGAGTGGATGACACATTGAGAGGGAAGAGGAGGAGAGGGAGGAGGAGGAGGAGGGGGAAGAGGAGGAGGAGAGGGAGGAGAGGGAAGAGGGAGGAGAGGGAAGAGGAGGAGAGGGAAGAGGAGGAGAGGGAAGAGGAGGAGAGGGAGGAGGAGGAGGGGGGAGAGAGAGGAGGAGGAGGGGGGAGAGGGAGGAGGAGGAGGGGGAAGAGGGAGGAGGGGGAAGAGGGAGGAGGGGGAAGAGGGAGGAGGGGGAAGAGGAGGAGAAGAGGGAGGAAGAGAAGAGGGAGGAGGAGGAGGAAAGGGAGGAGGAGGAGAGGGAAGATGAGGCCTCTTCCAAGACCAGCAGGACTAGGAAAACTGTTTTTGGTGCTCTGCTGTTGGGGGAGGGTGGGGGGGGGAGAACATGTTGTACTGGTCCAATGAAGCCACAGTGTTGTAAAACAAACAGGAAGCTTACACAAAACAATCCACACATCAATGGCCCAGGTATGATAAAGAAGTAACATAACCATTTATATTGTGCAGCACAGTCTTAATACAGAAGTAAAATACTACATACAGCGCTTTAGGTAAAAATCAGGATATTGAAGTGGATGCTGTGCATTGCTTCACTGAAAGGAAGTGTCTTTTAACACAGAAATCATGACAGTGCGAAGCTACATTTGCCAGGGGACATGGGGCATGGTCGTAGCTGCACCAGAGAGAAAGAACTCTGTTGTTGCTTTGCTGTGGTTACCATAGAGAAGGCTTACCCCACCTCCAGGCACAAACACAGGAGCTCGTCCAGACTCTGCAAAGCTAATGACAAACAGATGGCCTCTACTTCCGGGCGCCTCACCCTTCCTTACCATCCATATTTGCTGTGATGTCTTGGGCAAACCTAGCTGAAAGTGCATTACAGCAAGATATTGGCTTCTTCTTTGGCTTTTGTTCCCTAAACAAAAGGAGCTCTAAGCTGACATGGATGTTTTAGGTAGCCAGGTAACCAAAGACCTTAGTGGGCCCTTTAAGTCTTTTGAAAGCTTCACACAAAATAATTATAATACGCAAAAAAGTGACATTCTACCATAGTCCTTGGGGCTGCAGAATCTGCAGGTTGAACAGTGTTGATGTTTCAGCTCCACAACCTCTACTCATTATTTTCCAGATATTTGTCTGATGCAAACAGGCCATGCGAAGTCAAACAATTGGCAGTCTGTGGAATACGGTTTTAATTTCATTCAATCCATCAAATGTGACAGATTGCTTGTGTGTTTATTGTGTTTGATGTGATAATTGAGACACAGAACCTGTTACTTGTGATAAGAAGTCTAGCCTTGCACTTTTGAAGTTGTTTCATGTTGTTTAATTTGCAATTTGTTTAACTACATGCTCTTATGTTTTTCCCATTGGCACTTATTTGCTTATCACAATGTATGCTTCATGTTTTGGGGCTATCTTATTGTTTATGATCTTTGACCTATGCACTTTTTGTAAAGCTTTCTCTTGGAAGTCGCTTTGGATAAAAGCATGTGCTAAATGAATAAATGTTAATGTAGCCAACACTTGTTTGATTTCCCTCCATGGTCCTGGCACCTTTATCAGTCTAGCAACATAAAATCAAATTTGCTCGCTGAGTTACCTTGAGTTGAGATCAACAACAGCCGGAATAAGTGACTGTATGCAATGTTAGAATGTATGAAAGTTTTATCTGACTTAAACAAGAGTGATTAATGAATAGGAGTGATTAATAAATACGAGTGACAAAGTTCAATTTGAATAACAAATACAAACCAATATACATTGTATTTACAAGTGCACACAAATAAAATAGAATTAATGCATTATCAAGAACTGGTCATCTTACCTGCACCATTGTCATGACATGGCATGGATTCAGTAGGTATATCACAGTCTTGGTGGCGAATTTGAATCCAACTTCTACTCCAAAAGTCATACATAGAGCCACCAGCAAAAGGTTCTTTCCCAAACTGTCTTGTCTTGTCTTGGTCCCATCTTTCGCGACATATTTGTGGTCTTTAGAAACGTTAATTTTCCTTAGTGCAAGGAGAATCTCCACGATTGAAATCAGGACTATGACAAGACTTTCGCTCATACGCTGTTGAGGTGCCAGGAAGGCGGCACATTCAGGTCCCCCGTTGCCTTCGAACTTTGGGTCCACTCCACCATAAACCCAGTCTAAAAGACTGTAGATGTTGTATCTAGACATATTCCTCTTCTCGTATTGGAAAAGGTACGAACAAGACGGAATAAAAGATAATACACTGACTTCTTGTCGAAACATGAACTGCAGGATTGCAACTAAGGGTTGAACCGTTGAGGCAGAGCGGTAGAACTCAATCCACCGCAGTTGCCACACAACCTAGTCCTATTCCACACACTGACAGGTAGTAACAACCAGCTAACTCGTTAAAAAGCTAGCTAGCTGAAGTAGCTAACGTTAACGGTCTCCTGTCCCAGGCTCGCGCTAACAGGTGGCTATGTGAGTTGTTCCTGGCTGAGTTTAATCACAAACTGGAGCTGTAAAAACTAGCTGGCCAGCGTGCTTGCTAATATGAAACAAAATCAGTGAAACATTGAAATGATTCAATGATTTCTTAAGGCAGACAATGCTTCAACATAACCTGCTATCGTTAGAAACTGAAGATTATCCCGGCTACAAATTTCGTCAACAGGCAACTTAAGTTGCTAATGTGTAAAGCCAAGAAAGCACATAATTTCTTGGCTGTCCAGTGCACTGCGGGACAGCTGCATAAACTCCGTTAAATAGCGTTTGATAACGGAGGTTATGATCAGCCACGTGAATGATAATAAACTAGTCCAACAGAAGGCGTGTATATATTTTTTCTTGACTAGCTAGAGCTACGATTATTGCTTAGACCCAGGCTAGGTTAGTTGCGGTAGTGAGTCGAGCTACCCTGCAAACCAATTATATAATTAGCTTCAGCTAGCGATAAGATGGCTAACTAACAAGCATACAGTAGACTAGATGGCATGAACAGCTAGAGACCGTGGGATGATGATGCGATCCAACCAGCTACACTCACGTTATTGAAAATCTAGAAGAGCCCTAGTCAGATGTAACATTCTAGCTAAAACGTATACAAAAAAGTACAAAAAACCCGTCTCGACCAGTACAGTAGCGAATTGGATCTCCATCAACAGGCGCGACACATATGGTATCTATTTAAGGTTTGGCACATTCCAAAGCTCGTTGTATTTTTCTCACTATTATTCCATGAAGTCCTGGATCGATGTATTTTTGAGTTGTTGGTAATCGTCTTGGGGTTTTTTGCGTGTAGTTTCCGTGGTTTGTTTCTCTACATAAATAGGACCCGGGTTACTAACTACCTATTTCTTTCAAATCCATACAGATTTTCACCTCGAACTAGCCAATTAGTCGTTTAGCACTTCCTGTATACAGGGGAGCGTCTTCCTGCAGTGTCTGTTACAGAGCAAGAGGCCGGGTATTGTGTAATCTCCAAATCAAAATCAAAATGATCAAAAAAGGTTCTTTTTTTTTCTTTTTTTACAAATTACTCGTGATAATATACATCATATAAGGTAGTACATTGGAAAAAATATATCCTTCAGTAAGTTGTAATATTGTCTATACCTGCTGTTTTGTGAAACACAAATTTAATGGAAATATTCTGTTATTGAAAGAAAGTATTGGCCCATGTATGTTGTAATAGTTTGTTATTTTTAGCTATAATATCTAGGCCTAATCAAAATTTTGTGTGCATACGCCCCCCAGTGGTTTTTAAACGCATGTGGGAAAACTCAGACCCCATGTTTGTGCTCTTGTCCTCTATGTGTAAAACAAACTGTAGAAACGGACTAGTTTTGTGTGAAATGGGCTTCTTTTGTAGCAATCCTACACCAATCCAATATTAATCCAATAAATGGAGTTGACATATGAAGGGTGGGGAAGTTTTAAGCTGGCGAAGAACAAGTGAGAGAGTCAGTGGATAGGGAATGTCTATGAGGATTGCCTTAGACTAATTTCAGCTAGATGGAGACCACAGGGAAGGGCAAACTACATCTAGGTAATCCACCCACAGCCCTATCTATGTAAAGCCCTCCAACTGTTTGGTGTACACAGACTCATTTATATTTAATTATAGTTTGTTGTTGACCTATAGGATCAATACATTTGGCCCTTGAAAAAACGTCCTTAGGTAAAGGGGCTGTGCAATCTCTGCCTGCAGCTTTAAATACAAATAACATAAGAGGGGAGACTGAATTCATTTCCATAGAAATGGGGAATTTGGAAAAAGTAAATCACCAAATGGAAATGTTGTGAAATGAGGACTTACGTCAGTAAATCAGTCCAAAAATGTGAAAGTGCCACTCTCACTCAGGGTGGCACTGAAGTGAGTGGCAGCAGAGACAGTGTCTTGGGTCTTAAAATGATACCAAGTTTCCCCTCAATGAATGTGGGTGATTTACCTAAATGCTTATGCAAATAAGGTGTAGATCATTGGAAAATGTGATTTCCTGAGTAGATTATGACATCACTCAGACCTACTTTTTGACTGAATGGCATGGTTGGATAATTTATATGCAGGCCACACCCTTCACAGATAGTCATACTGTTCAACAGTGAACAAGTTCTGTCAATCCATGACTAAAATATGATTCTGTAGAAAATTAAAATCCAGTTTATTTCCTGACATATGATGAAACAATTTTAGTCACATGGGGGGATTTTAGGGGAAATTGGTTTGATTGGGCTAGCGTGAACGCACCTCTCTTTGATTAACACACTTCCTAAAGAGACTTAAATTAACCTGTCCTCTTTAGATAATATTTCATTTGACAGCAGCAGAACAGACTGAATGTCAGCGGCTGAGGAAGTAGCTTTTTCATCTAAGATTCTTAGAATTCAGGGTCGACTGAAGCAGGAAGGAAGTGGAGCAATAGAATGCACACATGCACCAAATGAGGACTTGTGTGGAAGGCAATTACAGTACACTCTGAATGCAATTTTCAATCATATCCCATTGGATATGCATTGCATGGTTTCATGGTGAGAGGAGAATTCTTATCTGATCTGTTTCTGACTTGATCTTGACTAGTTGTACAGGAATACATTCAAGGTAGGCTATGTACCATTGTGCCCTTTTACAGTAGTCATGCTTTCAACGCACATGTTGATTTTCTTGGTTATTTAAATATGATTTGTCTGGCATACAGATGTGGATAATCATAAATGAGGACACTGTATTCTGTTCACTGAAAACAAATCAAGAAAAAAAGTATTTGTAAAGATTTTGAGCTTTTTTAAAACAAACTGATCAGTCTGTTAAAGAGTTTGATAAACAAATTCCTTTGTTTATCTATTTTTTGTTTCATGTGAATTTTCTATTTAATAAATGTCAATTTTGTTTTCACAGGCCATTTAATAGCTCCTGAGTCATTGATTTGACATTAATTGCTACCTGGCTGACATCCCCTTTCGCACGGAGTTCCTACCAAGGTGTCCATGGCTCACTCAGTAATCAATGTATGATCTGTGTGAACAAGATACAGCTACATTTATTTACTGGGTCAGTAATGGCATCATAACCTCCGTTAACAACCTTCACATATCAAGTCAGATGAAATGGACCCATGCGCAACATCTCAATTTAATTTAACAAAATTCAATAAACATCTGCGTAAATTGCTTTATGATGTTGCTTCAATATTCTCTGAAATATGGCTTGAGTGAAGGTATACACCATTAATAATTCAGAATGTGCATTAATGATAAAAAATGTATAAGAGTCTCATAATACAACCCATAACTTTATATTCATTTTTTAAGACAATTCTGTCGAATACGTTCCAGCCGTAAAATACTTTTATGGACAGGATCTATTGGTTACCAGTGGTCTATAGGTGCAAACCACAGTCTATGGTACAAACCAAACTGCGCAGTTCTGATCCTCGTGAACAACCCCTGCAATGAGGTGCGCTGTTTATGTACGTCCGGGCTGAAACAGTAATTCCATGACATCATTTTCAGTTTATTTATTGAGGAAAAATGGCTGATAAGAAGAAAGGTGAGAAACAAGAACGTTAAATAATTTTCTTGCTAAACTGAGAGGTTTCATAACTGTCATATTTGGCTTCCAATTACACTTTTGCCTAAAATGAGCGTAATGACAGGTTAGCCAACTAGCTTGCTACTTACTGTCCAAGCATGTTGGTCCTGTCCTTCAAGAAGTTACAATAGCAAGTTAACTTTCAGTTCGACATATTCTACTGCAAATATTTAATCTACCTTTCTCAACTATATCTATATTTTACCCATGTCTATAAATGTATGCAAGCTCACACGATAAGATAGCCGACTACTGAGAATGTCGCACATTCTTACAGAGCCATAATCAGCCAAAACAGCTACGCTATGCGTATTCTTACAATTTATCTGTTAGGCATGTTGTAAAATGTACATCTGGCCCCTAATGCCATAGTTTAATGGGGCATGGTGGTAATCTCGTTTATTTACAAGTAGCCAACAACATTGGCCTAGGCCTTATAGCCCATACGTCGCCCGAGAGCCTTTGAGAAATTCACTTGCATCCTAAGAACTAGACTACTCCCTCGCACTTCCTCAAGTAATATTTTACCAACTGTATATTTTCATAATATATTTATCCCACTTTGACCGTTTTGACAAATAATGTATATTAGCAGGCTCACCATTACAATTTAACAGTCTGACTGTAAGTGAAACTAATACCCATCTTAGTTGAAACGAGTGGGCTATTTTGGTCTCTCTTTTGAGGTGCCAGAAAGCTGGACTTGTGAAGGTCGGTGTTGCAGCCTACTGCTGTCTGGCATCTAGAGTGAAAGCTTCATAATAAAAAATGATGTAATATATATATATATATATTAATACTGTATTATCAGAAGCTAATGTCTCTTCTGAGGCACCTTAACTGACCAGAGCAGAGGCTGTGTGGCCCTGACTATGGGTTTAATAAAAAAATTCCTCACAGGGTAGCCTAGACCTGACAAAACCGCACGACTGTTCTGACTTCCCTTTGGTAATTTCACCATCAGATGAGACGTTTGATGTCATGGACCTTGCTGAATATGCCAAGAAACAGAGGTGGTGGAATAGAGTCTTTGGCAAGAACAACTCAGGGCCAATAGAAGAGAAGTATACCGTTGCCACTCAGCTTGCTATTGGAGGTGTGACTGGATGGTGAGTCAAGCTATTTGAATGTTGATTTGAAAGTTGCCTGAGCGGATCCTCATTACATCTGAGGACAGGGGATGGGCGTAGAGCAGATGACTGCAGATCCAGTGGTCTCAGGTTCTAATCGACCCTTGTAAAATGCCTCTGGATGAAAACGGCTATTAAATGAATACATTGTTGTTGGTTGTTGTTGTTGTTTGTTGACTTGGATCTGTCCTCCCTCGTAGGTGTGCTGGGTTTCTGTTTCAGAAAGTTGGGAAACTGGCAGCTTCTGCTGTGGGAGGAGGATTTTTTTTACTACAGGTATGTGGATGTTTGCCATTCTTATAAAGGCAATGATTTAATTTGTAATTTGATGTTTACATTATTGTTCTATGATTCCTAACGGAGTTACAACAGAATATTTGACCTGAAACAGTTCTTTAAAATGAAAAATCGGTTAGTAATCCAATCACATAATCCTTACGAATGGTTGCTGTGTTGTAAACTCTTTCAGATTGCTAATCACACAGGCTACATACAAGTGGACTGGAAGAGAGTGGAGCGTGACGTGAACAAGGCCAAGAAGCAACTGAAGCTTAATACAGAAAGGCCAACTAAGGAAGTCCGAACAAAAATAGATGAGGTCAGGGGAGCATTGAACATTCAGTATAACCAATGTATCAGTATTATTAATGTGTTTTCAGAAAGCATGTAACTTTAGTGTATTTAAAGTTAATCTTAGAATACGTCAATATGAGTATTCTTTGTACCTTGTCCTTATATTGTATTTTATTTTTACCCAGGTGCAGACATTTGTGAAGAAGAACATCGTTCTCACAGGAGGCTTTGCAGGTGGTTTCCTGCTGGGCCTGGCTTCTTAGGAGCATTCTTTTATTTTACTTTCTTTTATTAATATCTTCATGCCAATGTGTTGGCTAAATCGTAATACTAAGCAGAAACATTGATACAATAGTGCATCTCTAACTTGTGTGCTATTTCACCTGTTATGGTTTGGGCTTACTATATATTTGGTCTGTGCAGCTAGTTGCAGTAGTGTTCTGTATGTTACACGTTTTTCAATTGACTCTTGTATTTTTTCCTATGCATTGTATTGTTTTGGTACACACTGCCTCTCATTTTATTATTCATTCAAAGATGGTGGGTAAAGCGACCGTGCCCCTTATGTGTTTTTATTGAATAATTTTGGCTTTTTGTGACTAAAAAGTTTTATGCTCAAGTTCACCCTAATACCAAAGTGACTATGTCCAACAACCAGATATCAATTAGGTGATCTATTTTCATATGTTGACAAATGTTTTATTCTTGAATTGTATTTAATTGAATAAGAAAATCATGTTCTGTGCATTGGCTGGCTATTTGTACTAGATTCATGCTTATGGAGTGCAAGTTTAGATTCTGTGTGAGTACCCAGACAAGTATATCATCACAAACAGCTCCAGTGTTAACCACCCCAAACAAGGAGTAATCCTCCAAATTAAAACACTTTTCAAATTGTCAATTGACAGTTCTGAACGGATATCTGAAGGAAATGCACTGACAGAAATGTTAATCCATTTGTTCTCCATGCAACCTGTGGCCAAACAAAACCATATCAGGAATGTGCTGTACTTGAATTGTTTTATTTAGCAAATGATACATGGTATATCATTCTAATCAAAATAAATTCTGAATGACAATTTCCAGTGACTCCATCAATATACACAACAGTCCAATTAGGCATAGCCTATACACTGGGAGCATCAGTAGATTTCAGGTCCTGCACAAACCCAGAGCAGCAGACAGAGTTCTCGGCGTGAACCGAACAGCAACGCAGCATCTCACGCATGACATCTTCGCACCTACTTTCAACATACTTGTTCGCTGAAATTAGAGGACAGATACACACAGTACACGTGTCCAAACATTAAACGTCAGTCAAAATAGTTGTTACCTAAATACAACTTCGGCAAGTGCAATACATTCCCAATCGTCACCTTGTAGACACTTCTGAATTTCGCATGCTTGCTTTTGGCAAGGGTCTTTCCGTGGCATTTTGGTAAAGCTATACAAATGAACACCGGTGCAGTAGACTGATTACTCCAATCAGCGTTATTTTTGCGCTAGCTTGTAGATCAATAAATCTAGCTCTAGCTTTCTAGCTAGTTTGTTGAGTGTATACAGCCATGGACGGAGGTTTGCTGCGTAGGCGAGAGAAGTTCAAAGTGCATGGGTTGCCAGTCAAAATAACCCTCCGATTAAATCTGGTCATTTCACAAGTATGTGACGTGCACTAATATGCTCTGTAACGTCCATGTTGGAAATTTATTGTGACATGAATAGGTACGAAGAAACTTGACATATGAATAAGTACCAGCAGTTTTTTTTTTGTCGACGTATTCAATAAGTAAACCAATAAAGGCAGACTTATGGAAACTGGCAACCCTACCGGAAACGCTGAAGGTACACAGAGAGGCACGAAGGCGGGCATTTTTGAAACCTGGGTGCAAGTTATTACAGCAAAATCTCTTATAACAACTCGTTAGCTGGGTTATATATGTGCTTTGTATGTGTGACTAGGAGAAACGACCAAGATGAGTAACAAAACACCCCTATCTGTTACGGATGGTCAGTATTTGTAGTAACTTTGTAGCTAGTCTAGCTAGTTCGTTGAAATACCTAGCTACTATAGCTTCCATTTGTTCAGTCATTGCGCCAAGGACCAACCTAGCAAATCATGTCGCGCAAACCTAGCCGGCGATTCGTGTCGTATTAAAACTGTTATATTTCTGTTGTCCAGATACTAATTGTCCGCCCCGAAGACGATCAACGCGGTTATCTCCCCCGGGTGAAAACCTCGCCAAATCTGTAAGTTTCTATCAAAGTTTTGATGTAGCTAAGTAGCTAGCAATATCCACAGCTAGCTAACCTGGCATATCCTTCCAACGGAAAGCTTATTCTTTTCGCTAACCGTTCACACAACGATGACCATCTCGACAAAATAATCTAGCTCTCAGGTCTCAATCACACATACTGGTATTATATTTTTTGACAGTACTTTTGTGAAACGTCCACAGGCTACTCTGGGTGTTGCGAAACGGTCCATAATTGTAAGGAAGATTGCACCTCGAAAAACGAATGTAAGTGTGACACAACATGGTTCAATGGCTACTCGTATTCAAAACAAATATTTCCCACCGTCAGAACCAAATTCATGAGTAGGGCGAGTTGTCATTAACCCATGCCAAATCATTGTCTTTCAGGTTGTTCCAGAGGACAACAAAGAAAATAAACACAGACAATCAGGCGGAAGTCAGCAAAAGAATCCAAAAAAGTCCGCACCAGGACCCACAGAGGCTCTGCCACCGAAGACTACCGTCCTCTCACCTATCCTGGCCCCATCGTCACCTTGTCCCCAGGCTCCAGAAGAGCCACAGAACTTGGTATGGTCAAAGAAGGTGCGTCGATCTTACAGCCGCCTCAGTCAAAGCGACCAGTCATTCGAGAGCTCATCCCCATCCCCCGGGCGGCGCAGGTCTCTATTTGGCTTTGAGAAGCTTCAGACCCCAGAGGTGATACGGAGGGTGGAACGTTCCAAAGTGGGCGCTGAGGTTTCACGGTCGCTATGTAGCCTTCTACAGGCCTCTAGTTCCTCCACGCTGCTGGACGGAGATGACAGTGCATTGGCCCCCCTGGAACCAGACGTAAACATCCCAGGAGTGGCCTTGGTAAAGGAGAAGAAAAGGAGGAAGCGAGTTCCTCAGCTCAAGGTAAATGAAAGCAAGAGGATGCCTTTTCTGTCATCTGTTGCTAAAGGTTCTCTGTGTATAGCCTACTTATTTTCTGTGTATGCATAAGTTTACCTGAACGCATGTACTGTATTTACCTGTTTACCTTCCTTCTCATCAGCTTACAGAGGTTGACAGTCTCGCGGCACAGATGAACGCAGAGTTTGAAGAAGCGGAGGGATTCGAATTAGTGGTAGAGTGAACTCTTGAGTTCACATAAAGACTTGTTGGTCACCTGAGCTGAATTGCCAAGACTGGAGAAAGAAATGACTTGCAGACACGTTCTGTTTTATCATTGAAGTCCTGGAAGAGGAGAACAGTGGTGAATAAGTGTACCATTTAAGAATCTACCATATCTGTACATCTGGCACAATATTGATCTCTGCAAAATGTCTACATGGTATACAGTAAGGGGAACATGAAAAGGAGATTCACATCAGAGGGTCTTTTACTTGGCTGTTTGCTAAAATAATTTGTATAGTGTTTTGGAACCTTGTGTTGATCTACGCTGTATTATTATTCTGCTATTTGATATCTTCATTTTTGATAAGTTGATGTCAGTTATCTCGGCATATTTACTGGTCTGTTATCCCTGTTTTAAGATGAGTCCATAAATATTTGTGTTTAACACCTTGTGCTGCCTTCTGGTCATTGTGAGCCACCTTTTGCACCACAACGGTGGGTCACAATGACCCGAAGGCAGCACAAGGGCAATTATGTCCTGACTATAGTTGTTGATGAAATAGTTTTCTCTCTTTTTGTGACTTTGTCTTGTATTAGCTAACATACATTTCACTATTGAATCTTTTTTTAGAATAGTCAAGTCAGAACCCTAATGAGAAATTGTTTGTTCTCTGAGTTGGTTAGGGAATTCTGATCAATAAACAAAAATGTTTGAATACCAAACCCAGCTCCATTATATATTTCAACCCTTCAAATTTAACTGTGCTTTTCACTACTAACGATTCCCTGGTGGTTGAAGTAATCCTTTTCACATAGAGTACGGTATGGGGGTGCTGACTGTGTTTAAACTTGTGTGCGACTGATGGGTGGTCCTTATGTGTTTTCTGAGTTACATCATCAGTGTTCCCTCTGCTCCTCTGCTTTAACCTTCTGTTCCCTTTGCTGGAGGGACACAACCGTGTCGGGATGGCATCGATTGTGGGTGGAGGGTGGTGCTGCCTCACACACTATTGATTTGGGGAAAGCTGCTCCGGGGCAAGGTTAATGACCAATGAAACAGTTTTATATTTGTAAACTCCAGGTCTTACCGATTCAAACAGTTGAAGATTTTTAATTTTCTGTGCAAACTTTATGAATCCACTGTTTGCAGTACTGTCTGATATAATGATACTGTTTTTAGGAATGGTTCAGGGACAGGCAGTTGATATGTGGTTGCTCGTGTCATATTATTGGAGTTCAATACAATTCTGGATGACTCCATCTTGACTGAGTTATATCTACCCACGCAGTGACACAATAGGGGCAGGTACGTCAATAAACAGCTTGGGAATAACATTCTGCTTAGCACCAAAGGCTTATAAACTTATTAACATTGCTGTTTGGAGAAAATCTTGAAACTACACAAACGTCGTACTTGGATTTAATCCCAAATGAAAACTCATCTTCAGGGCGTGACACTTTTTCCATGTACTTTTTAGTTAAATGTACAAACTGAAAACCTTTTTTTTTTTTTTTTTGTAGCTCAACAACAGTAATTAAAAAGAGCTTGCTTTGTTTAGCGAATACCTTCTCACATGGCTTCTAAAATAGATAACATGCGCTCCAGGGTATGGGATGGGTGCCGAGGACTTATTGACTTGCGGAGGTGACTTCACACGCGCTCACCCTGGTGCAATTGGAAAACAGTGTGAGTGGGTGGAGGGAAGGGGCGGGGCGGGTGGATTCCCAGTACAAAACTTCAATGGGCATCACAGTCTGTCATTTCCTGTGGTCCCTCTGAGAATGTAAGTCCTGATCTTGCGCGGCCAGTCTCCTTGCTTATGCTTTTTTATTGACAAAAGATTCATGCTTGTAACTCATATACTTAATTGTTTGTAACTTGATGATGCTTTTATATATTTATACGAGACAACAAATCCATGACTTATCCTTATGTTTATTTTATTTGTATTATTGTTACAGTTGTTATTAATAGTATTCATTTTGCCTTACTGTCTACACTGTTTGGCACAGGTCATTGCAATATTGAATGTTTTTGTTCTCATGCAAGTATCTTTTCATACAGTTGAGCCCATTTTACTGGAAGGCAAAGATATCTTAAGATTCCCACCCAGAATTTGGAAAGCAAGCAGTTTCTAGCAATCTCAACCTGGTGGTTTATTAGTCCAGTGGGAACCCCACACCGAAGCAGTGAACGTTGGTTGCCTGAGAAAGCAGCTGATGATGGAGAAATTCTCCACACCCGTGCAGCCTAAACATGGAGCTAAAGGCCAGAAGGTCAGCAAGCCCCACAACCACCAAGAGAAGGAGAACAGCAAAAGGGTTAGTCAAAAACCAAACCACCACAAACATGATCCTCACCACCACCACCCTAACCACGGTCATCATCACCACCACCGTCCCAGCCTCCAGCACCATCAGGACACCCATTCATCAGATGACCAGGATAGTAACAGGTGAGTTTTGTGAAGAGTTGAAGTATTCCTGGTGATACTAGATGGTTTTATTCAGGATCTAATTCATTACAGACCATTTTTAATAGGATTTTTCAAAAACCTTAACTTAAAAAAAGGCAAAGAATGTATTGATTGTGCTACATACCGGTATATGAAACAGTATTTATTAATTAATAACAGAGCTGAAGCAGGGTAAAGTATGATTCTGACTTTATTAATGCAGAGAACTGAATATTTTACATAATTCTCTTCTCACCATAGCCCCCAATCTAAAGCAGAGGACAGCAGTGTTCACCCCCATTACCCCAGGAATCCCAATCACCCCCACCATCAGCACCACAGTGACAAGTCTCACCAATCTCCCCCTGATCATCATCATCACCATGACGACCATATTCCAGATGTCGGTTCCCACCCCGAGGTGACGGCCACCTCTTCTAGCTCCTCCTCTAGTTCCTCTGTGTCCTCCTCTTCATCCTCTTCATCCACATCCTCCTCGTCCTCCTCTTCCTCCTCTGGCTCCTCCTCCTCCTGGTCTTCTGAGTCCAGTATTGACAGTGAGTGTCTGGAGGACAGGAAGCTCCGACAACCGCAGCACTCACAGTCCTGCATCGACATCTCCAGACGGAGGGTCTGTGATGAAGAGGAAGAGGAAGATGACACCAGGCCTTTGATAGATGCTGAAGATCTGTTCAAGCATTCGGTGAAGGAGAAAACCAAGAAAGCCACGTCTTCCCGTCAGCCTCGTTCTCACAGCACCCTGAAGAAAGAGAAGGTGAAAACCAAAGGTTCCTCCGGGGCGGGCAAAGTCCGCAAGGCCAAGTCTATGGAGGCCCTCTCCCGACACCATGACAAAGAGGCAGGGGACAGCCCTGTAGAGGAAGAGCAACTGGGGAGGAGGGAGGAAGAAGCCAAGAAGAAACTGGTGAAAGAGAAACTGCAGTTCTCCGCCTTCCTGAATGAGATAACTCGGCAGGTTCTGAGTCCCTCTAGGCTGAGCTATCTGGGGGTCACCCAGCCCAACCGTCCCAGCAGCCCAGGACAGGCCTCCCTGAGGTCCACCAGGGTGGACACAGTGGTGGACAAGACCAGACAGCAGAGAAGCCGTCCTGCCAGTGGAGACTCAGTCACATCCAGCAACCAGTCAACTACCAGCAAGCATTCCCTGGTCAGCAAGCATTCCTATTCCAGCAGACACTCTCACAGCCACCGTGGGAAGCATCAACACCACCACCACCACCACCACCAGTCTGGAAGAGAAACTGTCCCAGTCAAGCACCGAAGTCCTAGTAGCCACTCTGATGGCAGCACCAGTTCAGTAAGTAGCTCAACCCTGAGGCATAATTCTCCGTCTGCAACAACTCAGCGTTCCCGTTCTCCGTCTCACCATCATCACCATCACCATGGAGACCACCACAGCCCAACTCATCATCATCACCATGGCGAGCACCACAGCCCAACTCATCACCATCACCATGGAGACCACCACAGCCCAACTCATCATCATCACCATGGCGAGCACCACAGCCCAACTCATCACCATCACCATGGAGACCACCACAGCCCAACTCATCATCATCACCATGGCGAGCACCACAGCCCAACTCATCACCATCACCATGGAGAACACCACAGCCCAACTCATCATCCTCACCATGGCGAGCACCACAGCCCAACTCACCACCATCATCATGGAGACCACCACAGCCCAACCCATCACCATCACCATGGAGACCACCACAGTCCACCTCGTCACCATCATCATGGAGAACACCACAGCCCAACTCATCACCATCACCATGGTGACCACCACAGTTCAACTCATCACCATCACCATGGAAGCCACCACAGTTCAACTAATCTCCATGGAGACCACCATAGCACAACTCCTGACCATCACCATGGAGATCACCACAGCCCAACTCATCAGCATCACCATGGAGACCACCACAGTTCAACTCATCACCTTGGAGACCAGCTCAGCCCAACTCCTCACCATCACCATGGAGACCACCACAGTCCAGATCATCACCATCACTCTCGAGACCACCATAGCCCATCCTCTCACCATCACCATCGGGGCAACCACAGTCCAACTCATCACCATGGAGACCACAGCCCAACTACTGACCACCACCATGGAGACCACCAAAGCCCAGATCATCACAATCACCATGGAGACCACCACAGTCCAACTCCTCACCATCACCATGGACACCACCACAGTCCAACTCATCACCATCCCCATGGAGACCACCACAGCCCAACCCATCACCATGGTGACCACCACAGTTCAACTCATCACCTTGGAGATGATAACAATCCAACACACCATTCCTCCCATCCTGATTCCCACCATCACCATACAGAATCCCACCATTCCTCTCCCACAGAAGCCCATCACCACGCTTACTCCCCCACCAACTCCGAGAACCACCACTCCCATCACCATCATCCTTCCCACCCTGAATCTCCTCACAACCCAACTCATGCCTCACTTGCAACGCAACACCACTCCCACCAACATGACGATCACCACAACCCAGCTCATCACCTTCCTCATGACGATCACCACAGTCCAACTCATCACCTTTCCCATGACGATCACCACAGTCCAACTCACCACCATCACCATGACGATCACCACCAACTGGAAGCACTCATCATGAAGCCAGGCTCTTCCAGCTCCTCCAGTCAGGACGAGCAGCAGGCCAGCTGCAGAGGCTCCGCTTCATCATTACATAAGGTAGGGCTGGCATCAAACTCAATATACATTTGTGTTCCTTCTTTAAATATTGACAACCTATTATTGATTTTGACATTGCACACGCAGGCATGTACTTACGCAATCCTGGCGTGTGACAAGTTTTTTATTGGTTATCCATATTTAATTTGTGTTTAAAGTTGGTTCTAGAATCAATCTCAGTTTGTTAATTTCATATTATGTCTTGTTTTTCAGACACAGGATAAAGCCTCTGAGATAAAAGGAATAATGTAAGTTTGTTTTAAATCATTAAGCTTTATTTGTCTGGGTCTGGCCAATTAAGTAAAGTAAGAACAAATGATTTAACACTCATCACCTCAGGGGTTCACTGCAGTACACAGCAGCGACTCTATAATATAATAACTAAATGTAAATGTAGCGACTCACAATAGTCATTTTCTTGTCCCTCCTTCCTATCAGGATGCTTCAGGAGCAAAATCAGGAGCTGCACCACAGTCTTCTCCAGACGGCCATGAGGATGGAGTGCATGGGAGAGGAGTTCAAGAGCAGTCACGAGCTCCTGGAGTCAGAACTGCAGAGGACCCACGTGGAGCTGAGCAGCCTGCTGGATAAATTCAAAAGGTCAGAGCTCAGTGGAGGGAATAGCTTAGTGGTTAGAGCATTTGATTGTAGATCAAGAGGTCACAGGTTAATCACCGTCGCTTTATATAAAAAAACTTTAACTTTTCAAAGTGAACTATAGATGTAACAGCGTAGATCAAACACAGAAGAGTTTTGAGACAAGAATCAGTGCAGCAAACCAGTACTGTCGTAAAATACCACAATATTACTTGAGGTGTGCTTTGTTGTCCCTAACACATTTGCCTGTCTTACTGGATCCACAGACTTCAGGATAACTATTCCTCCACCCAACAGACCAACAATCTCCTGGAGCGTAAACTGCATTCAGTGGTGAGCCAGCAGTGACAAATTCTCTTTAGTCATATCTCCAGCTCTTCCATCATGTAAATCAGTTCTTTCTGTGGAACTCTGTTATTTCTGTGAAGTTTCCTTCTGTGGAACATGGTTTGTTATGTGAAACCAACTCTATCTTAGGAACCGGTTCTCCCTGTGAAGTTTCCCTCCGTGTGTTCTGCAGGCTCAGAACATGGATGGGGACCGTGAGCGTCTGAACCAGCGCATCTCGGCCCTCACGGATCAGCTGGCCAAAGCCAGGACCACCATCCACAGCATGGAGACCATACACGTGAGAACGCCCTACCCTCCTCCTGACCAACACAGCTAGCTGAAACAAGAGACAACCCAGAACGCGTGGAGCGGCAAAGTACAAAGACATACACACAGTAGATGTTAGTTAACAGCAAAACGAGTTGAAGTGATGGAACCTGTGATCCTGGCCTGCTTGTTTTTGTCGACTGTTGATCTGTTGATTGGCTTATTGAAAATCAAATCTAATTCATTTGATTTCAGATGGAGTCAGGGTAGTCCCAAATAACCTTGTTGACAATCTTGTGGTTTGACCTTTTCTGGCCAAATGATGGTGTTGCTTTGCACTGTGCCTGGTAAATACAGACTGTTCCTTGATTCTAACCACCAGAAATACTGTTAGAACTATACTCTGATGCTTGTAGGATCCCACTTTGTATGTGTGCTATTTGTATGTCGCTTTGGAAAAGGCGTGAGCTAAATGAATAAAATGTTAACTGTAAATGTAATAAATGGATTCACCCCCCCTCCCCCCTTAGGTAACGCCAGTTCTGCAGGAAGCCCTTGAAAAGCATTTCCAGTCCGATTCCATCAATCAATTTGTCATCCCTGTGGCTCCTCCTCCACCCCAGTTCATGGACGGCCGTAACTATGGAAAGGTCATGGCGATGGGCGAGGACCAATACCTGGGACCTGTTCCAGAGGAGGAGGAATCCGATTGGTCGGAAATGGGGGAAGAGGCTCCTCGGTGCGGAGTGCGGGGGTCATGTGTTGGTTTCCATGGGAACACTGCATTTTTACCCTGGAGGCAGGCGCAGGGCCACTGGGCGGGTCAGGGGGAGGGCGACACCGACAGCGAGTCTGGGAGTGAGGATGTCGTCAAAGAAAACCCTCCGACCTCCCTGAAGATACCACACCTCCAGTTCACCATGCACCCTGAGAGTGCCCAAGGCCCAGGGACAGAGGGTTGCTCGGTCGGCTTCAACAACCCGCCCGCCAGTCTGAAATGCGAGGGAGGGTACAGGGTCTCCACCATCCGACGACTAGGCTCCCCTGTCCGCGTTCTGTCGGCCAGCCTGGAGGAGATCTCCACGGCCCGAGCCCCACATCACCGCCCGGGGGAGCAGGGCCTGCTGAGGGGCACGGAGGCCATGCTGGACCTCCACCACCCCGAGGAGGGAGCCATGGAGGACTTTGACGACGACAAGATCATCCACAACTGGAGGACCAGGGGAGACCGGGGCCTGGGGGGAGAGGGAGGGCTGGAGGCCAGGGAGGCGGAGGACGGGACCAACCTGGTCAACTTGCAGTCGGCCCAGAGGATGCTCAACCACTTCATCTCCCAGCTGCAGCCTGGGGAGGGGGGCGGGGAGGAGCAGGGCCGGGGTGGGGAGGAGTGCGGCTGGATAGGGGGTGTCTCAGATGAGGTGTTGAACGGGGAGAGGACGCAGCTGTGACACAGGGTCACGCCGGCAGCAGGTTCATCTCATTCACAGAATAAAACGCAGGAAATTGATTTCTTTATTTTCAACTAACCTTCACAATTGGTGTCTGTGCGTGAAGATAACACAGGGGCGTCTAATTAGCTGCATGGCTGAGAGAGTTTCACAAAGCTGAACACTTCAGGGGAAAAAAAGATGGTATTTCTAACCCTTGTTGAGCAGACAGGTGAGCCCTTGCAAATATCTGTAAATGTAGGCTGGCTGTGTAAGAGATCCTGATCTCCGCACTATTTTGGCTCCGTACTCCATCAAAGACGTGTCCTGAGGTCTTCTTGAGAGCAGTATGCAGAGAGCAGCTTTGTAGTCCTCCTGAGGTAACATCAAACAAAAGGCTCTTTGATTCCTCTTCTTCCCAGTTGCGGCTCCTGTCCTATAATTCACTCTTATCTCATCGTAGCCAGAGACCAAGCCTCCATCCTGTCTCTGCCTCACAGATAACAAACCCTTTGAGGAGCTCTAGTGAGTACTTCTAGATATTGGTGTGTGTTTTTGCCAGGATCCATTTTTGTTGAGGAGAGAGGAGAGGACTTCTATGCACAGATTGTGTTTGTTCTGTAGTGGGCTGTTCAACCAGCGCCAGATACGCCTGTGAACTTCTTGGTACAGTCTCTGTTTCTCAATGTACATGCCCAAGGAGAAAAAGAGTATGCTTAAATCTAATGAAAATGCATTAATTGAGAACTTAATGTGTTTGTTATTTGAATCTTTTTTTCCATTTATTTTCTCTTTAATTGGAAGTGTACTTAAAATGTACTGATTTGGTATATTTACATACTTATGGACACATTTAATATATGTAAGTATGTTTGTATTTTTACTTTGTAAGGACACTTCCAGTATTATATGTTTTCCGCTTGGGTATGTCTTTACATTTTATTTATTAATTTAGCAGAGGCTTTCATCGAAAGGTATACCTGACATATACATAAACAGTGTCTTCTAAACAAACAATATGGATAGATCTAGAATGGGCTAAGTTCCTAGAGTCAATCTCTTGTCAGTAGACCTGAGATATCCTCTCATTGAGGAACCTCTATCACGTTAGCTGGGATAAGAGTACACCATCTGTCTGTCAGGGCGTGCCTGTGCGTCCAGGGTGAACATGATGCAGAGGAAACGAGAGACACATTCACACGGGTCCCAGGTGTTTTGGTACATGATTCCATCTGATAGAAAGATACAAGGTTTTTAATCTTTGAGAGCTTGTTTAAATGTATAGTAAAAAACTGAAACCTTTATTCTTATTCCACCTTTATTCCTCCTATTATTTCAATGCATGCAAATTGTAATTTGGTTTTAACTACTTATGTAACTGTATTTACCCCTTGTGATCCCACATTAACCACCTACTGTTTGATATAAACAAGGGCATTGAGAAATAGATTTAAATATTTGTCAAATGTATAGCAATGTGTAATATAAGTGCATAGTGCCTACCTACCCTCAAGCTTTACCTGTATGGTGAGATCTGAATAAAGTTGACTATTTATTCCTGTTTGGTGTTTGTCATTAAGGCTTAACATTGTCATTATTTATGTATTTATTTCTGGACACACAAAACTTATATTAAAACTGTTAAACTGTAAAATTATTCTTAGCGATTCCGTATGTACTTGCAATGTATGCATCTTTTAAAACCATCAATAAAACAAAAAAACTAAATCAGCCCTGTTGTCTTTGAGATTGTCTGAACTTTCTCTACTCAGTTGCGATGAGGTTGGTGAGGTTTTGTTGTCGACCAGCAGAGGGCAGTCTGCTTCAAGGTACAGTGTTGTAGTACCCTGCACAATGAACATTTACACTTGGGGATGGTCTTGGGGATGCATTGCTGTATAATGCATTCACTAAAGGGAAAGATTACACAGTACAGCAATATGAAGAAGCAGATACAGGAAAACAGTGAACCAGGGTAGCAGTAGAGGGTTTCGAGACCAGGTAGAACCAGCCAAGGACTAGACAGAAAGCTGGAGGCCATGGATAGTTATCCACGTTGGAGGCTTAAACTCACCCCGCTGAGCCTCTTCCAGGAGCTTTGGAGGAGATTATCCACACTTTCCCTCTTTACTTCCCTCCCTTTCTCCTACATGGCTTCATTAAACTGAAGAGGAGCTATGGGAAATGGTTTGGAACAGAGTATTAAAATCAGGAGATGTTCGGTCCAATCCTGCGTGTCATTATCTCCCATAGTCACCATTCAGGGAAAGATTGATTCCGTCATTAAGCCTTTCAATTGGAATTCTCCTGTCATCAAAGTTGTTCATCTCAAACCGAGTACACTGGTTGAGGATGATCTTGATATGTGAAACACATCTGAAAGCATCTCTACATACAGTTTTACAAACATAACAGTACCTGTGTGTCATGTGACATGTCCGTCTACCTGTCAGGTTCAATTGGATGTGTCAGAGCTCATCCAGGTCTCACACCTGGAGTGTGAGGGTAGCAGGCTTTGCTGAGCAAACAATGGCCCAGATTCCCATTGGGAAGGTCACTTTAATAGGATAGGTGAGGATTACCAGTAAGACCCAGCACACGTCCAGAGTTGGCCAAATCCAGTGTGTCTCACCCAAGCATGGGCACACAGGTGCAAAGACAAAGGACAGAGGACTGAGGGGGGTGGACTTCTGGACTTCTTCTGAACACTTTTTAGGGGGATCAATCGGATGAACTTTGACACCACCACCTCGAGAAAACTAGGAAATACAGTTTGGGATACTCAACAGGCGACTCTGTTCTGAATTCTACTGCTTCCACTACATTATTTCATCCTTAATCGTCGTCGCTTTTGGATGCCACTTCTTTTTTTCTCACTGGAAAAAAACAGACCCTTCTCTTTGAAGAACTAAAATTCTTCAACCTCTTCTGCTTCCAGTACGTTTACGCTTCCAAACGTTTTTTTTGTTTCCTGACCCTACTTCTGTCTTCCCTCTCCGAGAAATCCTCCTCAATCCAGCCTCCGCAGTCTCGTACATCCCCTCAGACCTTCTCAGTTTCCCCCCCGACCCTCGGACACCCCCGAGGACCCCTACGCCAACATGGTGCTGATGAAGATGGCGTTTCCCTTTGAGAAGAGGGTGAAGCTGGCCCAGGGGCTGTGGCTGCTGTCCTGGTTCGCCACCCTGGCCGGAGCCTTAACCTTCACACTGGGATGCTTCCTTAAAACAGAACTACGCAGGAGGGCGGAGGTACCCTGCACACTCTCGCACACACACGCACTCACACATTTACAGACTCACTCAGATATGTACGGCCACATGCCATTAAACATTTACAGACTCACACCTGTACACACTTAGTACAAACTCAAACACCGACTCACACACAGACTTCTAGACTTGAAAATACTTCAGGGGTCTAGTCTGTGTTTTAGGAGTGCTCCCATGTGGTACTGTACCTCAAGTACATCAGATATTCAGAATCTCATCTTCTATTTGAGTTCTGAATCTCAGTACTGGAATTGTCTGAAAGTCCTCTGCAATATTTTATGAGGTTTGAAAGGCACTTTTGTTGTTTGTTTTGTTTCTCTTCAGACTATGAAGCGCATTGGGAAATAAGTTTCACAAAGCACAGTGTTTATTCTGAATAGATATGAAAGGGAGACAACCAATCTCCTTGTGCCAGTGAGAATATGATGCACAGAGTGATAATAGGGATTAGGAACAATCCTTGAAATGAACTGACCTAAATGAAATGATCAGATGACTAGCGGCTAATCCAACCAATGGTGCACTGGACTTCTAGGCAGCCATGAGTACAAGAATAACTAGACTTGGGGCCCCATCGACCTGTACACTTGTGACATAAACAGAAACACTGTGTTTGTGCCTGGATCAAGATGATGAATTGTTGAAACTGTGTGGTCTTTAGAGAGGGTAGACAGCCCGAGCTGTCGGATGTGACTCATGGTTCATCTGATCCCTTCTCTGGAATTCATAATGTCTAATCGTTACCAGTACAATTCCACTGAGCTTTTCTATTTCTTCCTCACCATTTCCTCGTCTATTACAGTCCTGACAAAGAAATATGAAAAATAAATGACACACCGAGATTATTGCATTGATAATGTGACACGTTTTGCTCAAAGGGGGTATTTTGCGAGCATATTCTGGGATACTGAATCAAATAATGAGACGAGGGAACATCGCTGTGCAGTTTTTCCGCATAACCAATGCATAGCGTCTGTCTACAGGTGATGGATAACACTGAGATCCACGCCGTGCCCAACACCCTCATGATCGTGGGCCTGGCGTCTCTGGGCATCAACTACTTTGCTGGCCGCATCTGTCAGGTGAGGGGAAATCTTTGACCCTGACCTGAACTCCAAGTCACGTGAAGGTGAAGATACAGGCCTCATCTGATTTGTTCAGGTTTGGGCCTTGAGATGGATGCAGACCTCTGACAGTAAAGGAATGCTGTTTTTATGGAGACTAACTAGACTTGAAATCATTTGGGAGTTAATCCATTTCTTAACCAAAATTCATATTATTTCATGTATTTTCTTTGTTAAAGTAGGTCATGTAACACTGATATTTGGCAGAGAAGTGACATCACACCATTGAGCCTTCTCTCCATGCTTGATAAAGTTCTGAATCAGAATCTGAATCAGAATTCGGTTTATTCGCCATGTATATGTTATACAAATCTTAAATTAAGTTAAGTACAGTTAAGTGGTGGTGGTGGAATGATCTTACTAATGCATCCAAGTAAGTCTTGAACATCATTCAACCCCGACAGGATGCCCTGGACGCCGGTCGCTTCCCGCGCTGGAAGAACTTCCTGCAGCCGTTCTTTGGCGTGTCTCTCTTCTTCAGCTTCCTCATGTTAATGGCAGTGATCATGAGCTACGCCATGAAGGGCAACCTGGAATCCTCCCTGAAGATAGGCCTGAAGAACGGCATCCGCTTCTACAAGGACACCGACACCCCCGGAAGATGCTTCCAGAAGCAGACCATCGACCGGCTGCAGATGGAGTTCCGTTGCTGTGGGAACAATGACTACAGGGACTGGTTTGAGGTCCAGTGGATTAGCAACCGGTACCTGGACTTCAGCTCCAAGGAAGTGAAGGAGTGAGTGAAGCATGAAGGAGGAGGGTGGGGAGGCAGCGGGGGGGAGAGGAAGGAGGGCTGGGGTGGAGTGAAGTAATGAACTCTCCTCTCCTTCTTTTCCTCCCCTTCTCCCCTTCTCTTCCTCTCCATCTCCTTCCTCCTCTTTCTGTCTTCCTCTCCAGCCGCATCAAGAGCAATGTGGATGGGCGCTACCTAGTGGATGGGGTCCCGTTCAGCTGCTGCAACCCCAGCTCCCCCCGGCCCTGCATCCAGTACCGACTCACCAACAACTCAGCCCACTACAACTACGAACACCAGACCGAGGAGCTCAACCTCTACATCCGAGGCTGCAGGGAGGCCCTGGTCAACTACTACATGGGCCTGATGAACACCATCGGGGCTGTGGTGCTGTCTGTCTTCCTGATTCAGGTACTGTGCGGCCGTTAGACAGGGTGTGAAAGTCGATGAGGTCTTGAGTGGTACTGTGAGGTTTAAGGGATGTTTAAGCGGGACATCTGGATTGGCTGGTGTTTGAGTGGTGGCGATTTCAAGGTAAGGTTGTGTGAGGTTAGATTTTGAGGTATACGTCCTACATGTGTTCAACCTCTTCATTCTCCCTTTCTCCTCCTCAATGTCTTCCTCCTCTCACCCCATCTCCTCTTCTTCCTCCACCTCTTCGACATTTCCATTTATTTCCCCTCGTCCTCCCCCTCCTTCTCCTTCTCTTGATCATTATTCTATTCCACCTTCTCCTCTTCCTCTTCCTCCCTCCCCTCCCCTCCTCCTCCTTCCTCTTCCTCCCTCCCCTCCTTCTCCTCCTTCCTCTTCCTCCCTCCCATGCTCCTCCTTCCTCTTCCTCCCAACCCTCCCCTCCTTCCTCTTCCTCCCAACCCTCCCCTCCTCCTTCCTCTTCCTCCCTCCCCTCCTCCTCCTCCTTCCTCTTCCTCCCTCCCCTCCTCCTCCTCCTTCCTCTTCCTCCCTCCGTCCCTCCCTCCCCTCCTTCCTCTCTCTCCCCTCCTCCTTCCTCTTCCTCCCTCCCCTCCTCCTCCACCTCCTCTTCTTCCTCCACCTCCTCTCCAGGCCTCTGTGATCGTGAGCCTGCGGTACCTGCAGACTGCCATGGAGGCCGTGGCTGGGCAGGAGAACACAGAGATTGAGACCGAGGGCTACCTGCTGGAGAAAGGGCTGAAGGAGACCTTCATGGAGTACATGAACCCCGTGCTGACCCTCCTCATGCTCAACCAGGTGTCCAGCGAAGCAGGGGCGGGCGGGGCTGAGGCTGGGAGTAGCAGTTAAAGAGGAAATGTCTAGAGGGTTCAAACAGGTTGTCAAGGGGACACAGATGGCACAGTTGACAGTTTGCATTTGGCAACACAGAAAATCAAATGAATCATGTATTTCTATGACATCCCATTCCTTTAAGATACTCGTAAGTGTACGTATATGACTTGTGTCGCTCTGAAATGAAGGAGCTGAATCCTGTAATCTGTTTCAGTTGCACTTGAGAGCATATATATTTTTGTATCAGTCAACAGTATCACTATCAGTTATCAGAGTAAGGCACAAAGTATTACCAAAAACACTTGGACAAGGATTCATACCACGAGGTCGATTATATTCACATTTAAGTAGATAAGACACACAGGCTTACATAATAAACAGTAATCTTACTCCAAACCCAAATAATTTCCTTTTTGACTGATAAACTTGTTTGACTTGTTTAAGTTTAACAGTCAAAACAATTCTGATTGATACATCTTTCCTTTTAAGGTACAATGAGATACAATGTTCATTGACCAAATTGTTACTTTGTTTTACCAGCTCAATGATTAAATTAAGACGGATACAATGTTGATCACATAAACGGATTATGCAACGAGTTCACCAGTGTATTGCTCAGAATAATACAGCACAGTATCATGACTGAAGCTCCAAAACAGACAATTAAACACTTATAGTGTGTTACCCTTAATTACTCAAATGGAAAATGTGAACAGTTCAAAAACAAGTATTACGATGTTTTTTTTTCTTTTTTCATAAAATGCAAACAGCAGTGTAACGCTGACTATAGAAAGACAATGCTGAATGCTCTGCTACGTAACCAAGTAAAGGACATACTAAACTGCACTACATAACTACTACGACAGAAAACATATTAAAGTCGAAAGTTTTTAATTGCTTCGTGGGATTTTGTCACTTTGTTGTCTTTGACTCCCGAATCCTTTCATACACCCACTTTCCCTACACCGTTCCTCTCCTCTCAGCACCCCTACACACACATCCTCTACTAACAAGCTGTATCTCTTTCTCCCATCCCTCATTCTGCTCATAACACGCTCTCCTCCCATCGTTTCTCTGGGCTATAGCTGCAGGAGTGTGCGTGGGGGGACTGGGATTACGGAGGCTGGTGACTGATGTGTGTAATGCAGTGGAAGCTGTGAGCAGGTCTGTGAGGATTGTCCTCTGTCCTGACACCTTTCAAAGTGCTGCTTATCCCAGACATTAATGCGGCGAACTGCTGCCCCAGCAGTCGTGGCGCTGCTTACACGGTAAAGTCGGAAACCGGGTGACATGGGCACTCACTGGCTGCTGTGCTACTCACTGTCAATCATCTTCAGCTGTGGTTACAGTTTATTTACGGTGACACACTGTGACGTATCCCAGCTGTGAAGCATTGAGTTAAGGATTTCAGATATTGAGGAAAGGACCACATTTAAATATATCTAAATGTTTTTTATTAATAAATGAGGTATGGGAGGGAGGGGAAGTTGTTGAGAGGAATGCAGTGTATGTGAGACGATGGAATAAAGTTAGCAGGTCAGGATTTGAAGCTTTGGTGTTGTAGGACAATTGTAATCTCGTTAGGTCTGGGCCTTAAACAAATATCCTACAGCAAGTGAGGAGGAAGAATGTTAGAAATCTGTGTTCCAAGTTTGAAACATATGTTTAATACTTTTAATAATAAATAGAGTTCAGATGAGTCTAAGTTATGGGAAACAGTTCGGTAAAGACAGGTGATTTCAAAAACCGGACTTATTGAATAAATTATTCGCACTTTGGCTGTTGGTGATAACAGAATCGCAAATAGGCTACCAATAATTCAGCCTACATATCACGACCCGACGACGTCGTCGTCGACTGTACCAATTGACAGTAAATGCTATATGATTAGCTACTTCTACAACAGGGTGCTGTCCTACACTTCTCTAGATTAGAAAGTCCTTGGAAAACTGTGCCAATGAGGCATCCGTACAACATAGTCCTCAAACTCAAACCTGTCTAGCTCACTAGCTAGCTACGATACACATCTGCCAACTAGCCCACTGCTACTTTTCAGTCCGCAATTATAGCGCTAAATGAAAATGCACCTAAAATATGGAGTGTATTTTTTCTACATTTAGGTATACATCCTCTTATCCGGACGAAATAAGAAAATAAAGTGAATCTCGACATGCCACTGGGAAAGGACAACAGCACTGTAAATTGATAAACAGACAACTGCTGGTTAGAGAGCTAGCTAAATTGCAATTCGTACCAAGTACTAGCTAGTCTAGTGTCACCGCTAGCAACAAAGTTACTGTAGTTTCGTGTGGCACAAAGCTTGTTCCCTGTATATTATTGGACAAACAGCTAAGGCGGGTAGACTCAGTTTCTGAGTAAATAGCAAGGCGTAGTACTACTAGCTAGAGTAGCTCATTTACCGCGTTCCCTGGCCTAACTAACGTTACGGATTTAGATATATCAATTCAGGCCAAAACGCAGTATTGTCGGATAGCACAGATTGATGTTATTAGTTTGCTGTCCAACGATGTTAGATGGTATAGCTAACAGCTACAATGCATTCTAAAGTCGGTAGACTAGCTAACTTTAACGTTACAGCTCGTTTGACAGGTAACGCGTTAGCATCAGCAGATTGTTGTAATAATAGGACGTAAAATCCACCGATTGCTACATACATTGTTTTATTAGCAGAACTACTAACGCTAAAGGATAGCTAGACACTGTCATAGTCTTTCAGACCATTAACTCGCTGACTCCAGTCTTTCGATTTATGATTTTGGTGGATTTTTATTGGTCGCCAGCCCCCGGACACCGGAGTGAAAAGCAAAAGATTAACATCAACAGGATGTCAAAGGGATTACATTAAGAAACAATACAGCAAAACAATGTTTACAATCATTGTTATAGCTCAATACCGCTTTCCGTCAAACTAATACAGATCAACCGATACTTTTTTGTCTTACTTGAGAGCTGTCCACACATCGGTTAATTTAGCATCCACTAGTTGTTTATTTGAGTGTAAACAACGATTTGGACATAATGTCTGGAGACTGCTCGGACAGTAGTAGTAGCAGCGAGGACTCCGACACGGGGACGCGGAGGAAAGCCTGCACTGTCAAACATGAAATTACGAATGGTAGGTTACTACTGTGTGTAAGATACTGCCAGTTTTTTGTCATGTTTAATGAACAGATAACCCGTGTTATTTTGTATTATTGCTAGAGCAATAATTTTTTCCATACGTGTTGAGTCGAGCACTGATACTGCGATGTCCTCCTCTCATGCCAGCAAACCTAACTGGCCACACGGAGAGAGTGGGAATGGAGAACTTCGAGCTTCTCAAGGTGTTGGGCACAGGAGGTGAGATCTCTTTAACCAAATAAGAGTTAGGCCTACACCCAAATTAACAGGAAGTGGACCTTAAACGTAGATGTTTTCAAGTTACTAACAGCAACAGACAAATAGACTGTTGCTGTGGTAACCTGTGTTCTCTCTGTCTCTGTCCAGCCTATGGGAAGGTGTTTCTGGTGAGGAAGAATAGCGGACATGACGAAGGGAAGCTGTACGCCATGAAGGTGGGTCGCCCTGCCAGGGCTCTCTGGTGACGGCTAAAGGACAGACCTCATCTGGTCAAGTGATGAGTTAGTCTGAGCCAACTGTTGAGATGTTATTGCAGCACAGCAGTATTCATTTTTGCTCATCACGCCTGGTAGCTGTGGATACTTTGTGATGGGGATAGTAAATAAAGGGCATTCCTTGACCACAGAATTACAGTTACAACTATGTACTTCAGGTCTGATCTTCGGCAGTACTTATATGCAGTATTAGTACGTCACTTTGGATAAAAACATCTGCTAAATGAATAAAATGTGAAATGTAATTTCCAAGGTTCTGAAGAAAGCCGCCATCGTGCAGAAGGCGAAGACAGCCGAGCACACCCGCACTGAGCGGCAAGTGCTGGAGCACATCCGCGAGTCGCCCTTCCTGGTCACCCTGCACTACGCCTTCCAGACCCAGACCAAGCTCCACCTTATCCTGGGTGAGTCCCGGGTGTGACTGACCCCCCAAACATGGAGCCTGAGGAAACGTGTGTTTTGTTTGTTTGTTTGTGAATGTTGGGTGTTCCTGTTTTGCCTCTGTGTGTTGGGTGTTTCTGTTTTGCCTCTGTGTGTTGGGTGTTTCCGTCTATTTAAGTACTCTGCGTGTGTGTTCATTTGCTGGTGTGTTGGTGTGTGTGGGGGGCGTGTTTAAATGTGTGGGTGTGTGTGTCAGGTGGCTGAGCGATTAGGGATTCGGGCTAGTAATCAGAAGGTTACCGGTTCGATTCCCGGCTGTGCAAAAATGACGCTGTGTCCTTGGGCAAGGCACTTCACCCTACTTGCCTCGGGGGAATGTCCCTGTACTTACTGTAAGTCGCTGTGGATAAGAGCGTCTGCTAAATGTCTAAATGTAAATGTGTGTGTAGACTACGTGAGTGGAGGGGAGATGTTCACACACCTGTACCAGCGGGATCACTTCTCCGAGAGCGAGGTCCGGATCTACATCGGAGAGATCATCCTGGCCCTGGAGCATCTGCACAAGGTGGGCATCCCACCTCTCGCCTGTGACCTATGACCTTCACTTCCGGTTCATCCCCAGAGCCTCCACTTTGATTAGGGTCAAGGTCATTATAAGCGTCTGCTGCTAAATGAATGTAATGTTGGGCTCTGTACGACTTCCTGCTTCCTGTGGGCAGCTGGGGATCGTGTACCGGGACATCAAACTAGAGAACATCCTTCTGGACAGCGATGGACATGTGGTGCTGACTGATTTTGGACTCAGCAAAGAGTTTCTGGAAGAGGAGGTGGGTCTTTGTGAATGGTTATTAGGAGTGTGTGTGTGTGTGGGGGGGGGGGGGTGTTCAGTGCAGTGGAAGGTGAAAGACGAACAAAATGTAAATCCTGGATGTCCAGTAAAGTTCTTCTCTCCGCCTCTCCTCCATAACAGAAGGAGAGGACGTACTCCTTCTGTGGCACCATAGAGTACATGGCTCCAGAGATCATCAGGGGCAAGTCTGGACATGGCAAGGTAGGGCAGGCGTGGCACCCAGACATCTGTCATGTGCTGCTGTATGTGTTTTACACTCATAAAAGTTGATTAAATTAATAATATTCTGTTTAAATCGCCCCCAATGGAATTTTAATATTTTATTTCTGCCCCCCCCCCCCCCTCTCTCTCTCTCTCTCTCCCTCTCCCTTTCTCTCTCTCTCTGTCTCTCTCTCTCTCTGTCAGTCTGTTGATTGGTGGAGCCTGGGGATCCTGATGTTTGAACTCCTGACGGGTGCGTCTCCGTTCACCCTGGAGGGAGAGAGGAACTCCCAGAGCGAGGTGTCCAAGTGAGTCCTGTGTCGCCCTCTCTGTCCGTGTCCCTCTGTCAGTGTGGCTGCCATCCTCCCCCTCTGTCATCATCTGGGGCCCTTTATGAGCACCAACGACATCCATTGTGGCGCGGTTGATGGGGCCTTTCACCCTTCTCTTTTATGGAACTGCCAGACTATACAAATGTGTATAATAACAGCTGAATTAGTGGCGCTGTATCCCTTTGTGTTAGCCTGATTAAACATTCAGATGGTGCTCTCCTGTCATGTTGTTCCTGAGGTTGATGAAAGCCATCTAATGAGTCCTGGGTTATGACTGTCGCTGTTGGCTGTAGGGTCATGTATTAATTTAGCAGACACAATGTATGAGGGGGAGATTTGCACCTGAGAACTCTTGATTCGGGGGTGTTCATTTGAACTCCTAGACCTCCTTCTTGATATGGAGGTAGGGATAGGGGGTAGATTTGAACCCTGGGACCTCTTGATCGGGAGGGGTATGGGACTTAAGGGGGTTGGAAGTGGATTTGAACCAGCAACCCCATGATCTGTAGTCAGATGCTCTATCCGCTAAGCTCCCTCTCCCTGCTCCCCTGCGGTGTTCCTCCCAGGCGTATCCTGCGCTGCGAGCCTCCGTTCCCCTCCATGATCGGGCCCCTGGCTCAGGACCTGCTGAGGAAGCTGCTGGTCAAGGACCCCCACAAGAGGCTGGGCTCTGGGCCCCGCGGGGCAGAGGACATCAAGGGGCATCCCTTCTTCAAGGTGCTCGCTCTGCATCTCCTCGCCTATCAGCCTTCTCTGTTGTTTACACTCGTTTCAAACATTTGCAGTCGTAAACACTTTCACACACACTTTCACGCACGCACACACACACACACACACACACACACACACACACACACACACACACACACCTCCCCTCACCATGCTGTGGTGCGCCTGCAGGGTCTGAGCTGGTCGGACCTGGCGGAGAGGAAGCTGGCCAGCCCCTTCAAGCCTGAGCTGAGGAGCGAGCTGGACACTGGGAACTTTGCTGAGGAGTTCACCGGCATGGACCCTGTCTACTCCCCCGCCAGCACCCCTCCCAGCACCGACCGCCTCTTCCAGGTCAGCCACACACCCAGCACCCCTGACCTGCCCCAGCACCAATACAGACCAAAGTTAGCTAATCTTGCCATCCACAGTAATGCATTCAGTTAGCCTAGACCCATGTTGGTGTCCACGAGAAATGAGACTAGCTCTGACCTAAGAATGCTCCTGGGCTCAGGGTCGGAGGTCAACTGTGCCCTCTTGTTTCCCAGGGTTACTCGTTTGTGGCTCCCTCCATCCTGTTCAACAAGAACGTGGTGATGGGGGACTTCATGGAGGCCCAGGTGGGGGCTGAGCGCCCCGGCTCGGCCAACGTCCGCCGCAGTGCCATGCTAGAGGTACGGGGGCAGCACGGACTGCACATCTTACGTATCCGTGGCAACGGCGCAAAACAGATTGTGTGTTACAAAACCAAGAGATCTTTCATGTTATTATGAGAGGTGTAAAATTGTTTGGGGTTTATTATGAAACTATCGTTGGAGAAATTAGACTATTGAGCACAGCCCCAGTCTAGGTTATTAATGCGAAACATCACCCTGGGATTGGGTTGCAGTGTGGGTTGAATCCAGATCTAGCTCTGACCTGTTTCTGTGCTGCTTCTGGAAATCTCTGCAATCAGAGGAGCCAGAGAGAGAGAGAGAGAGATAGATGTGGACATTTCCTGTTGCATCAGACGTTGAAACATTCGGTTTCCTGTCCCTGACGCATGTGTGGTGTTGCCGTGGTGTTGCCGTGTCCTCCAGGACTCCCAGTTCTTCCTGCAGTACGAGCTCTGCCTCCAGGGGGCGCCGCTGGGGGAGGGCAGCTTCTCCGTCTGCAGGAAGTGTCGACACCGCCCGAGCGGCCAGGAATACGCCGTCAAGATCATCAGTCGAAGGTGAGCGGGTGAGGGAGGCTTGCGGCACGCCACGTCAGCGCCGCACCGCCATGATTAATGACACCTTTCACACTCCAACGTGTTCTAATGCCTTTTAATGTGTCGCTATGACTTCTGGGAAGCAGGAGGGCACTGGGGTGCTGTGTTGACCTTTCTTGTCCGTTCATGTCTCTCCTCTGCCTCTCTGTCTGTCTGTCGCTCGTCTGCCTCTCTGCCTCTCTGTCTGTCTGTCTGTCTTTTCCTGGTTCTCCTGTCTGTCTGTCTCCCCTGCCTGTTTCAGAATGGAGGTGAACACGCAGAGGGAGATAGCAGCCCTGAGACAGTGTGAGGCTCACCCCAACATCGTCAAACTGCATGAGGTCTACACAGACCAGGTATACAGAGAGACACCTGGACATGCCTCAGAGAGAGGCTCCACTGTTAGCTCTTAACTAGGAGACTGGATGATTTCATTTTTAATGATTTAATATCTGGTACAGAGAATTCAGTTGGGAACTTAAGCAATCATGCAACAACTGACAATTTTCTCATTACTGTTTTATATTCCCCCCCCCCCCCCCGCTCTCTCTCCCCCCCCACCCCCGCTCTCTCCCCCCCGCCCCTCTCTCTCCTCGCTCATCTCTTTCCCCTCCCGCTCCCTCTGCCCCTCTTGCTCACTTCCTCGCCCTCTTTTCTTCCTTCCCTCACCTTTCTCTTCCTGTGCCTCCCCCCTCCCCCAGTACCACACCTACCTGGTGATGGAGCTGCTGGGTGGGGGGGAGCTGCTGGAGAGGATCAAGAGGAAGAAGCTGTTTGGGGAGGCTGAGGCCAGCCAGCTGCTGAAGAGCCTGGTGTCTGCGGTCAGCTTCATGCACGAGGCCGGGGTGGTCCACAGGGACCTCAAACCAGAGGTGGGCCCAGGCCTCCACACGCGTGGGTCATCTACCCGCGCTTCACAGCCCACCCATTACAACCCACTCTCACCAGTCCACTCTCTCATCTCTCTCTCCACCCATTACAACCCACTCTCACCAGTCCACTCTCTCATCTCTCTCTCCACCCATTACAACCCACTCTCACCAGTCCACTCTCTCGTCTCTCTCTCCACCCATTACAACCCACTCTCACCAGTCCACTCTCTCGTCTCTCTCTGGCCTTGGTCTCAATCACGAGTTTCTCTCAACTCTTGTCTCTCCTCTCTCTCCCCTTTACCTCCCATCACATTCTCCTCTCTTGTCTCTGCCCGTCCTCTCAGAACGTGCTGTTTGCAGACGAGGGTGAAGACTCGGTTCTGAAGGTGATCGATTTTGGGTTTGCCCGCCTGTGCCCGGCGGGCAGTGCCCCCCTGCAGACCCCGTGTTTCACGCTGCAGTACGCCGCCCCTGAGCTGTTCCACAGCTCCGGCTACGACCAGGCTTGTGACCTCTGGAGCCTGGGGGTCATCCTGGTACACCCCCCCCCCCCCTCCTCCAGCTCTCATTACCTCCAGTCACAATCATTAACGTGTCAGTGGGTGTGTGTGTGTGTGGTAATGTGTGTGTGTGTGTTCCAGTACACCATGCTGTCAGGCCAGGTGCCCTTCCAGAGTGAGCAGAGGGGGGTGACATCATCGTATGCTGCTGACATCATGCATAAGATTAAGGAGGGGGACTTCTCATTGGCCGGCGAGGCCTGGAAGGGGGTGTCGGAGGAGGCGAAGGAGCTGGTGAAAGGTACGGAGAGCAGCCAAGAGAGCCAGAGGGAGATGAAATGGTTTATGGTGTTCTTTCAGGCTGATACATATCCTCCTCTCCCTCCTCCTCCATCATCTCTCTCCCCCTCCTCCTCTATCCCTCCTCCCCCTCCTCCTCCTTCTCCCCCTTCTCCTCCATCATCTCTCTCCCCCTCCTCCTCTATCCCTCCTCCCCCTCCTCCTCCCTCTCCCCCTCCTCCTCCAGGCCTGCTGACGGTGGACCCAGAGAGGCGTCTCAAGCTGTCTGACCTGAGGGAGAACAGCTGGCTGCAGGGGGAGGTCATCACATCCTCCACTCCCCTGTGCACCCCTGACATCCTGGAGTCCAGCGGGCCCACCGTCCGCACCTACGTCAACGCCACCTACAAGGTACACGCTTGAAACGCACGTGTGTGTGGAGGGGGAGGTTTTGTGTGTGTGTGTGTAAAACTGTTTGTTTGTGTGGGTATGTCTGTGTGTGTGGATGAGTCAGCTGTTCATCTTGTATTGTCCCTGATTGCTTCAGGTTTACAGTTTAGCAGACTCTTTTATCCAAAGCGACATACAGATGGATGTAGACAAAACGCAGGTTCCAACAGTGTTTCGGTGGTCAGTCAAGGAAGGGTCTGGATCTACCAGGCACAGTGTAGAATGAGCACATCTCAGCTACTAGGCACAGCGCAACAATAACCACATCTCAGCTGCCAGGCACAGTACAACTATAACAACTTCAGTGCGTCCAACCTGCTGTTGTGCTCCCGTGCCAGGCTTTCAACCGGGGGAAGAGGGAGGGCTTCTTTCTGAAGAGCGTCGACAACGCCCCGCTCGCCAAACGACGCAAGCTCAAAATGACGAGCACAGGTGTGGAGGCCAGACGGAGCTCCTCTTCATCCTCCTCCTCGTCCTCCTCCTCGTCCGCCTCGGCAACCAGCCTCAAAGCACCGCCGCACCAAACTGTTACCCCGAAACAGAGCTAACCTTGGGAGGAGGAGGAGGAGGAGGAGGAGGAGGAGGAACGGGGGAGATAGTGGGAGGAGAGATACAAGCTTATTCAGTCTGCCAAGAGTTTTCTAGTGTCCAAAGTGAAGCAGTCTCCAAATGACGGGAACTTCCGAAAGAACAAATTTAGAGTTGTCTATTTAAGTGAGACCTTTAAGGGCATTGATGGGTTTACAGCGCTGTTATAAAAAACAATGCTATTAGTGTTTTCACCTTAACGCAGCTTGTTTGTATTCACCATCTGCTGTGCTTTTGCACTTGGAGGCAGAAGCATCTTGTCATTTAACGAACCTGAATTTCAGAGCAGAGTGTTCGTAGAGGATATGGATCAATGTGATGGCAGTCCACATAGTACTGTACATATGGTGTAATCACTTTACCAGACCGATGCAGTAGGAGTGAGATCCTGACTGCTTGTTTGGTCTCAGAATGGCGGGTGTGGGTGGGGGGCTGGGTGGGGGGCTGGGGGCTGGTGGTGGGGGGGGTCAAGGGGGTTAGCATAGAATCAAGTTCACAACATTAAGGCAGAAAGGGAAGTTACAAGCCATGTGTGAGAACAAGCCATACCCTGCGAAGGGTCTGGAGGTGTCTGTGGAGCCCTGGTGGTGGAGGCGTACTCTCCAGGAAGCAGGCTGGGGCTGGAGACACACCCTGGCTTAGCTACACTGATGCTGGGGAGAGGAGAGGAGATACTGGGCACAGGAGAGGGGGATGGAGAGGAGATGGAGATACTGGGCACAGGAGAGGGGGATGGAGAGGAGATGGAGATACTGGGCACAGGAGAGGGGGATGGAGAGGAGATGGAGATACAGGGCACAGGAGAGGGGGATGAAGAGGAGATGGAGATACTGGGCACAGGAGAGGGGGATGGAGAGGAGATGGAGATACTGGGCACAGGAGAGGGGGATGGAGAGGAGATGGAGATACTGGGCACAGGAGAGGGGGATGGAGAGGAGATGGAGATACTGGGCACAGGAGAGGGGGATGGAGAGGAGATGGAGATACTGGGCACAGGAGAGGGGGATGGAGAGGAGATGGAGATACTGGGCACAGGAGAGGGGGATGGAGAGGAGATGGAGATACTGGGCACAGGAGAGGGGGATGGAGAGGAGATGGAGATACTGGGCACAGGAGAGGGGGATGGAGAGGAGATGGAGATACTGGGCACAGGAGAGGGGGATGGAGAGGAGATGGAGATACTGGGCACAGGAGAGGGGGATGGAGAGGAGATGGAGATACTGGGCACAGGAGAGGGGGATGGAGAGGAGATGGAGATACTGGGCACAGGAGAGGGGGATGGAGAGGAGATGGAGATACTGGGCACAGGAGAGGGGGATGGAGAGGAGATGGAGATACTGGGCACAGGAGAGGGGGATGGAGAGGAGATGGAGATACTGGGCACAGGAGAGGGGGATGGAGAGGAGATGGAGATACTGGGCACAGGAGAGGGGGATGGAGAGGAGATGGAGAGTGAGGAAAGCGCTACTCGTCAGTGAGTAACCTGGTTGGTGTTAAACACCAGCTGACTGAAGCATGGTGTATCATTCCGTTGGGCAGGAGCCCTCAGTGTTGGGTTGTCAGTTGGGAACTGTTGGGTCACTGGTTATCAGGAGAACAGCTGAGTCTGATGTTATCTATATCTGTGTGGTGAACACGGCTCTGACTCAGTCAGAGAAGACTGTTAAACATGCTTGTGATTCATTTGGTGAAAAGTTTTAAACGTGATTCTGACCTAGTCTGAATCATGATTGTGACTCAGTCAGTTAACAGTTTTAATCATTGAATGTCATACTGATGATTTTATAACTTTTCGTTTTTACTGGATTTGATCAATTTATTGATTTTTACCTGGATGTCGCACAAATTTAGTCTTTTAATCAGTGATACACATTTCAGCTTTAAACACAGTGATTCTTTCTAGTATTTATTACATTTCCTGGGTTTTGATGTTTCATTTTTTTTCTAAAGTTGTGTTTGTGTATTCTTGAGTGGGTGTGCAGTGTTTGTCAGAGTGCAAGTGGGATGTGAATGGGCTTTCTGCATCATTGTTTAGTTATCGTAGTAAGTTGTTTTTCTTTAAAAAAATAAAATAAAAACACTTCCTTTATTTGTTATTGGTCACTATACTAACTTTAATGTTGGACTGCGCTTTCATGATTGTTGCTCTTGTTTCTTTTCATTTTACTATTGATATACCGTGTTGTGTTTTTGAGATACCTTTTGAATGATCTGATTATGTCGTGTATTTCTTTTTTTGGTCTTTTCGCTTGAAAGCTTTTTTTCGATATTGGAATGCACTGTC
Organism: Osmerus mordax; assembly: GCF_038355195.1. Lineage (NCBI taxonomy): Eukaryota > Metazoa > Chordata > Actinopteri > Osmeriformes > Osmeridae > Osmerus > Osmerus mordax. The sequence goes on along the minus strand of NC_090068.1, from coordinate 11,154,531 downwards.
TCAAGTTTGAAGATTGTTTTTATCGGAAGCTTGAAAATATTGTGCGAAATAAATATTGCTTTACAAAATAAAACCTCTGTTTTAATCTCTTTTAATCAGATTTACATTTAGTCATTTAGCAGATGCTCTTATCCAGAGCGACTTACAGTAAGTACAGGGACATTCCCCCGAGGCAAGTAGGGTGAAGTGCCTTGCCCAAGGACACAACGTCTTTTGGCACAGCCAGGAATCAAACTGGCAACCTTCAGATTACTAGCCAGATTCCCTAACCGCTCAGCCACCTGACTCCCTCTATCCCTCCTTTAGCATACTGTGTGGACTGGATCACAGCATAAACAGTGTAGGTGAACACCAACTGTCCTGCAGGGTTTACTCCCTATCACCAGAGGGCAGAAGAGCTGCAGCCCCCTATAGAAGCCACTGAAAACCAATGGATCATAGCGTACAATGCAACTGTCATTGAGCCATTAATCACATTATCCCTGAGTGGATGATTTGCATAGGAAATTGTGATATATTGAGCATGACACAGATGGATATAGATGGAAAGCTAAATCAAAACCATTCCATCAATTAGAATCAGGTCTTGGAAGTGACCCAAGGCAGGAGCCAGTGCGTGGCAAGTTAATACACACACACGCACGCACACAGTATCGGTTGAGATACAAGTGTGTGCGGATACACCACTGTTCTTCCACCTTTACAGGACCATGGAAACTCTTCCTCTTAGCCACAAGAACAGACCTCACATGCAGACTTTATTGCATTCTTCCACTCAACCTCTGAATAATTAAACCAGCCGAGAAAGAGAGGGGAAGAGTAGCTCTACTAGTGTCAGATGATGTGTCAAGGTTGATTTCATGCCAGATCCTCCACTTTCTACTCCTTCCCATTAAAATTTAATAAGAGCTTTCCAAAAAACGCCTTCTATTATTGAGTAGTTAAACATGATTTCTGTGGGCTATACAACACACTCGGCTCGCCGATCACCCGCTTCCACACGTGCTGGTCAGGCAGCGGGAACCACACCGCTCTTTAGAGGAGCAGGGATCGGCCTTGCGCAAGGTTAGGCTGGTTCTACGCTGGTGCACACTTATGACACAAAACGCTGCAGTCGTCAACATAAAGCCTAAAGTGTAGGCAGGATGGAGAGGGCACTCCGTACGCCTCTCTGCTTTGCTGGGAAATGTTTCCGTAAGAAACGTTGGACATGAATGAAAACGATTCATAATGCAAGGACGTGTTACAGTTTATGAAAGCGTAGGAAAGTTTTGCATGTGTGGAGTTTGCGAGGGTGAGTGTGAGTGGGTGAGTATGTGCGTGTGTATGTCTCGGTGGATGCTTGTGTGGGTGCTTGTGTTTGCGTGTGTGTGTATGTGTGCATGTGACTGTGGGGGCATGTGACTGTGGGTGTATGTGTGCATGTGACTGTTTGTGAGTGTGGGTGGCAGTGTCAGGGCCCTTATGCTTTGGGAGATGGCTTACTGAATACTGCATTAGCCAGCTGCCATGTGAACGACAGGAACTAAGAGTGATCCTTGGCGTTTGTCCCTGTTCCCTCTCTTTCCTCCATCTCTGCCCCTCCTTTTCCCACTGTCTCTCTCTCCTTCAATCTCTACCCCTTCTCCGATCGCTAGCTCTTTCTCCCGTCAAGGTCAAGGTAAAAGTCAAAAGTCAAAGTGCTTTATTTATCATGTGCACAGTACAATGCAGTTCATTCTGGACAGTGAAATTCTCTTGACAAGCAAGCAAACGGCTCTGTAGAGGCATGAAAGAGACATTTTGGGGGAAATATTCATTTGAAATGTTGGTCCCCTCTCCTCATCACACTCCTTCTCTCCCCTATCCCTCCTTCACCCTCTTTATCCCCTGTCCCTAGTCTTCCTCTCATTCTCTCCTTCCCCGTCTCCCCCTCTTCCTCTATCTTTCCCCCTCTACCTCTCTCTTTCCTCCTCTACCTCTCTCTTTCCCCCTCTTCCTCTCTCTTTCCCCCTCTTCCTCTCTCTTTCCCTCTCTTCCTCTCTCTCCCCCTCTTCCTCTCTTTTCCCCTCTTCCTCTCTCTTTCCCCCTCTTCCTCTCTCTTTCCCCCTCTACCTCTCTCTTTCCCCCTCTACCTCTCTCTTTCCCCCTCTTCCTCTCTCTTTCCCCCTCTACCTCTCTCTTTCCCGCTCTTCCTCTCTCTTTCCCCCTCTACCTCTCTCTTTTCCCCTCTACCTCAATGACATTTACACAAGGCACTTTAATATTGCAACAGTCCACATCTGCGAGTAGATCGCAGACATCTGACTCGGTGTGTATATTTATGCACGCACAATCACACACTCACACACTCTCTTCTCTCTCTCTCCTCTGTCACCCAAGTGAAGATCCACTTCTCACAATGGGTGCTAATAGCTTCAGTGACAACAGATGTTCCATTTGTTTTCATAAAACGTCTTTTGTGTTCCTGAACGTCTTATGATTATGCAGGATCAATGCTTCATAAGGAAGTTGATGCTGAGAACAAGACTGCCAAAAAATGCGTCAATTGCTTTGTGTGTGTGTGTATGCGTGTGTGTGTCTGTGTGTGTGTGCGTGTGTAGAGGGAGGTGCGTTTGTGTGTGTCTGTGTGTGTGTGTGACTGTGACTTGTTTATTTGAGCTCGCAGCTTCGCATTCTCAGTTGGGGGGTCCTTGGGCGTTGATTAAATTTATTGTTTAGCCTTTTAACAGATTAGACCCTCTAATTCTACTACTGGGGGCAAATTAATCATTCTCTGACCTTCTACAGGCCAAGCCTGCTCACTACAATAAACCTGGGAGTTTCAGTCGTTGATTGGTCTTTGAAGGGGGATAACGTTTACGAGTAAAGCTGCTGTGATTGGTCATTGGGTCTGCTGAACCAATCACAGCCTTCTGTATGTCTGGGACCCCACAGAAATGTGACAGTTGACGTTCACAATCAAATTTCCTCAAAGTCAATAGGAAAGGGGTTGATCCTACTATTGGGCTTCCCCTACCCCCTCCCAGCCGCCTCCACCCCCCATCCTCCCCCTACCCCCTCTACCAGCCCCCCAGCCCCCTCTAACCCCCGCCCTCCCCCCTCCCTGACAGCGACAGCCTCTCAGACAGGGAATCAGTGCATCGATTCGACGGCTAAAAAGGCATTTTCAATTCACATGCCATTTCAACCTCCTCCCCTCCCAACCCCCTCTGCCCCCTCCCTCGCTTTACTCCAATTCCATTAACCTCGCCCTCCCCTCCGGCGCAATCCCTCTCTGCCCGCGTCCTCTCTTTTCACCCCTTCCCTTTTATTCTCATCCCCTCATTTCTGGTTCATTTGAGAGGGAGAGAACGAGAGAGAGAGGGGATGACCTCTGCGTCTTTTCCGTCCTCTGCCCCCCAGCTGTGTTGTTGCACTGACCCTTGACCTCCATCCCTAACACCAATTATCCTCATATGGCTGCTCCGAGTCCCCCCACCCTAACCCTATTACTGCTCACTAACACTTTTATTAAGTTACTGGAGATGTAAAGTATTTTCCTGGTCTTCTAAACAGATCCCCAGATCCCCTGTACAATCTCCTGCATGGTCATGTGAGCCATCTCTTAGTCGCCTAGCTAGTCGGGGGGGGGGTGCTGTTAAATCGTTGAACAAAAATTGTGAGACACACACACACAACCACACACACACACACACACAACCACACACACAACCACACACAGGCAAGGAAGTCGGCACCGAAGAGAAGATGAGACTGCTGTCAAATATGTCAAATTAAAGGACATGAGGTGAAAAGAGAAAGTGAAAGAGAAAGTAGCAAAATGTCAGGTTGGTGTTCAGGGAGTGTGGTGTTTGGTATGAGCTGAACAACCATCGCTCCTGCGAGAACCACTCATCTCTGCCTCTCTGCCTCTGTCTCTGCAGCACCCCTGCCTCTCATCTGCAGTACTCCTGCCTTTCATCTGCAGAGCCGCCAAGAGTTTATTAAAATGTAAACGTTCAGAATGAGCTTTTCATGTCTTTGCACTGTACTAAGTAATGCTGTAGTGCAGATGTTCGTGTTGCAGTGATGAATGTAATACTGTAGTTGAGATTTGAAAGTTGGCAGTGTGCCTGCTAGTTGAGATGCTATTTATTACTTTGCCTTTAAATACAGAAGTTTCCTTCACTCTTTTGATCCTTGATTTTCAGATGGACTTTTTGCATGCACTATTTGTATGTCGTTTTGAGAAGGAAAAAAATGGAGTGAATGTTGAGGGGGCAGAGGCCAGGAGCAGACTGTGATGTGCGTCCGTATGTGTGTGTGTGTGTGTGTGTGTGTGTATGTGTGCGTCCGTATGTGTGTGTGTGTGTTGAGGGGACCTCGGGTCTGCTAACTTAGAATGTTGAGGGGGCAGGCCAGGAGCAGACTGTGATGTAGTGCTGCAGGCCACAGATACTCAGACTGTGAAATGAGCAGCGTGTCTGCTGGGGAAAGTGAGCAGTCAAAAGGACAAACCTCCCTGCGTTGTCGCATCCATTTGTGATTTGGGTCAAGCGGCTTTCAAGACGCTGGAGAAAGGAAAGCGATGACGCCATTTGAAAAGCAGCACAATTGACTGGCTTGTCTGGTTGTCGCTGCCCTGCCCCTGATTAGGGTTCTCTCTACGATCCTGTGTATTGAACCAGTGCTGGAGCTAGGCCAAGGAGGGGCATGCTTAATATGTAGAACGACAGGGTCAACAGGAAGGAGAAAACAGCATGGGGTAAACACAAAGAGGGCTAAACAGGAAGTGGTAAACAGGAAGTAGGAAACAGGAAGTAATTACCAGGAAGTGGTAAGCCCCGGGACAAAGCAGGTGCACCCAGCATCACCAGAACGTCAGACACACACTGTCCCCATGGTAACCCTTCCTCCCCAACCAGCCAGTGTGTACACAGTGTCAGCGGGTCTAAACATAGACTGTATCCTCCGAGCGGAGACCTAACATGTGTTCTGCTGCTCTGCCAGCACAGTAATCACACCCGGTAAGGAAGAACTGTCAACCAGGAGGAACTAGCAAGCTGTTTGTCTCTGCAGAGCATCCAGGCACACATCAATACTAGTGTTTCTGTAGGACAGTGTGTCTCTCCGCACTGTCCTGAAACACTCGCTCCTCAGCATATGGCCCAGTCGAGTGTACAGCTGTACAGGAGGGATGCTGGGTTGGAATAGACATAAAGGTAATTGTCCTACTGAAGAATCGTGGTATTTAATTACAGCTTGCCGTTTCTGATTTGATTTGCGGTGTTGTCATGGTAATCCAATACAGGTTTTAGTATCAGGATGATGTCAGCTTCTGCCCAGCCGGTGCCAGAGACCAGTCAGCTGTTCAGTGTCATTCTTTGTGTCTGGGACTTGGCATTCCTCTCTGAATGCATCCAAGCACATCCAGCTGGAGCCACTGAAAGATTTTTCTCTCAGCAAAAAAAAAAACACGCCACCGACCAGCCATATGTATCTATGGCAACTCCTCCAACCTCCTCCACTTCCAACGTTTCCATGGCCTTTGCCGCGTGTCGAAGTGAGGCGACCCAGTGGTGTGGAAAATTACATCTCTAATTGGGAATCTTCAAGAAGGAATCCTTGATTAGTAATTTCACACATCTTTGGAGTCTGTGGGGGATGAGGTGTGTGCTGAGAATAATTGAGGCTCAGTGAGGGGGTTCCCATAAACAGAGAAGGTGTGGTGTAACTCCTCCACTCCATCTTCTCCCTTCTTTAGGGGCTGGCTTTCTCTTCCTGTCAGTCATCCTCCAGCCAGGAGACTTCCTCCTCCTCCTTGGACTCTGTTCTCTCTACTTCTCTTCTCTACCTTTCTTCTCTCCATCTTTCTCATCTCTCTCTACCTCTCTTCTCTCTCTCCATCTTTTCCCTCTGTCCCCGAGGCCCAACAATGTTTTCTCACTTTTGTCACTGCGGAACATATGCTTTCATTTGGAATTCTTCATGTAAGCCGTCTAAGTATTTGTGCGTTGGTGTTAGCTGACTCACCCCAAACCCCCCAACACCTCCACTCCCACCACCTCCACCCCCTTCCCTGGAGGTAGCCCTGGTGTCACGTTGTCTCTTTTCCCCCAAGCAACAACAGCAGCAGCAACAAGGGTCCCTGGTGGGAAGTGCTGTAAGACAGACGCAGAAGTTGAGTCGTGCTGGGACGAATCATATTCACCTCATGGTTATAGGCTGCATCATATTTCTACAGTAACATTAATCAAGTTCCGAAAGGCACAATCAAGTCAAATGTTCGTTTGACTTCCTGCTCCGGGGCGATATGCGAGTGGCGCGATGTGATTGTTGCGTCCCTCAGGCCTGCTGGAACCGCAGAGCTGCAGAGTGATTGCGACGGTAATAAAAAGGGGGAGACGTTTAGCATATGCCGTGTGATTTTATTGATTGCATTGACAGGCAAATGAGATATTTAAGCAGGAAATGAAAAATGAACTCCTCTCCTCGTCAGCCTCCCTCTTCCTGGCCGTCTTGTCCCCTGGCACAACACCTTATTTACAGCCTCGTTCAGATCCTGTTTACAGCATCGATTGGCCCAGTGTTTGTTTTACCTGTCACCCAGACCATACATCAACAGAAAGAGGGAGTAAGAGAGTGAGACAGAGAGAAAGAGAGAGTTATATACACTGCGTACGTAGAGAGAATTAGAGAGAGAGTGTGTGCGAGAGGAGGTGTTTACATAAAACTCAGAAAGAGAAAAGCCACATAGAAGGACAGATAGAATCTTTATCTCATCAACTCGAGGAAGATTGCCGCACTCGCAGCACGTGAAAAGTCAATAGACAGCATGTCAAAGCTCCGATGCATATTCTGATGGGATGCTGTGCTAATTCTTGTCTGGAGCTCTCAAGGACATGTGTGTGTGTGCCCACACAGCCTGCTTGTGATAGGATGGGCAGCTTTTGTTGACAGAGGTTGAACAGTAAGTGGGAAAGCAGCTCTTCATTGGAGTTCAGCAGAGCAGAAGCACTGACCCCCCCAGTGGCACTATAGCATCACTGGCTTCGTATTCTGGGGCCATGAACTCATTGCCCCCCCCCCCCCCCCCCCCCCCCCGCCCTCCTTCTCAAATACTCTCTTCAACCGTCTTTGCTTTTTTGCCCATCATGCTACTCTACTGCATTGTGGCGCTGTCAGACAAGCTTCTCCCCACAGCTCTCTCGCTCTCTCTCTCTCTCTCTGTCGCCCTCTCTCTCTCTCTGTCGCCCTCTCTCTCTCTCTTTTGCCCTCTCTCTCTCGCTCTCTCTCTCTCTCGCTCTCTCTGTCGCCCTCTCTCTCACTCTCGCTCTCTCTCTCGCTCTCTCTGTCGCCCTCTCTCTCTTTTGCCCTCTCTCTCTCGCTCTCTCTCTCTCTCTCGCTCTCTCTGTCGCCCTCTCTCTCTCTCTCTCTCTCTCTCTCTCTCTCTCTCTCTCTCTCTCTGTCGCTCTCTCTCTCTCTCAGGTGGCTTGCAGAGCAGACAGGCTGATAAGAAGCAGCAGCACTTCAACAACAACAAAAGAAACAGTGATCATTTTAATAATAAAAGGAGGATTGGCGTCATTGACACCTTCACTTCCTCTCCTTTTTGATTTGCCTTATCTGCCCCTGTTCAAGGCAACAGCCTTTTTGACTTTGCATTTTTGACTTTCTTTTTTGAAGGGGGTTCTCTTGCAGAGCCACTTAATAGAAATAACAAACACATTCTGTCTTTATGGAGCATCGATAGGAAATGTGGGATGTATTGTGATGATCGATAGCGGGACATTACTCATTTATTGAAACACAATGTATTTTTTTTTATGTGTTGCTGTGAAATAACATTAGAATTGTAAGTCTTCACTCCAAGGACACTAACTATATCAACATGGTACAGTGTGAGTTCAGTGAGATGTGCAGCTCAGAGATGGAGCGCTAGGATTGGTTGGCTCCTCTCAACAACCCAGACCAAAACAGTACATGACCATGACAGACAACAGTAAGAGAACCAAATGACTGATTTGCATTTCATAAACATCCTTTTATCTCCCCGGGCCCCTCAGAGCACAGTAGCTTGACTGGGTGGAGACAGGCCTGGCTGGAGGGCAGCTCGACATGCGTTAAGTGGTGTGTTCATCGGTTGTGCGCACACTTTGATATCTGTAATGGCAAGGAAAAGAACAATCACTTTGAAAGAGAAGTACAGAAAGAGGGGGAGAGAAGGGGAGAAAGAGAACAAGAGAACAACTATGAATAGGGAGAGAATGAGAGAGAACAACATGAATGAATGAATACAGAGATTGAGATGGAGAGGGGGAGAGAGAGAGAGAGAGAAGGGGAGAGAGAGAGAGAGAAGGAGAGAGAGAGAGAGAGAGAGAGAGAGAGAGAGAGAGAGAGAGAGAGAGAGAGAGAGAGAGAGAGAGAGAGAGAGAGAGAGAGAGAGAGAGAGAGAGAGAGAGAGAAGGAAAGATGAACAGATATTGAGAGAAAGAAAGAAAGAGAGAAGGAGAGACGAACAGAGAGGTGGATGGGATGGAGGGATGGGAAACACAGGAGAACAGAGGTGTTTGGTCTCACGGGCGTCCCCTCCAGAGGGCAGGAAGACAAGGTTCCCCGGAGAACCCTGGAGAACCCTGCAGCCAGTTCCTCCCCCCTCGGAGCGTGGGGCAGCTTGTCTGCTGGTACACAGGATGTCTCAGGGACATTGTCACCAACGACAACACCCCCACCCGCGTCCTCAACACCCCCCGTCACCCACATCCACAACTACACACAAGTGACACACAAAGTCACCAGGGTTCATAGCTCCTTTGAGAACAACTGACTATTTCTGGAGCTCGCGGCTATCATGTCCAGCCCCCTTACGAGGTGTTACTGCCCTGGGATTACTATTCTGTGGTATTCTTTTTGTTCACCGTGCCTGGTAACTGAGATGTGATTACTTGGCTAGTAAAAACAGACCATTCTTGGACTTTCACTATCGAAACACTGTCAGAACTACTCTACACTTCTGAGCATTGATCTCGTTCTAGTCTTTCTACATACACTGTTTGTACGTCCCTTTGGATAAAATTGTCTGCTGAATTAATCAAACGTAATGTAAGTGTACCTTAACTACCTCCCCACTCGCCAGACTGGCTGGAGTGAGTTCTCACTCGGTTCTCTATCAGTCCACGGTTCAGAAGGAGACCTCACAGGACCCTGGATGCTATTACCTAGCAAGGCCATGCAAACACACATCTAAACAGGCCTTTTCTGAAATGAAAAAAAAACACATGCACACGTCTCTCTCACTCACGTTCGAATCAAAATTTAATGGACACAGCAGAGGCCATAGAAAAAAAGACACAATACAAGCATCTAGTATGTCTCTCTCTTTCTCTCTGTCTCTCTCTCTCTCTCTCTCACACACACACACACAGACAAAACGCACACTGTCCTTCCCTGGAGTGTATGAGTCTCTGTGGTGGAGGTCAACACACTAAAAGGTTGGACTGACGACACCACTTAATGCCCAAACTGAGTGCCTCTCTTTCCCCTGCTGTGTGTGCTGGACTGGCTGCTTCATAGTGATCCTGTAACTGTAAATATTGAGTGCATGAAGTGCTAACGCCAGTGTTCCATCCACCACAAAGACAAATGACCACAGAGACATTGATTGTCTGAAAACCTCACTGATAATGCACAATGTGTCAATATGTAAGTCCTCTAGCCTGTATGATGGCTTTCTCTGGACATGCCAAAGAGATTTTCAAACAAAATATTAACTAATATTAATAATATATTAATATTAACAATGTTTGGAGCGTTGTAGGGATTCGCGAAACATGTAAGTGCCGGATGGGCTTTAACTGAGGGGGAAAAGTTAATAATTAAAACACCTGGTGTTCTTTCTCAGACGCATGTCGATAGCTATATGATAAACATGCTGTTTGACGTCACCTGACATTGTCTGAAATGTAATTGTAGGTCGATTTGGTGGCCTTACACAAACACACCAGAACAATGTTGACAGGAATACATGGAAACCACAGAAGGTTTCATTAAAGAAAAATCCCCCGGCTGAAAACAAAAACGTTTTTCTGTTAATTTACAGTGTAAGGTCTCAGCTGTTAATGTCACATACAATTCCAACATTCACTGGGTAGGAAATCCATCAATGCAAGTTGAAAACGGCGGCAAAGAGAGTACAGAAGGAATGTTATTACATCTTAATGGAGGGTTAAGTGTACGCATTCTGTAGACCACAACGAATAGCTCAGTACTATGGAATGCTTTCTATCTTTCTGTCTTCCTCTCCACCTCCCTCTCCCCCTCCTCTCCTCTCTCCCTATGGGGTGTGGGAGCTATAAATTAAAGTGGGGAATTACTGCTAACTGTTGGAATAAATTAAGGCGCTTTTGCATCTGTAAACACAGTCTGACTGTGTAATTACTGCACACTCCCACTGAGAGAGCAAGGAGAGAGAGAAGGATGAGGAAAGAAATAGGATGGGATAGGACAGAATGGGTGGGAGGGGGAGGAGGGGGAGGCTGAGTCAAGGGGTCACATACTAGATGTATTTACTAATTGTGTTTACCTAGTGTGTGTGCGCGTGTAAACCATAATAATGTAGATTACCCTGCTCATCTTTTTAAGTGGATCTTAAATGAAATAAGGTGAAAGAAGTGGAAATAGGGGTGTGTGGCCAATATGTATGTTGGATGCACAGTGGTGATTTGCAATGGTGTGGCTTCCACCCTAACAACAAATCAAATACGAGTACATAATGTATATATTGATTCTGATTATTTTAGATAAAAGTATACATTATATGTATATATGTAGATATAAGTATTTATAAGTGGAAAGTAGTAGATATAATGCGTTCATTTAGCACAGGCTTTTATCCGCAGCTACAGATATAAGTACATGTGGGTAGATATTTATAGATACGAATGTATCTGGGTAGATCTTTTCCTAGGTTGTTGTCTCGTGAAGACACTTATCTCATGGAACTGAGGACGTTGTCTCTCTTCTCTTCACTCTGATTGGACTGTTGAGACCCAGTTGAACTTTGCTCCCAGCAGTGAGGTAAGCGTTTGACACACTGAGGCATCAGCTAAAAAGCCACGGCGTGCCACAGTGGTAATCACAGACACACAGACCCTCCAGATGTCACTCAAACCCAGAGAAAGCTGACAGACTCTCGAGTCATGTGACGGAGCCCCGTGAATCTCATTCAAATTCTTGGAAGGTAGAAAAGGTGTTTTTTGGCAAGCACTCTTAGAACTAGAGCTGCTGTACTTCGATGCACTATTTTTGTACAGCCTTTGTGGATAAAAGAGTCTGCTAAATGAATTTAATGAAATTGTTTGCGAAGGAAACAGTGCCAAAGGGGATAGACCAAAAACACTGACACAAGAGCATCAGGAAATAGCCATCTTATTGAATCACAGTAAGACTGAAAACTAGATACTGTCTGTGTTCAGGAGGCCAGACATGGGGTCAACATCGAGAGGTGTCTGATGGAGGGATGAAGGAAGAGAGGGATGGACAGACCAAGAAGAAGGTGGGGTGCGAGAAGGGGTTGGAGAGATAGTGACAAAGAGAGAGGGGGCATGGAAAGGGAGAGATGAAGAGAGGGAGAGAGGAATATAAAGAGAGACAGAGATAGAATAGGAAGAAATAGAGAGTGAGAGGGAAAGGGAGTGAGAGATGGAGAGGGAGAGAAGAAAAAAGAGAGAGAGAGAGAAAGAGAGAGAGAGAAAGAAAAAAAGAGAGAGAAGTCTCTGATCTGTGCTGAGTTGTGGAGCGTGTTTGGCTGGGGCACAGTGAGTCAGATAGCCAGGGAGCTCTGGAGGCCGTTGGGATTGCTGGCCTTGACGTGTCTCACACACACATCCTTTCCACATACACACACTCGCACGTACACACGTACACACACACACTGATTAGTGGGTGCTAACTGGTTCAGTGCTAACTGGCTGAGAGGGCCTGGAGCTTTGGAACAAGTATGAGGTGAGACCTCGCATCTCTCTCATGAGCAGGCTGACTTCAGCTGCAATTTGACGGTTGATTTTAAAGTTCAGAATAAAACGGTCTGCTGTTATATTACAATTATCTTCCCCTCATCATCCATCCACTCACCATTACCTCTCTCTTCTCTCGCTCTGTCTGTCGGCCTCTCTCTCTCTTTCTTTCTCTCAGTTGGTTTTGTCTCTCCACTTCTCTTCTTTTCTGTCTCTTTGTCTTCCTCTCTTTCTTCCTGTCTTTCTTTCGCTCTCTCTCTAACACACCATCATACTACGCCCTTTAGAAATGATCCTCTCTCTCCTTGCAGAGTCCCTCAATAATTAACACAAAGGTTCCACGCTTGTCTGCTCTCAGCAAAGCCAGGTAGGACGTGAAAGAGAGAAAGAGAGAGATGAAGACAGTGAGATGGAGAGAGATGGAAAGATCCAGGGTCAGACAGAGAGAGAGAGAGACAGAGAGAGAGAAAGAGAGAGAGAGAACGAGAGAGAAAGAGAGGACGGAAGGTGTGCTCTCACGCCTTACAAGCCTGGTTCGGCTCGTACCAGGGCATTTTACCCCCAGTGTCGTTGATGGGGATGCATGATACATCAATAAGAAGTGTCAGTATGAATATGGATGTGTCTCGGTGCTGTGCCAGTCTGCCACTGGAGCGATGAGGTTTTCACCCCTGCTAGTTCTGGAGATCATCGTGCTCCAGGCAGCAAGACGTCTGTGGCAGGACGTTTGTGGGTGTTATACAAAGCGACACATAAATAGTGCACGCAAGACATACAGCGGAAGAGAAGGGATCAGAAGTGCATGGTTGGCATGAGCATTTCAGCGGTCAGAGACAAGGAACGGGCCGAATGTACTCGTCACGGCAACAGGGTAACCGCGTCTCACGTTTAGGCAGCGTTTCCTTCAGGGGGCGGTCACAGCCTCCACGGCTGCCTGATAAGGCCCCGCTCCCGTGTGGACGGCCATGCCGCTTCATCTTCCTGTGAGGTGACCCAGCGAGGCCTGCCGGCCAGAAGCCATGAGGTCTGGGTCCCAGATAGCACGGCTGCAGCAGGGGTGTCCAAGAGACCTTGGAAGCATCTTCAGTGGAGTGACCTACAATCTCCTCACCACACTCTGCTCCCCCCCCACCCACCGGTCCCTGTCGCAGCACACAGCCCTCCTGCCCCCCCTCTCCCCCCCTCAGTCACACTACACAGCCCTCTGCCCCCCCCCCCATCCACACATACACTACACAAACACACACACACACTACACAGTCCAATGCAGGTGTGGGTGTGTGCATGCAAGTGTGTATCTGCATACGTGTGTGTGCGTTTGTGTGAACGTGCGTATGTGTGTGGTCTTGTGCTCGTGCATAACGTGTGTGTGTGTGTGATGGCAGGGGGATGGTTTTGATGAGTGGAAATTAGCTGTGCAGATTTATCACTGGTATTGATCAGCACACGGCAAGGCACTTAAGCACCCCCCCCCCACCCCCACCCCATCACCAACAACACCCCCTGCAAGTACTGAGTCAACACTGCACTGAGATATTTATGAATATTTACACAGTGGTCCACACCCATAAATTACACTTGCATACAGACAAAGGAAAATGCTGATGCACAGATACATGTCTAACTCTCTTTCCTTCTCTCTATCTCTCGCTCACTTTTTCTCTCTCTCTTTTCTTCCCTCTCACCCTCTCTCTCTTTAACCTCTCTGTCTCTCTCTTGCCCTCTCTATCTTTAACCCCTCTGTCTCTCTCTTGCCCTCTCTCTCTCTCTCTTTAACCTCTCTGTCGCTCTCTCGCCCTCTCTCTCTCTCTCTTTAACCTCTCTGTCGCTCTCTCGCCCTCTCTCTCTCTCTCTTTAACCTCTCTGTCGCTCTCTCGCCCTCTCTCTCTCTCTCTTTAACCTCTCTGTCTCTCTCTCGCCCTCTCTCTCTCTCCCTCATCCCCTCTCACATCATCTCTCTCTCATCACCTCTCCCATCCCCCCAGTGTCTCCCCCACCTCGCCTCTTCCTAAAACACGCATAAACACCATGCACCATGCATGATCTCATGACGGAGCCACGAAAGTGCGAGCCTGACACACAGATCCCCATGCGGTCGCCTTAGCGACGCATCAACGCTCGCTAACCGTCCTATATCATAAACCCCTGCTGGCTTTACTGCCTTCCGCACGAGATGTTAATGGAGTGTGTGAACAGGGGTCATTGAGAGCCTAATGACATAATGATGGGATGAAAAGGATTCTACAGTAATCAGTTCTGTGTCTTAGTAGCTACTACTAATGTGGATATTGTGCCGCGGTCGGAGTAACTACTTAGAAGGCCTGATATGAGATGTGCGTAGGGGAAGACATGAAAGAGATTCATGAAAGGGGAATTATCTTTTTGAACTACTGTTGTATAAGAATATTTGAGTCTTCACAACACTATTCTCTTACTGTAACAAGTTCACAATCTTGTCCTCGTAGAGTATTAACGTGTTCACAATGCTGTTTACCTCCTAAAGTCTAAACATGTTCACAATAATGTTTTTCTAGAGTCACTTACAGTAACGTGTTCACAATACTGTCCTCCTTCCGGAATCTTCATGTGTTCAGTGTTGAGTAAAGCATAGAGCCATCCATCTGCTTCATCAGCTCAGTGTTGGTGTACAGTACAAGTGATATTCACTTGCTGTTTACCAACACTGGTGATTGGCTGACTGAATCACTCTTTCAGGCTGGCCATGGAATGCTAATGAGGATCATTTGTGTTTGTCTTTGAAGCCACATTTTCCTAACGTTCAAAAGCCGGCATCAAGAGATGAACATGGCCTTGTGGTACAGCTTCTGTTAGAAGATGACCTGCTGAAGCTTGGTTAGAATCTGAACTACCGGAGTCCAAGACTAGGGCTGGACTTTGATGTACACAGAATCTTTATTCGATTGCTTGAAGGGCTACAAGGAAGTATGTGAATGCTGTCTGTACGTGTGGGTGTGTATGTGTGTGTGTGTGTGTACTTGTTTGTACGTGTTGGTGTGTATAGTATGTGTGTGTGAGTACGTGTGGGTGTGTACGTGTGTGTGTGCGCGTGCGTGTGTGTGACAGGAATTTTAAGAAAGCCAAGAGGGTGTGGGGGTGTGGGAGGGAGGGTGTGTGTGTGTGTGTGGGGGGGGGGGAGAATATCCAAGTCTGATCCATAGATGAAAAAAATTGGGGAATGCGGGGTAGCCATGGCAACGGCGAGGCCCAAAGGGTAGTTACTGAAACTGAGTTAATTATGGAGAGGATGGAGATAGCTTTATCTGTTGCTGGTGGCACCTCGCTCCTTCTCTCTCTCTCTGTGCCACACGAGGAGGAGGCACGAAGGTGAGACTACACCCACTCTGTACAGTATATCTTTACACTCACAGAGAATCTCAATGCACCAAGCAACATGTGTTGGATCTTTGAAAGTTTCACCCCGAGACCTAAAACCTTTATTTAGAAGTGATTCATGGGTTGACGAAGCCCCGCACGACACCTTACGGCATGTTGTGTACGTCAGAACATTTGCGTTGTTTTCTTGTTCTCTCTCTCTCTCTCTCTCTCTCTCTCTCTCTCTCTCTCTCTCTCTCTCTCTCTCTCTCTTTCCCTCACAGTGGCTTAACCTGATATTTTATCACTGTTAATTTCTCTCTCTCTCTGTCTCTCTCTGTCTCCTCTCTCTCTGTCTCTCTCTCTCCCTCCTACAGCACCATATATCCCATCCTATTAAGAACAGCCAATTGTTCCTTGTGTGATGTAACAAGTCCTGAGGTCCCGCTCTGCCCTCCTCCTCCTCCTCCTCCTCTCGCCGTGCTGCCACAGATCCAGCTAATTGCTTGGGATTGTCAATTCCACTTTGTAATTGTCCTGACACGAGAGGAGAAACAACAATTTGGTGGGCCAAACACCTCTCACTCTCCTGCTTTCCAGGGTACACCTTCTGTAGAGGGAAGCTGAGCAAACAAATGGAAATCGAGGGAAAAGATGAGAGAGAGAGAGTGTTAGAGAGAGACGGAGAGAGAGAGAGTGTTAGAGAGAGAGGGAGAGAGAGAGTGTTAGAGAGAGAGAGGGAGAGACAGAGAGAGACAGCGGGAGAGAGAGAGAGCGGGAGAGAGGGGAGGGAGAACACATTCCTTATCTCTACAGTGAGTAAACAGTAAAGGGTTTGAAGGTTTTCCTTTGGGACTATACGGTTGGCAGCTCCTATGACATACATACACTCTTGCTTATAATAAAGTGCAAAATGTATACATTTTCAATCATTCATGTGATATGGGAAAACATGTAGCATTAAAGTAAAGGCCCAATGTTGCCCCCCCTTCCTACTGAAACTGCTCCTTATACAGACAGACAAACACATGCACTCTAGCGAGACGCAGAAGAGAGGTTTGTTCAGATACAACACACCAGCTGTATTGTATCCGGGAAACAAGGGGCGATTTGCTTTGAGCCTTGCTCCACCTGTGAATCTCACAACACAGATAGGCCTAGGCTAAGTGTTCCGGGAGGCGCACCAGAACAGGCCCGTTGCTTATATGAGGTCCAGTCCCGTTAGGAGACCGGAACAGATGTCGTGCCACTCCCAGAATCACCTCGGATTTTCTGTTTAAACACTGGCTGGTTCGGTGTCGGATTAAACCAGCATCTATTGCGCAGAAGTCGACTGCTACAGCTGCTGAACGGTTCCGAGTCCACAAACGGTTTCCATGGCGAACACTGTGTCGAGTCCGGCGGCTCCACTTTCCATCTGAGTTTACAGCGAAAAAAAACAAATTGATGAATAGTTATCCAGGTAACTGTCTTTTCCATAAAGGAACAAGGAAAATTGCTATGATTAAGGGACATTTTATTTGATGGGCACGATGGGGATAGCCTAAGCTACAGCAATTTTTATAACATTTTTTAAAATAGCCATTGAAGGAACAGTGTGGTCTAGGCTACACTTTATACATTTGGGTAAAGGCTATTATCTCTTATGATAGAGAAACATAGCTTAATTGGGCTTTTAACATAGCACACTGGGCCTAGCAATTAAGCACGATTATCTTCCTAGAGACGTGCAAGGAGGAAAAAGTCCCGTCGTTCTGAGTCTTCTCTGTTGGCTCACTTATGTTCCTTTGACATCCTCTGCATCGGTTAATCGCCTCTCCCTCCATCCCTCTATCCCTTCATCCCGACTCAGTGAAGAAGATAACGGGCGAACTGAAAAAAGAACACTCGTTCCTGGACGATTTAGTGTTTTCCTAGCATAATAGTGGTGTCTGATATCGGAAACGGGAAGAACACACGGGTAACAAAATATATCACTGATTCGTGTTCAGTGAGTCACAAGTTCGTCTTGCTGCCTTGGCACATTTAATTTATTTCGTGTTTTAGCCTACACCGAATGTCGCAGCGGGAGGATAGGCTAGAGAAAGGCAGAGGGAGGTACTTCTAGAGACAGAGAAATAGAGAGACTGGCCGCGCATGATATAATTATGGCTTAGGTGACTGACTGACAGACGGACTCGCATTCAAATTGAGCCGACGGTTTGGGAGTGGGACTACAATTCAGAAAAGGTGATATTGACGATTTGCCTTGTAGCGCACTGGAGGACACCGGATGAGCATTGTCGACCCTACGAGTCGCTCTGTACGGATTGAGTGACAGAAATATTGTCAGGATCTATAAGGTAGGTTAAGGCGAACGTTTATGGGAGGGAAAATTAGTTTGTCAGCGTTGAACTTGAAATTCCATTGTGCAGCTGTTTTACACATTTCATTGTGCATCAGTTTGGGTGAGGCTTGCTCGCAGACTGACCAAATCACACATTTCTATAGAATATGCAATGGTAAATATCCTATATCGCAGGAATATTGGGTGGAATAATATAATATAACCTTGTCTTAACCACTACTTTGCCTATAAAGAGAAACACTTATTCAACCCTTAAATTAACCCACGCATAAAGACTACTAATTCATGGATTCTTATTTATTCATTCAGCAATTAGGCGTACACGCGCCAAACCATACGTTTAAAATATTGGGTTAAAGATATTTAGCCTATATGGTTACAGGCTATAGAACAGGTTGGTGGCAGTACTTTCTACTTGCTTATCTGTGCGTGACAAATTATCTTTTCTTTTTCTTTCTCGTTCTCATTATTTCTCTCTCACCCTCCTTCTCTCTCTGTCTCTCTGTCTCCCTCTCTTTCCATCCATCTCTTCATCAGTCATATGTATCTCATATCGCAAAAATTGCGGCTCATAAAAATGTGCCAGTACAGAGGATTAGAGTCGGTATTTATTCTGCGTGATGAGGACTGTCCCCGTGCCTCCCAGTCTTCCCTCGAGTTACCGGGCTGAGCAGGGTTCACTCTGTCCAGAGGCCCAGTGCATTGCTCATCCAGAAACATATTTATAATATTCAACGCTATAACCTCACCTAAACCCAAACTTCACTCTTTAATAAGTCCTAACGGAGTCGATGGGTTGTCCTCAGCACATAAATAATCATTGTTGGGAATTGTTTTAGCTTTTTGGGGGGGCTTGGTGCACTTGTGGCTTAAAAAAAACTATACATGTGTGTCACTCTCACATGTTGTCTGTCCCCTGGTTCAGACCCAGGACATGAGCAGTTTCCTCTGGATGAAGAGAAAGAGTGGAGTGACTGGCAGGTTTAGCACAGGGCAGGGATGCAGATGACAGATTGCTCTCTTGGTATTTAACCTGATGTTCTGCTCAGAGGTTCCTCCCGCTCCTAAACAGAGCAGTTCTAAATGCCTCCACGGATCAGACCTTGAATGCAATGATTTATTTTTCTCGTTTAGACGCTGAGTTTGCCCCTGAGTCCTCTCTCTTTCCCTGTCCCCCTCCTCTCTCTCTCTCTCTCTCTCTCTCTCTCTCTCTCTCTCTCTCTGTCCCCCCCCCCCCTCTCTCTCTCTCTCTCTCTCTCTCTCCCCTCTCTCACTCTGTCTCTGTCTATCT
Organism: Osmerus mordax; assembly: GCF_038355195.1. Taxonomy (NCBI): domain Eukaryota; kingdom Metazoa; phylum Chordata; class Actinopteri; order Osmeriformes; family Osmeridae; genus Osmerus; species Osmerus mordax. The sequence continues at coordinate 11,135,585 of NC_090068.1, read as the reverse complement.
CTCTCTCTCGATTGGACTCCCTTGTCACCAAAACCCTTTCATCATCTCTCTCCATCTCATTTGGTCTTGTTTTTTTTCTCATCTCCTTCTTCTCCTTACCTTGCGGTCTCCATAGGCGCTCACATGCATCATTTATGGGTGTAGGATGAAGGTCTGTAGGAGGGGGATATTCCCCTGGCGTGGCCGACTGAAGGCCTGACACAGGAGGCTGCTTGGCAGGGTAGCAGGGTAGGAGACTGGCTGAACCCACTTTCTCCCAGGAGATGTGGTACCTTCACTGTATGAAGAATGCTCGTTGCTTCTTTATGTAACCAGTTCATGAAAGGTTCTTTCGAGCACCTCATACGAATTGTTTTGATTGTGGAGCTCAGAAAAAAGCGTATTTGCTTCGAGGAATGCTTTACGGTTCTGATTGGAACCTTTATTTTTCGGAGTGTATGATGGGGCTCGCCCTGCCAGCCTGGTCTAGCCTGCACGTCTTTGTGTCTCATGCTAATCGTCCTTTCTCAACTCTGCCTCTGAGTATCCCCTCCTCCCCTCCTCCCCTCCTCTCTCCCTCCCTCCTTCTTCCTACATCTGAATCATGGCTGAATCTGATTGCACATCAGACAACCCGGAATTCTCTATTTTCGTGGTATTGTATTTATTTTCGGACGGTTGGTCCTTATTACTTGGTGAATGCGTGGGTGCTGGGGAGGGGCAACATGTTGGCCTCCGAGAACAGAGCGATGCAAATGAGAGCATAATGATGGTATATTATGTTCAGTATGCTATGTGTTATTGCAATTGTTCCCCTAGAGCACAGGCTTGCCGGTCCACATTCTACTGTGACCTGCTGTGTTCAGCTGATGAATATGTAGAGCTTTATGCTTTAACCTTCATAATCAATAATGCTATGTTATGTCCCTACTTTCTTATCGCACCCTTCCCCCTCTCCCTCTCTCTTTCTATTTCTCTATCTCTCGATCTCTCTCCCTCTTTCTATCTTTTTGGGCTATCTCTCTCCCTCTCTATCTCTCTTTCCCTCTCTATCCTCTCTCTGTCTACCCCTCTCTACCCCTCTCTCTTTCCCTTCCTATCTCTGTCTCTCTCTCCCTCTCTCCCTCTCTCTGTCTACCCCCTCTCTACCCCTTCTCTTTCCCTCCCTGTCTCTCTCTCCCTCTCTCTGTCTTTACCTCTACCCCCCCCTCTTTCTCTCAAGCCTTATTTCTTCCTCTGTCGCTCCCTGGGCCTCAGAGCAGCCATGTTGTCTATGTCATCAAGATGCAGAGAAGAACGAGAGCACAAGTGGAAGAAAGCCTTAGGGTCTGTGTCCTCACATTGACACCCCTCCCTTCACCCCCCCTCTTCTCCTCCTCCGTCCTCCGTCCTCCATCCTTCCCTCTCCCTCTTAGTGACAGCTGGCAGCCAGTAGGGCACTGTGGACATGCCAGAACAAGTGCTGAGATAGGCCAACTCATACACATATGAAAATGAGTAATTCATACTGAGCCCTGTCTCTCTCTGTCTCTCTCTGTCCCTCTCTGTCCCTGTTTGTCTTTGTCTCTCTGTTTCTGTCTCTCTCTCCCTCTCTCTCTGTCTGTCTCTGTGTCTCTCACTCGGTCTCTATCTATCTCTGTCTCTGTCTCTCTCTCTCTCTCTCTCTCTCTCTCTCTCTCTCTCTCTCTCTCTCTCTCTCTCTGTCTCTCTCGTTCTCTCTCACTCTCTCTCTCTGACTCTGTCTGTCTTTATTTATTCCAGCCTAGCACCCTCTCAAATGAAATACAACACACACACACAGACCCATACACAAGCACACAAACACACACACACACACACAGAGTTGCTGTAATTAAACATGAGTCAGTGTTGTGTAAATGCTTCTCGTCTCCGTGTGTCTGCTCACCGTTATCACGTGTGTTTGACCCCTGAGAGGACAGAGGTCAGAGGTCAGTGGATGTGGATGTTCCTCTGTCCTACTGTCTGAGAGGACAGAGGTCAGTGGATGTGGATGTTCCTCTGTCCTACTGTCTGAGAGGACAGAGGTCAGTGGATGTGGATGTTCCTCTGTCCTACTGTCTGAGAGGACAGAGGTCAGTGGATGTGGATGTTCCTCTGTCCTACTGTCTGAGAGGACAGAGGTCAGTGGATGTGGATGTTCCTCTGTCCTACTGTCTGAGAGGACAGAGGTCAGTGGATGTGGATGTTCCTCTGTCCTACTGTGTGGCATCACATGAATAGGAAATTCACAATCTACTGCTGATGATTCAGTAGCACAATTACAGTAAGGCTTATGATTACGTGATAGCTATTAAAATACAACTCAAAGCAATGGTGCGAGCCAGCGTGAAGTGAATATTTTAGCATTGGAAGCATTTTGATCCTTAAACCCTGGAGTGTTTTTTAGACTTGCATACAGATAAGAAGATATGCAGATGGTTTTCCAAGTCGAAGAAGAGTATACTTCTACATAATTGGAAGTGTACTTAATTAAAATGCACTTATATTGTACATTCACACCATTTATTAACTTTCATGTGTGTTTGTGCTAGTCTCTCAGGTGACTGGGTCACAAGCAGAGGAAGATCACTCCCCAAGTTCAAACATTTGAAATATAAGTAAAAACATACTTACAAATATTAAAGTTGTCAATAACAAGCCTATGAGAATACGCCAAATCAGTTAATTTTAAGTGCCATTTTAAATTCCAATTGTATAGTAAAATGTATAATTAGTGAAAATGTATTACCGTAGCTCTCATTAAAACATTTAAATTAGATTTAATAAATACTTCTGCTTGCCTCCACAACGTGGAACCGTTTGAGACAACCTCCATGAACGTGTTGAGCTCTTTGTTAGGAGTCTCTGGGGTGTTTTAAAATGAACTGAAACCAAATCGAAGGTGAAAAGCATCTTCAAGTTACAGTAAAGGGAATTTCAGCCCCAGACTTCCTGTTACATCAGAGTGTCTTTCAGGATGTTGGATAAAAGATTTGAGGTAAAAGAGAAGTTGAGAAATAAGCAAGGTTCAATGTGAGGAACAGTCAGTCTGCCAGTAGTGCAGATACATAGTGCTAAACAGAAACGTCACGCAACCAGGTATACATGGAGGGAGTCTCTTCCAAGGGGCCAGTGCCCAGTAGGTCAGTGAAGTAACACTATATGCTGTAGTGTTGCGTTTCCTGTTGAGATCTTGCACTTTTCTTGGCTCTGATGTTTTCTCCAATTCTCTGCTCCAAACAGGCCGTAGTATTTGGGTTAGTTTCGTGTTTGTGTGAGTGGTGTGCTGTAAGCTTACCATCGGTATAAAAAAGAAAAATCTTGAATCAGGGCTTTCTGAAGGGCTAAAACTGGGACTTTTCACCAGATTATGAAAGTACAGATGCTAGCCATTGCAAAGGCTTGAGATTATGGCTACACAAATTCAGAGCGACAGCGGACAAGATTACGGTTCTAGACGCACTGCAGTACAAGATTAGACCAATGGAAGTGCCCACGCTCAAATGGGCATGTGTGCACTCGGGTACTGTACAAGAAAACGCACTCACACACTGAATAGCTATGTGTAATCTGGGATTATTACTATACTGTGGTGTTTCTAGTCCTACACACACAATGCAGCAGATTAAAGGAGGGTAGGAATAGACAGGAGATTAAGTGGTTGGAGGAGATGAAGCTGATGATGAAAGGAGGGATGGAAGGATGAAAGGAGGGGTAGAAGAATGAAAGGATGGTTGAAAGGATGAACGGAGGGATGAAATAAGGGAATGGAAGGAGGAAACGAAGGATGGAAATATGAATGAGACAGGGTGCTGCATTTGAAGTCAACATGTGACAAAAAACACAGACCAAAAAAGCTTTAGAGCCGTGGCAGGTCAACGATGGAAATAATTTTTCTGAAAACGAGTCAACACTATCTACAAAAACAGATCTTTCTCTCTCTCTCTCTCCTCTCTCTCTCTCTCCTCTCTCTCTCTCTCTCTCTCTCTCTCTCTCTCTCTCTCTCTCTCTCTCTCTCTCTCTCTCTCTCTCTCTCTCTCTCTCTCTCTCTCTCCTCTCTCTCTCTCTCTCTCTCTCTACACCCAAAAACGATACCTTGAATTGAAACAGAGTCTGAGTTCCCAGGTTATCCACCTGAAGCCGACATGAAGAGTTCAGAGCAGGCCAGGATCTGATCACCGTGTAGAGCTGGTTATCTGCCACCTGCTTCCTCACTGGAATGTAACACATCCATTTAGCAGACACTTTTCTCCAACATGGAGGGGCACCACAGAGATAATAACAACAAAAGATTTCTTCAGATTACGCTTTCATTCAAAGCGACGTACCATGGAGTATATTTTAACCTTCAGCCTCTAGATTTGCTGTTAAATGCTGTACCACTAGTTATCCATTTACATTACATTTAGTCATTTAGCAGACGCTCTTATCCAGAGCGACTTACAGTAAGTACAGGGACATTCCCCCGAGGCAAGTAGGGTGAAGTGCCTAACCCTAACCCTAACCCGAACTGGCAACCTTCGGATTACTAGCCCGACTCCCTCACCGCTCAGCCAACTGACTCCAATTTATCCCTAGTAGAGTAGAGGTAGACGGTAGTGGAGGGCGGCAGGAACGATATGGTACTGGAGACTAGGCTTCAGCCGGAACAGCTTTTTATTGTTCCCTGGAGACACATCTTTGAGTGTGTGTGTCTGTGTGTGTATGTGTGTGTGTGCGTCTATCATTGTGTGTGTGTGTGTGTTACCTCACATTACAGCCCCCATCAGAATCCTGGAGAATTTAAACCCACACTTGCGTCGCCGTCACCACATGGGGTTATATTATTTACCAGGCAACCAATCAATCCTTCAGTTCAAACCCCCAATCAATCATGTTTTAGTGGATGATGTGCGTTAAGAGACAGGCGAGCCGTCACTGGAAGCTTAGCGGAATGAGATAAGACAGATGACCACACCTAATTGGATTACATTAGCAGATCTTATTCACAACAACAAGAGAGGCCTGAATGAGAGGATCCCCATTGAGAGACATGGGGAGAGGAGAACAGGGTCAGATTCCATACAGGCGGCTGGAGGATCTATCACAGAGTTGATGGGGAAGTGTTCTATGTGTGAGTGTGTGTATATGGTGTGTATGGTGTGTGTACAATCTGTGTGTGTGTGTGTGTACAGTCTGTGTGCATTTGTACAGTCAGTCTGTGTGTATACTGTGCGTGTGTGTACAGTTTGTGTGTGTGTGTACAGTCCCCCCCCCCCCCCCAACACCACCCCCCACCCTGCCTGCTGCCAATATGTAGTCATCTCAGTTCTCCAGACCCTCATTTCTCACACGAACAACCATGATCAGTTGTGCTGAACCCATTCTTAGAGGGGTTCAAACAGAGTTCTGGGACTCTGTTCTATCCACTGAAGGTTCTGTCTTCAGTAGCTGTCAGGCTCAGGCAGAGCGAAATCTCGAAAATAAAATGCCAACCCTCTCTTGCCAGTTTATCTCCCATCCTAGATGCTGCCTATAGACTATATGTATTTAGGAGACCGCAGGAGTCTATTCCAGCAGAAGGGAAAATCTATTGATAACGTATGATGAGGGCTGCTGTGGAATTAGGCTGTCTGACACATTGGCACACCCTATCCAGAGAATAGAATGCAGACAACAAAGAGCATTGTGTGTACTGACATCCTCGGTGCTGAAGGAGGCATGGTTGGTATAGCTCACGTGGTGTTCAGTCAAATACACACGTCAGACTGCCTCTGCTTCTCCTGATATGCAATTTTGCTAAGTGTCAGCGTTGGGGCGAAAGAGTCATTTCCAGTCATATTGAGGTGGAAAGGTTCCAGCCTTCACATAGAGGCCTGGAACGAAAATAAGGGAATTCAGGGAAAATACTAGCTTGGCAGGAACGGGTTGTTGTCTTCACAGTGAAGTCACAGCCAGCGTGTTGCCGTGTTTTTATGACAAGGAGCTGGAGAGGCGAACAATGGAGACAGCTCTCACTTCTAACAGTAAAATGTTCAATATGGCTAATGGAATATGGTGTTGTGGTCAGTGTGGGAATGGTTTCACAGGAAAAAGGTCATAATGTGTGTGTGTGTGTGTCTGTTTCTTTGTGCGTCTGTATGTGTGTGTGTGTTGCAGAGAGGAAGAGAGAGGAAGAGAGAGAGAGAGACGGAGAGAGAGAGCTTGCATATGTGCATGTGCCGGTTCAAGTGGGGCTGGAAACAACATAAACAACATAAGAAAGAAAGACGAAACACGAAAGAGCACAGAGACCAAAGGGGGACATCATTCTCTCTCTCCATTAGTGCTTGTACAGTACGGTGGCTCAAATGGCACAAAGCCTATGGGATGTGTCAACATGCAAACCTATTAAATCATTACACTCCATTTATTATTAAGTCAGAGGCACACACAACTGGGGACGGGGTTTTTAATATTCATGCAGTGCGACTGTTCAGGACCGATATGAACTGAGTGGGATAGATGGAAACTCACTGATGTAGACTGTATGCATCATGCATAATCAATGTACAACACTGTACAACATGGTCGACAACATATACGTGGAACCCCCACTCCCCCGCCCCCACCCCCCTCCTCTCTCACCAACACACACACATACAAGTTGGCACCCAGGCTCAATAGGTATCCTCAATCGATGCGGCACATTGAGATTGACGTGTCTGGTCAGACAAGCTGGTTGTGGGTGTCTTTGTTGTCAGTGCACAGGCCTGAGTGCTCTGGACAGGACAGGCTCAGCTATCATTCACACCGACAGGGCTCTTAGGAGCCAGGGAGCCTCCTCAGAATCACTGCACCACAGACCTCCATCCCAGACCAGCGCTAGGACCGACCACAGACAGCAGAGGTATTGATCAGACAGAGCTCAGAAACAGAGGCAGCAGGAGAGGTTAGTTTCATGACTACTTTCTCAACACCCTCTCCCCTCCCCTCTCTCACACACACACACACACACACTCTTTCCCCTGGGTCTGTGTAAAACTCACGTTCAACAAGTCATCCAAATATAAGTCACCGATGAGATTAGCCGCTTCCTTGTGCGCCCTCCGACCCCTCGCCTTTCTGTCTCTCCCTCTGTGCAGTTTTCTCTGTGTCGGCGGCCATCGCTCCCACACACAAACATTCATCTCAGTGCTCTGACCTTGTCCCCTCCCTCCCTCTCTCCCTCTCTCCCTCACTCCTCCCGGGTTCTGCTGTGTGTCTCCAGGAGGAAGAGGGGAAGCAATGAGGAGGGACAGAGAGCAGGGGTGAGAGAGAGAGAGAGAGAGAGAGAGGGAGAGAGAGACAGAGAGAGAGAGAGAGAGAGGGGGGAAATAGGGAAGGCATAGAGGAAAGAGAGACTGCAGAAGGAGGAGGAGAGAAAAGAGAGGAGAGATGGAGCAGAGAGGAGGGAGAGAGAGCAGAGAGCAGGGAGAGAGATCAGGGAGGAGAGAGAGAGAGCAGTGGGGTGTCCAGCACTTAAATTGCCTGTTTATTTCCAGTCATCAATTACACTGATACAGAGAAGGGGAGGGAGAGGATGGCACGCATGTGTGTGTTCATTCGTGCGTGCTTTTGTGCGTGCGTGTGTGTGTGTGCACGTGGATATGTGTGTGAGGGGTAGACCGAGGGTGGAGGGAGAGGAAAAACAACACACACACTAAACTGGTTTGTTCTGAAGCGTAGCGTGCAATCTTGGCAAAAACAAAGAGAGATAGCACAAATATTTTAAGCCAATCAGCAACAATCTCTTATTTTGTATTCAAAAAACGATGCGTAAAACAATACTTTCACATAGAGGGGGAGGAGGGGGGGGGGGGCGCTTTTGATGTTATCGGTTAAGAGGTTGCCTTGACGATGTCACAGTTTCATTACTGTGCTTGTACGTGCATGAGTGAGTGGCTGCTGAGATGGTGCGGTTCCAGTGTGTCGTCAGTGAACAGTGAACACTGAGGAACGTCTGACTTGACAGTGTCACAGCTTTTCATCGCTGTGTTGCACATCATGAGGGAGAGCGAGGGACAGCGTGTGGATGTGCAGTCAGTGAACTCTGAATGCACTGAAGCACCACCCATGGCTGCAAGCATGGAGGGGCTGAGAGAGAGGGACTCAGGGCCCCACCTGGGATCACCTGGGATCACCTGGGATCACCTGGGATCACCTGGGATCACCTGGGATCACTTAGGATCACCAGGGATCACTTAAGATCACATGGGATCACCTGGGATCACTAAGGATCACCTTGGATCGTATGGGATCATCTGGGATCATCTGAAACAATCTGGAATAATCTGGGATCACAGGGAATCAGATATGATCACTTGGAATCCCCTGGGATCACCTGGGATCACTAAGGATCACCTTGGATCGTATGGGTTCAGATATGATCACTTGGAATCCCCTGGGATCACCTGGGATCAGGAGATCTCTGCTCCATGTTTCCGGCTCTCTGACAGGGCACTGTGATAGGTGGAGCTAAGCAGACTGAATTGATCCAACTCAGCCAAGGGCATGAACAGTTTTTGCAGTTTATCTCCCAGCATGCACCGTGACAAAGCCTCAGATACACATACACATTCAAAGTACACGTACCTTGTGTGTATTCTGTATCAGGTTCCCATTTCTTTTTCTCTTTTTCATATTTACTATTTATGTGTGGTATATGTTTACACATGATCCCTAATCCGAGGGTACTTTGTCATGGGATGTGACACAACATCATGGTAAAAAAGTACACAACAGATGTTTGATGAATGCAGTTTTATTTCAGTGTTGTGCAATCTTTCAGGCTAACACATCAGGACAGTGTGTGAGTGATGATATCTGTTATTACTGAGGAAGCACCTATTTGTTCACATTTCTACTTTCAATCTAATGAAGATGATTTGACAGCACTTTTTGAATCTTTGTATTCAAAATGCCCAATCAAGGCTGTGCAGTTTATGACACTGGATGCTGTCTATTTTTAATCAGTGGTGTGCAGCCAATCAATCTTGTACATGCCTCGCTGCTGTCACAATGGAGAGAAAAAATAATCTCATAAAATTTGAATAACTAGTCTCTACGCCAAAGTGATTGCCCATTGATAATCTGATTGGAGGAATGCAGTCACATGGTTACAATCCACCAATCTTGCTGCTTGGCTTACCTTTATGCCATGTCCAAGGACAGCTGTGTGACAGGTTTATTGAGCTGACTGTAACATTCCCCAGGGATGTAGCGACACCTCTTTTATGGGCAGAGAACTAATTTGTATGATAATGACCCTGATGACTATTAATTAATATTAAATCAAAACCATGACTGTGTAAAAATACCTCTTTCTCTCTCGTGCCCCTGTCGTCCTGTTCACTCTTTGTCTCACTTTCTCACCCTCACCCTTCATCTTCTCACTTCCCCCTAACTCTCCCACCCACTCTCTTTGCCCTCTCAACCCCTCTCTCACCCTCTCCCCTCACTCTCCCACCCTCTTGCACTGCACCACAACATGGTATCTTGTACATTTGTATTTTTTGTAATATTTGTATTTTTGTATTTTTATATTGTAATTTACGGCAACTTATATTTATCCCACTTAGTACTGCTAGTTTATGTACCCTTAGTATAGTTAGTCCACATATTTAAATTTTAGGTATATGTTTATTGTATGAACCTTCCTGCCAAAGCAAATTCCTTGTCTGTGCAAACTTTCATGGCGAATAAATCCCTTTCTGATTCTGATTCTGATTCTGATTCTCAGCCCCTCTCTCACCCTCTCAACCCCTCCATTACCCTCTCCCCTCACTCTCCCACCCCACCCTCTCAACCCCTGCCTCACCCCCCCTCCGCTCTCCCCCTGCCTCCCATGCTCTCACCCTGTCCCTCCACCCTCTCTCACCCCTTCTTTCACTCCCCCGCCGTCTTTAAATCACCAACTTCACCCCCCCTCCATGCTCTTTTGCTTCATCCCAACATTAATACCAATTCCACCTAGCCCGTCAGTAAACCCACTTCAGCTCTCTCTCTCCCTCGCCTCATCCTCCACTCCCACCACATCTCTACATTAGTCTCACTGGCTCCTCCATTACACCAGTCCTCACCCATATCTGTGTATCCGATGAAGACTGGTCCCTCAGCAATCTTTCATCTCTTAATATTCCCCCTCTCCCGCCTCATTCATTTTACTCCCCGCATCTCCCGCTCGCCGCTTTCTCCTTCCGCCTCTCTCCTCTCCTCCCCTGCCTGAATCAGGGACGTCAGAGCCCATCCAGCCGAGTGTTTGGAGAGCCGGCTGAGCCCTGGGCGATGCGGCGGGGGGAGAGTAGTCTAAAGGCTCAGAATGGCACCGGGACAAAGGGCGAATGAACTCAGGGATGGAGGGGGGGAGAAAGAGGGATGGAGGGGAGGAAAGAGAGATGGAGGCGGGGGAAGAGAGATGGGGGGGTGGGGGGGAGAAAGAGGGATGATGGGAGAGAACGAGGGACGGAGGGAGAATTAGGGAGAGAAATCCACAGACGAGCGGGGAGGGAGCCAATGGAGAATGACTCTGAATGAGATTAGAGAGATGGAGGGGGATGGAGGGGCCGAGAGAGGGGGAACTGAGATCCACGGACCCCACGTTGGTGTCTCGTAGTCAGGCGTACTAAAAGCTTTCTGATTAGGACCGATGCCGTGCTTGGCGGAAGAAAGGAAAGGAATGGGTTTCTGTGTCAGCCGCTGTTGGAACTGAGCGACTCAGAGGGAGAGTAAATATTGTTTTTGGAGGAGAACAGTCCAGGCTGTGTAACGATAATCTGGGATGTCTGTTAATAAAGTAGGACGTCTGTTGATGTGAATTACAGTAATCTGCCTCGGTCCATCTCTGTGTTTATCATGTGTGCTATCCTCATCTCCTCTGGGCTCTCCCACCTTCTTACTGCTGAATAGATGTTATGTGCAGCTGTGTTAGAAGTCCAGTCACATAGCACAGGGTTTGTGTGTGTGTCCGTGTGTGTGTCTGTGTGTGTGTCTGTCTGTCTGTGTGTGTGTGTGTCTGTGTGTGTGTGTGTATCCAATCATTTCAAGTTACTGTGCCTCTGCTGTCCCCTCTTACTGATTAGTATTAAATCAGTGTGACTAACAAACAAACGCCAACACACACACAACACACACACACAATACACGCACACACACACACACAAACTCACAACCACATTCACACACACACACCTATTTGGGAAAGCAGTGTCCAGAGAGACAGTGTACAGCATGTAGGAACAGGAAAGGAGAATGTGTTTTAATAATAGAATAATTTAATAAACATTAAGCTGTAAAACTGGCACATCTTAACACTTTACAGCTCAGTGCTGGCGTGACGTCCCTGGGTGGCTAGTGTGCATAACAACACACACAGCTCCTCTCCTGATCCACCCGTTTACTCACTGCACTCACAAACAGACGCAAACACACCAACACACAGACACACACACAGACATACACACACCTACAGTACATACACACGCACACACACACACACATTCAGACACAGAAACGAAGACCCAGCAGCTGAAAACATCAAAGCTCTCGCTCCCCACCTCGCACCTTCAGACCCACAACACAGAAAACCAAGGCTCACCACAGGTGCTGTAACTTGGGGAGTGTCCACAAATGTTTCTTATTAGTAATTCTCTTTACTCTTAAAACGAATGAATCTATGGCATATAGCTGTGCACAAACACCTGACAGTAAACCTAACCGTCGATGAGTGATGACATAGTAAAGGTCAAGGTCAATAAAAATAGTATAGGAACACCAGATAGAACTAAATTAAGGTGACGCTGTTTCTGCTTGACTGAACTATGTAATATTGTAGCTGGGTTACTGATATGTTATTGTTGCACTGTGTCTGGTAGCTGAGATGTTATTGTTGCACTGTGTCTGGTAGCTGAGATGTTATTGTTGCACTGTGTCTGGTAGCTGAGATGTTATTGTTGCACTGTGTCTGGTAGCTGAGATGTTATTGTTGCACTGTGCCTAGTAGCTGAGATGTTATTGTTGCACTGTGCCTACATTTACATCTAGTCATTTAGCAGACGCTCTTATCCAGAGCGACTTACAGTAAGTACAGGAACATTCCCCCCGAGGCAAGTAGGGTGAAGTGCCTTGCCCAAGGACACATCGTCATTTTTGCACGGCCGAGAATCTAACTGGCAACCTTAAGATTACTAGCCCGATTCCCTAACCGCTCAGCCATCTGACTCCCGCCTAGTAGCTGAGTTGTTATTGTTGCACTGTGCCTAGTAGCTGAGATGTGGTTATTTGACACTATGCCTGGTATATACAGGGCTGGTCACGTCTGCTAAATTAATAAAAGGTTGAATATGAATGTAAAGATAATGTCCGCACTATAACAACATGTTCCACACACACATTCCAGTGTTAAGGATTCCGTTTCCACCACGCTCATCGTATTATCTGGCCCAACCAGTGTCTTGTCTCTGGTTTGAGTTCTGCCACGATTAATTGAACTCTTCTTCAGTTAGACAGTGATTCCTGCCTCCAAATTATTCTCCAATGAGTTCACGACCTCCTCCCGGTCCCTCCCCTCTACCATGTCATCTCCCCCTCCCTTCCCCTCCCCTCCCTGTCTCTCTTTTTCTCTCATTTTTTCTCCCTCCATCCCTCACTAAATGATAAATTGAGAGGCAGAGATGAGATAGTGGTGTGTTCAGAATCGTTAAACAGCCTGGCAGAGCAACACACACCCTGCACCCTGCATAGACACACGCACACACACACACATGCACACACACACACACACACGCACAGACACACACATATATACAGACACACACACACACACACAGATGTAAAAAACAGATACATTACTGAACATAGAATCGTTCTATCTTAGCATGCTACACACACCCACTGCACACATTCATCCAGCCGATGTCTGATTGGTGGAGATCATATGCGCACCACTGAACGTGTATCTGAGAATCAGGCGCTGTGCATTCACGCTTAGTTTGATCCTGCGAGCTACTCTGTCACCTTCTCATCCTGACTTCCTGTTTCCTGGACACTATACACTTCCTGTCCCCTGGACGCTAAACGCAGTGTCATGAATGTACAATACCTCCATGAGATCCTTGGTGTGACGGTTCACTCGGAGATCAGACAGGTTGTGTGTATGTGGCATGTGTTTGTGCGTGTATCCGACCAGTTGTGTGTGTTGGGTGTGTGTAGGTGTGTGTGTGTGTGTGTGTGTATCCGACTGGTTGTGCCCTCTCCACGGTGTGAGCTGACTCCGCTGTTCCTACCCTGACAGCTGCAGCCTCACATTCTCCTCTCATTCCCAGCAGCCTTTTCACCGCGGTGGAGTTTCTCACGGTAGTGCTGAGATTTTGACGTGAACCTCACTCCTGCCTTGGTCTCCTCTCCCCACAGGGAGGCGGTGCAGAGGGAGCCCTGCCCTCTCTGGAGAACTCACACCAGGTCTGGAGGACTTCCCATCACCGTGGAGCGCCTCAGACTCTCCGAGAAGAAGAAGAGCCAAAGAAGAAGAAGAGATTCCGAAAAAGCTGTTTTGGAATCCGACTAGAGACTCATAGTCATTACGTTATGTTATGAACTGCTGCTATTTGAACATTTTGGAATATTAAAAAACCCGACAGTAGACAAGACCACGCCACTGTTTAAAAAGATTCAGCCCTGGCATGTTGACATGGCGCCACAGGGCCAAAGAAGGCGACCCTGAACTGACAGAGACCTCGAGGAGTGCCTAGTTTCCCATGACGAGGCCAGCGGCGTGCGTGCGCAGCGCCAGCGGCCCCCTCAGAGACGGTCCCGTCGGGGGGACACCATGTGGACCTGGCTCGCACAGCGGCCGCTCAGATCAAACCGGAACATCGCCGTGAAATCCGACGTTCCAGGGATGGAAATGAGGTTCCTGATTGGATAGACCAGATCTCTCTCTTTTGGTCTTTTTTTCCCCTCCCTCGCTAATTAATACATTGAGATTTACGTCTCGCTGTGCAGACATCCCTGCGCTCTCCCAACACCGAGAGAAGGGGGAGATTCTCAGAGCCCCTGGCAGACGACAGGATACAAATCCACTGATCTGAGATCTGAGAGGCCCACAAACCTACTCCAACCAAGACAGGCTGCCAACAGGGTGAGAAAACTATGTTTATCCCAGCCAACAATTATCAATGCATTTAATTAATGTTTTTTCACAGCAAAACATAAATAATAATCGGTATCATTCACCACACAAAGGAATGTGTTTTTTTCTCTCTCTCGCAATACGCCACATTTGAGTCACACGTCGACCTTGTATTTTTCTCACCTCCTGTGTTGCTGTGATGTCTTGGTTGGATGCTGATAAGTAAACAAGACTGGGGGAGTCTGAAGGTTATAGCTAACATGTGTTTATGGCTGGGAAGAGGAGCGTTTCTCTCCTGGTAGCTTTTTATCAGCCGAAGGAGAAAGGGACAGTATAAGAAGGGATTAAACGGATGGCTGCTGTTGACGAGAAAGAGAGAAGAAGAGAGAAAGAGAGAGGAAGAGAGAGAAAGAAAAAGAAAAAGAAAGAAAGAAAGAGAAAGTGTTGAGGCACGTGCAGAAATGAGTGCTCTGCTCACAACCCAAAGATTGCATGGAGGATATGCTGAGAAAGAGGGAGGGAGGGAGGGAGGAAGAGAAGGAGTGAGATATGAAAAAGAGGAATCAAAGGAGGGGGAGGACATGAAAGAGAAGTTACTTAGAGGACTGAGAGGGAGAGAGAGAAATAATCTGAAATGTTTTGATATAAAGACATGTAAGAGAAGGAGGGGAGAAAGGGAGCGGAGCAGTCAGAAGCTGGTGGGAGAGAGAGATACTGAGAGAGAGAGAGAGAGAGAGAGAGAGAGAGAAAGATAGAGAGAGAGAGAGAGAGAGAGGAGAGAGAAGAGAGAGGGGGAGAGAGAGAGAGAGAGAGGGGGGGGGGGAGAGAGAGAGGGGGGGGGGGAGAGAGAGAGAGAGAGAGAGAGAGAGAGAGAGAGAGAGAGAGAGAGAGAGAGAGAGAGAGAAATGGAAAAGATTGTGACTCAATCAGTTGGCATATTGTTCACACAGGGCAGGTGCAAGAGAAGGTGAATGTGACAAGCAAGGGGGAAGGAGAGAGAGAGGGACGGAGAGGAGTGAGAGGAGAGTGTGACAAGCAAGGGGGGAGAGAGAGGGGGAGAGAGAGGGAGATGAGAGAGGGAGGAGAGAGAGCGAGAGGGAGGAGAGAGGGTGAGGGAGGGGAGGCGGGGAAGGATAGAGGGAAAGGATAAAGAGACAGAAGGAAAAGAGCGAGGGTGAGGAGAGAGAGAGAGCAGAGAGGAATGTAAAATGTGAAAGGGTGTCTTCAATTTGAAATGATACACAAAGCCATCTTTATATTACATGCTGGATAGCTGTCATGAATGCTGATTCCTCTGCACATGTTAAAACAAAGACAAACATACATACAAAATTCAGGCGGAGATGTAGACATTACACACATGCTTTTTCCTGGGGAATCAGGGTACGAATTACAGGGGGATTTGGGGGCGGGTCTGACCCCCCTAATTAAGAGTTGGACCCCCCCAAAAGAGGTAAAAACAACAGGTCGGGGGGGTCGATACAGGCCCTGGAGAAGAAGTTGACCCCCCCGATTGAGGTGAGGAAGGGAGAGATTAGGGGGTCGGCTGGCGTCCTCAGTAAAGGAGTCGTGTTCTCTCCTTGTCTACCAGAATGTCCTCCTCACCATGCTGACAGACAGCAGAATCCCTCCTATACTGATCCGTCTAAAATATACATGTCCTATACAGCCATTACCCACAGCTAAACCCTTCCTCGTCCTCAATGCTAAAACTTGGATTGTTATTTATTAATAGGTATTCTCTGCCTTTAATTCCTCCTTTGGTTAAGAGGAAAGTGTTGTAGTGGTCGACTCAACTTTCACGAAACATTATTTATAGAATGAGTACAGAGATGAGTATGGGGTAAATATTCAGAGGGGGAGAGAGAGAGAGAGAGAGAGAGAGAGAGAGAGAGAGAGAGAGAGAGAGAGAGAGAGAGAGAGAGAGAGAGAGAGAGAGGATATGGAAACATAAGTGAACCTGGGTTCCATAATTGCAGAATAAAAAACGGTTAGCTCATGGATATTCTTGAAAAAAACAAAAAACTATGTGTTTGCAGAATAGTCTTGCAAGCTTGTGGAATCTATATCCGGGGTGTTTGTGTAAATGCAGCACCCAGAGACTAGAGAGAGAGAGCGAGAGAGAGAGCAACACTGACAGTTAGGCCATGCCGAGATGCATCAGATTCTTCTACACCGATTGCAACCGACAGCAAAACTTCGAGAAATTACAGTCATTTATAAATATAATCAACCATACACCCAAAAATCCCATGCACCATTAAACATTCATATATTCGTTTGATAAAATCAGATGTATTTCCCCTGTTATTCACGCCCGTGTGGCAGAGAGGCCACTCGGTGGGCTGACGTTTCGCTCCGAGGGAGGCTTGACTTCTCTGGGAGCGCTGAGAGGATTTAGTCTTAATCTGGGTTTCCTGGGGAGGGGACACAGAGCCAAATGAATTCACGGGAAATCGGCGGTAGCTACTACAGACACAGCCACAGCAGAGAGGAGAGAGGATGGAGGAGAGAGTATGGAGGAGAGAGGAGAGAGGAGAGGGGAGAGGGGAGAGAGGAGAGAGGAGAGAGGAGAGAGGAGAGAGGAGAGAGGAGAGGGGAGAGAGGAGAGAGGAGAGAGGAGAGAGGATGGAGGAGAGAGTATGGAGGAGAGAGGAGAGAGGAGAGGGGAGAGGGGAGAGAGGATGGAGGAGAGAGGATGGAGGAGAGAGGATGGAGGAGAGAGGATGGAGGAGAGAGGATGGAGGAGAGAGGAAGGAGGAGAGAGGAGAGAGAAGAGAGGAGAGGGGAGAGAGGAGAGGGGAGAGAGGAGAGAGGATGGAGGAGAGGAAAGAGGTTGGAGGAGAGAGGATGGAGGAGAGAGGTTGGAAGAGAGAGGAGGGAGGTTGGAAGAGAGAGAGAGGACAGAATGGACGACAGAGGAGAGGAAATGGACTAGCAATAAGGAAAGAGCTTTCTCCAGTCCCAGGTGGACCCTGCAGTAGTGCTCTGTATCCAGCCTATTGACCTGACTGACCCATAGGCTTCACGTCAGCTGTAATCTCTTAAACAACTCAAAGATGTTTTCCAGAAACAGGACTCGCTGGAGAGAAGAAAAAAAACGCAAGAAAATAAATGGTAGCTTGATAGACATGTCTGGCACCGGATGTCTTGAAATGGATTCAGATTGAGCCATCATGAATTGATGTGTTGACAGTGGAGAGATCCAGTATCTTTATCCAGACAGGCGCTGAGCTGAGCTCCACTGGGCTGCTCGTGGCCCCTCTGTTCAGAACCTAGCTGCTGGACAATATTACACATCCTACTGGAGAGGGTTTCATAGTGATAACAATGCATTCATATAGCAGATGCTTTTTATCCAAAGCCACCTACAGGGGGGATATGAGCTCTAAGTCTGCAGCGAAATGCACCACCACTGAGCTACACCTAGGTTAGTTATCGCTGCTGATCTGTGGGCATCGTTGAAAAGGGCAAGACAAATAAAATTCGATTCAATTTTATTTGATTCCTTATGCTGCAGGCCGTGCAGAGCTGTAAATACGTCAGTCTGGATGTAGAGAGCCTAGGACAGGATATGCAGTGTTAGAGATTCATCTTCGATCATCTATGCTTTATGCAAATGTGATTGTGAAAATGATTGTGATGAAGTCACAGTGATATTTACAATAGAATACTCGTAGATAAAATTCCAACGTCTTGTTTCTGATCCAGGCTCACTTTAGATTTCTGTTTATTTTAATTTAATTTTACATATGCTTTGATCCCCATTTCTTCCCCATTTCCCCCGATCCCAAATAATTGGCTTCACGGACATGGGCCGTAAGATAAGCTTTGCACCAGTATTATCTTCTCTCTGCCATCGATAGAGTGAACTTCCCGACACAGAAGCATCCTTTCTGGTCATCATTCCCACATTTCCCTCTCTTATCACGAACATGTGGATGATAGTGCAGTCCGATACGCTCTGTAGAGGATTTCATGGTCAGGAGATAGTAGAAATAGTCAATGTGGTTGTTCAGAATCTGCTCTGTGTCTCTGTCTACATGGATCGCTCTCTCACTTTTGTCTCTGTCTCCCGTGCTCCCTCTTTCTCTCTCCCTCTCTCCCTCTCTCTCTCCTCTCTCTCTATCTCTCTCTCTTTATCCTGCTTTTTTTTCTCTGTTTCTCCCTTTCCCCCCTAACTCTTTCTCTCCTCGATCTCTGTCTATCCATCTCTCTTCCTCGTTTTCTCTCTCGGTCACTCTCCTTCCCCCTCTTTTTCTCTGTTTTCCATCTCCCCATTTTTATGCAGCTATCTCTGCCTCTGAGTCTCCTTCTCTTGTCTCTCTCTCTCCCCCTCTGCCAGTCCCTCTCCAGTCTCTCCCCTATCTCTCTCTATGTAAATGGATCCCCTCCGTCGCTATCCTCTCCTTGGTGCTCCAGTTCCAGTATTGGAAAGTGTGAGGCTGTTGTGTGTGTACCGTTACCCTGCCTTAGGCGACTGGCTGTCTGGCCGGCCCATTTCCACACAGCCCCCCCCCCCCTTGACCTCCCACACCCCCCACAATGCCTAGCTCTCCCGAATACAGATTTACATTTACATTTAGTCATTTAACAGACGATCTTATCCAGAGCGATTTACAGTAAATACAGGGACATTCCCCCGAGGCAAGCAGGGTGAAGTGCCTTGCCCAAGGCAAAACGTCAGTTGGCATGACCGGGAATCGAACTGGCAACCTTCAGATTACTAGCCCGATTCCCTCACCGCTCAGCCACCTGACTCCCTGATGACAGATGACTACAAGTTTGACAGCAGCTGAGGATGGTGGCTCACACTGTCTCTCTAGCTGTGTCTACCCACACTGCTGGTGTACTCCATGGCAACGATTAAACCCCTGTGTGGCTGTCTTGTACATTTACATTTAGCAGACGCTCTTATCCAGAGCGACTTACAGTAAGTACAGGGACATTCCCCCCGAAGCAAGTAGGGTGAAGTGTCTTGCCCAAGGACACAACGTCAGTTGGCATGACCGGGAATCGAACTGGCAACCTTCGGATTACTAGCCCGATTCCCTCACCACTCAGCCACCTGACTCCCTAGTCTTGTAGGTGCAGACGTGTGTAGATTAAACCATTCAGACGTGGTAGAAACAAGGATGAAGCGCTAGGAGAGAAAGAGTACGTGAAACTTTGAAAAGTGTCTGAAGATTGTTTATCTATTTGTTATTCTTTCTAACACCTGCTTAATCCATTCAACCACAACTCCATATGTTCCCGTAATCCCCCCCTGCTCTCTCTCTCCTCCACATCAATCTCTCTCTGCCTCCATCTTGCCTTTGAAGGGACTGACCCAAATACTCCACTCTGTTTGACAGTCATTTGCACAGCTGCTCAGATTCAAAACACACACTCAGTCCTTTGCTCTCACACACACACACACACACACACACACACACACACACACACACACACACACAGACACACACATACACACACTGATGAACATTCCACGTGGGAAGTTTTATGCAAAAACAGTTGGATGCACACATTTCATGGTATATGAAGTGCTAAATCAATGTGCAAAGTTATGGCTGGCATGCGTCACCTCCCCCCAGTGCTACATGCCGTACCTCTACAGATTTACAGTTATTTTACCAACTATATTAAAATGACTTGTTTTTGGGCAATGTTTCTCCGATGAAAATTCATGAAATCATAATCAATTATACCATTATATATCCTTTGCTTTCCTCCTCCTACTCAAAGCGCTTTAATTCTACTTTACCGTGTCAAGAGGATTGAAACTGAGATATAGATACTAAAAGGGATTATAATATCAGACCGGGTTAGCTGTGACCGTAAAATCACTTCTCAGCTACGGTTTAACTGCTCTGGAATAAACCTAGTGGAGCAGATCCATCTCAACTTTTTGTGTTTCTGATTCAGGTTGAAGGGTCGTCCCGGGGTCAGGAGGACTCGAGTCCGGCCGAGACCGGCGTCGTCATGGGTATCGAGGGGGCGTCCGAGCTGCGTGATTGGCTCTTCCTGCTCCTCCTCTGCCTGACCCTGCTGGCGGAGGTCATGGAGGTTGTGGCCGCCGCCCAGGGCTACCTGTCCGACAGCGACATTGTCTGTCCGTCCGTGTGTCGCTGCGATGAAGACTTCATCTACTGCAACGACCGCGGCCTGAGCTCCATCCCCCCGCTCCCGCCGTCGGCCAGCGTGCTGTACCTGCAGAACAACCACGTGGACAACGCAGGCCTGCCAACCTCCCTGGAGCACCACCTGGCCGTGCGCGTCATCTACCTGTACGACAACGAGCTGGACGACTTCCCGGTGCACCTGCCGCCCTCGCTCCGAGAGCTGCACCTGCAGGACAACAACATCCGCACGCTGCCGCGCTCGGCGCTGGCCCGCATGCCCCCTGCTGGAGAAGCTGCACCTGGACGACAACTCCGTGTCGACGGTGAGCATCGAGGACCAGGCCTTCATCGACAACCCCCGCCTGCGTCTGCTGTTCCTGTCGCGGAACCACCTCTCCAGCATCCCCTCGGGTCTGCCCGCCTCCCTGGAGGAGCTGCGCCTGGACGACAACCGCATCTCCACCATCCCCACGCACGCCTTCCGGGGCCTGTCGTCCCTGCGGCGCCTCGTCCTCGACGGGAACCTGCTGGCCAACCAGCGCATCGCCGACGACACCTTCTCCCGCCTCTCCAACCTCACCGAGCTCTCGCTGGTGCGGAACTCCCTCCAGGCACCGCCCCTCAACCTCCCCGCCGCCCACCTCCAGCGCCTCTCCCTCCAGGACAACGCCCTCACCCACGTGCCCCGGGGGTCGCTGGACGGCATGCGGCGCCTGGCGAGGCTGGACCTGTCGGGGAACAACCTCACCACCCTCCCCAGGGGCCTGTTCAGGGACCTGGACAGCCTGGCCCAGCTGCTGGTCCGAGGGAACCCCTGGCACTGTGGCTGCAACCTGCGCTGGCTGTACGACTGGCTCCACGCCCGCGGGAACACCATCACCGTGAGGGGCCTCACCTGCCAGGGCCCGGAGACGGTGAGGGACATGGCCCTCAAAGACCTCACCAGCCAGATGGAGGACTGCGAGGTGGCTGGGGGGGTCTCCATGGGGGGCGGGCCCCCGATTACGGGGAGCAGGGACAGAGGGGCAGTCGGTGGAGGAGGCGGGGGTATAGCCGCCAGCTCCACCACGCTCTCCCCCCCCCAGGGCGGGTCTCTGTTCACCCTCCGCTCCAAGAGGCCCGGCCTGGGGATACCGGACTCCGGCCTGGACTACACCCTGGGCAGCAGCGGGGTGGGGAAGAGCCTGGCTCTCAACGTGAAGCCCCTGGCACACGACAGCATCCGCGTGACCTGGAGCGTGGCCACGCCCAGCTCCTCCTTCCGGCTGAGTTGGCTGCGGCTGGGGACCAGCTCGGCCACGGGCTCCATCACCGAGACGCTGGTGAGGGGCGACCGCCGCGAGTACCTGCTCACCTTGCTGCACCCCGCCTCCAGCTACATCATCTGCATGGTGCCCCTGGCCGGGAGCTCGGGGGGGGGCAGGGCGGGAGGCGGGGGGGTGATGGCGGGGGCGGGGGCGGACGCCGACTCGGAGGAAGCCCCGGTGTGTGCCAAAGCGGAGACGTCGGACCCCAGCCAGCCGGACGGCGGCCAGGAGGAGGACAGGGAGACCCAGCAGACGTCCACCCTGCCCCTGGCGGGCATCATCGGAGGAGCCACGGCCATCGTCTCCCTGGCGCTCATCTTCTCCATCTTCTGCTGGTACGGCCACCGCGCCGGACGCCTGGCGACCAGGGACCACTACACGCGCAGCAGCGGCGCGCGCAAGAGCAAGCACTACGACGACTACATCGAGTCGGGCACCAAGAAGGACACCACCATCCTGGAGATACGAGGACCTGGCTTCCAGATGACTCCCATGGCCACCAGGCAGCCCCTGCAGCCCAAGCCTCTACGGGAGGATTACATCATCCACACCATCTTCCCCTCCAACGGCACCGGGCCGTACAAAGGCCCCCAGCCCGCCCCCAACCCCGGCTACGGCACCAACCGTGGCTACCGAGAAGGAGGCATCCCAGATATCGATTACTGTTATACGTGATAGGCCGGGCCGAGCCCACGCACCACCGATTGACTGTATAGATGCACAGTTCCTGTCCACATGGGATCGTCTACAGCACCCGTTTGTGCCTTCTTCTTCTTCTCCACCTCCACCTCCTCCCGCTCTCCCATTCCACCTGAGCCCACTGCTTCCTGCAACATAACGATGTGATTAATTGGTTGCGATGCTGGCAGGAAGTGTTTTGCTGTGCACTGCAGCAGGAGCTGATGTCCCATTACAGCTGTTGATGCACACGGCTACTCTCACCCCTACTAAAGATCAGTGTGCTTTTTCCCCTGGCCGCTCGGCCGCTCACCGAGAGAGAGAGAGAGAGAGAGAGAGAAGAGAGAGAGAGAGAGAGAGAGAGAGAGGGGCGCGTGGCCAACGTCGTGTAGGAACTGCAGATCGGGGGATGGAAACCTTCTTCCTCAGAGACTCTTTCGGTGCCATGTAGAACTGAGACCCAGCTGGATGGCCGCAGAGAGAAAGAGAGAGAGAGAGAGAGAGAGAGAGAGGGGGAGAGGGAGAGAGAGAGAGAGAGAGAGAGAGAGAGAGAGAGAGAGAGGGAGAGAGAGAGAGAGAGACTAGAGGCTGAGAGAGACATGCTTCTTAGATTAACCTGACCCAGCCACAGACTGTCCGTTTGTTCTTTGGACTTAAAAAAAAATGCCTCAACTACCCCGATGTGCCCTAGCAACGACCTGAGGAGAAGACTAAGTGAAGCTGTGAACTCGTGTGTTTCCAACATCCCATTTTAACCACTTGTCTTAAATCGGGCTTTACGTCTCTTTCAGTGGTTTCACAGGGTGGGGGCATCCTTGGCGGTGTCCTTGATGACTCACTTCCCGTTCGAAACTAAACGTTGTATCGATTTGAATGCAGCCCAGTTTTGTAGATAGTTAACTTAAATAGACACCCACTGGACTGTGTTTCAAGAACTAGCACTCCCCTGCTGTTTGATTCTGATTTTAAAGCCTTTCCCCCACTGCTTATCTTGTTAGTTGTTTTTCCGTGGGGTTTGGATCCGAGGTTATTGTGGTTCTTCACGTCCTGTTCTACTCTCGGTGAGGACACACCCGAGATGCAGACAATGGATTTGTTACCTGTCTTTTTCTAAGAAGAGGAGGAGGATGGGGGGGAATCTCCGGATGACCCTCTGAAAGCTCTTTGGACTGCACCAGCGTGAATGTTTATGTACACCTCTTAGATAATAAAAAAAAACACAAAAAAAACTATGTTAAGCATAGGAGACATCATTGGTTTACAGAAGTTCCAGATTAGAAACGACATCCCAAGACTGTGACACAACTCCCTTTTGAAGTGTAAGACTCCAACAGCCATTCTCCTTTCTGTGCCTGTGTGCTTGATTCAGTTATCCAAGGGTGAGGGGGAGTTCTGGTAAGGGTTTTTTTGACACTGTGCAAAACAGTATCCACTGAATAAGGTGAATCCCCAAAGGAGACACAACGTTTGTGGACTGACTCAAGTCAATACAGGAAGAATTTGTAAAACAGAGAGTGAACAGCAATCAGGGAGATTATCAAACCGCTACACTGTGGACCACCACTGTTGAAGGGGGAGGAGGGGTGAAGGTGTTGAGGGCGGGACGGGGGCGTGGTGACATGGAGGGCTGTCAAAGGGGGCGGGGCACAGGGGGGGGGGGGTATTAGGCGCGGGGGGGCAGGTTTTCATCCGCTTGTGCATGTTGTGATGACGGCCCTCTACAAGTCCTCCAGCCCCACCAAGCAGCCCTTCACTACTAGGGGATGAAGAATGAGTGTGAGTCAGAACGCAGAGGGGAGGGAGGGAGAGAGAGGGAGAGGGAGAGAGAGAGAGAGAGAGAGAGAGAGAGAGAGAGAGAGAGAGAGAGAGAGAGAGAGAGAGAGAGAGAGAGAGAGAGAGAGAGAGAGAGAGAGAGAGAGGGAGGGAGGGAGGGAGGGAGGGAGAGGAAAAGCCCATTCATATGCAGGGGCGGGAGCTGGAATGATCGCTCTGGAACGTTGGAGTTCATCCATGCATAAAGCTGTTGGTCACACCCTGCTGCTCCACAACACTTTAATATTCTTCATTGGCTGTTTATCACTGTACTGTTTTTGAGGTGGACACCAATCGTGCTTCCTGCACCGTGGTGTCTGATTGGGTCTCCTGTCAGACGACACGTCAGAGGGGTGTCCTGCGTGACATTTTTTTAATCGAAATGCCAAACTGAATAACAATGTGGCTCGGCCATCTTTGTTGGGAGCATCCAGATGGGATGTTTCACACGGTTTCACAAGTTGTTACCATTACAAATATCTCATTTCCACACTGAGGAGTCATTCTGAGTTGTTTGCGAAACTCAACACAAAGCTTTTTAAAGTTTGTGCCCACGGCATGGAATGTATATTGTGGATTCGGAAATTCATTCAACCTCAGGGGACTTGGGGATTCAAAGTGTTACTTTTATCTTTTAAATTACAGTCATTTCACCTCACATAAGAGCACAGAAAACGTACAAAATATTTATACGTGGGTATTTTTCAAAACAGGAACCCGATTGAGGTATTTGCAACATCAGATCAAAAGGAACCAGCTTTCACAGAGAAACACAACATTTATATTTCACTGCTTATTCCCTCTTCCAGCCTACCACTCTCTTTCTCCTTCCTGGAGAACATTATATTTGTTTGATTGGTTCTTACTGTTCCTAGCTGAGCTTGCATGTCTTGGCCTGTGTGTGTGTGTGTGTGTGTGTATGTGCGTGTGTGCCGGGGGGGGGGGGGGGGGGGGGGGAGGAACGGTGTGCATGGCAGGTAGAGAGGCTACACACCAGAGAATGCATGCAGGTCATGTGCATCTCTTCCAAAGCTGGGAGCACTTGCAGTCGTTATTTTTTAAACCATCTGCAGGTTTACGGCTCCTGCTGACTGCCCCGGCAGTTGGTGAGTGCGTGCATGCATATGTGTGTGTTCGCGTGTGTGTGCGCGTGTGTGTGTGTGTGTGTGCCCCTGCTGTTTTGTACCAGCAGTTGTCCCACCTGCTGCCCAGTGCCACAGATGCCAGTTCTAGTCTACTTCGGCTCCCCTTGTCAGCCTCTCTGTAGAAATATCCCTCCTCTCTGTGCTCAAACTAATATTTACTATAAAACACCTGACAGAACGACCAGGGCGGCTTCATGTGCCCAGCAACCAGCACCCTTTCTAGAGCTTTCCGGGTGAAATGGTGCTCATCGTTATCTTCTTTAACATCATCATTAGCATCACTTACTGATCATTTACGTCCTCATTCACTCTGGCCTTTTCTGGCCCTTAACATCGTTGAGTGCTCATCACCCAACTCACACAAGACAGGGACGCCCTTGGTGTAATTAGCAGACCAAGAATTCAACTGCTAAGTCACGCGCGCGTTCTGAAGGAAGAACCAGGGACCTGGTTAGGTTTTAACATCAGCAAGAAATTCAACAGGATTGTTATCTGTTTGTTGTTATTTTGTCAAGCCCTCCATATTTTCCTGTGTTCTTTTGTAGGCTGCTGCTGTTAGAAAAAAAACATTGCTCTCCTACTTTGTTGGACTCAAAACCGAGGGAAAAAATAACTATTTTGTATAAAGGTTGTCTCTTTTCTATGTGATTAAAGGAGAGATGTGCAAAGCTTTTTTGACTTTGGTGTCGTTTTCCATCCCACCCATCTGTCTGTCATTTCTTTGTTTATTTAAATGTATAAATTAACTTTTAGAGTTCTAAAGACAGTAAATCCTCTACAGTAAAGCCCGGCTGTCCAATCCTTTGGCACAACGTTATCGATTTCCATGGCTAAAAAAAATAAATAAAATAAAATAATAATAACAATAATGGTGGAAAGAAAAATTGCTCAATTTCAGGGTACCCATTCCCTCTGCAAAGTTGGCTGACAGATTCCTGTTGAAGCAGTAATAATGTGTACATACATATAGGGAGTCAGGTGGCTAAGCGGTTAGAGAAACGGGCTAGTAATCAGAAGGTCGATTTCCCGGCCGTGTCAAATGACGGTGTGTCCTTGGGCAAGGCACTTCACCCTACTTGCCTCGGGGGGAATGTCCCTGTACTTACTTAAGTCGCTGTGGATAAGAGCGTCTACTAAATGTAAATGTAAATATTCTACAGATGCAGAATGATCCAACCCCAGACCATTTTTTGTGTTTCAAAACATAACTGTACGGAGGAATAAGTCAGGCAAAATACACAGAGGCATAAACGGGCCTGGGGAGATGTAGTAATTTGTATCGGACTGACATACCATCCAGCCCCCCCCCCCTCTCTCTTTTCTCCCCCTGGAGCGAAGGACAGTCTAAGTGCTCTAGGCCTCTTGTCTTTATAGGATTACTAGGGGACCATATTAAACAGGGACATGTCAAAGGTTGGAGAGATTGGGGAGGGGAGGGGGGTTAGGCTAGACAGACCCAATGTCACTGTATTTCCGATCTTTATTGGGAGTGACACAACCCCCCCCCCCCATCTTTCCAAGCCCTCTTTCTGTATTGATTGGCTGAGAGCAGGGCTGAGGTCAGCAGGCAGAAGGCGGCATGTCTCTCCCTCTGTCTCTCACTCTCCATTTGTCCCTGTCTGTTTCTGTACCCCCACCCCCACCCTCTGCCAGCCCCTCCATCCTTTCATCCATCCATCCACCCATCCGTGAATCCTCTCCCCTTCCTCCGTTTCTCCCTCCGTCGCTCTCCTCTTTGTCCGGCTGTGTGTGTCCTTCATTTGACATACATAAATCAATCAGTCAATCCAATTTCATTCTAAGTGAAGCCCAAAGGACTTGCCTTTGAGCTGCTGCTCTGAAAAAGTAGAAGAATCCAATGTCTAATTACATTCCAAATCTTATTATGATTATGACTGTGGATTGAATTAACAGATAACATTTTGTTTGATTCACAGATACAATGCAGGCAATTAGGTGTAAAGAAGGCCTATTACGAGAACAGGTACAAGTTCTTGACCGCAACAAATGTGATTGTTATAATAAGCATATAATCAAGTCTGAGTTTGTGTCTGTGACCAAAGAAAGCTGCCCTGCCCACGTCTGAATGGTGATTGGTTGGTTGGGTGAGTCCTGTTATGGGCTGAAGCCAGCTGGAGAAGAATAAGTCGCTCGTTGCACCTGGGTCTACTGTACATCCACACACCCACGCACACACACATAGACACACACATGCATGCACACAAGCATAGACCCACACACACACACATAGACACACACACGCACACACACATACGTATATGCACACACATACTCACATACAAGATATACACGTCACACACACATACATGCACACAGACAAAAACATACAAATATGCACATGAACACATGCAAAAAAAAACACATGATTCTAGTTCATTGGACCCATGGATACTCAACACCACACTGATTTAGTGTCATCCCACCTCTCCCCACTTCAGAAACCTCATTCATTACACAAGCCAGTGCCTTAATCCTCCTTTCCTTCACGGACAGGGCTGTTGGGTAATCGATACAGTCGGAATAAATTAATCGATACTCCCTGCTTGCGAACCAACGGTCCCCCCCCACGCCTGTCCTCCTCCCTACAACCTCTCTGGTTGTTGTTTTAGTGTTCCCACCCTCCCATGCCCTCCTCTCATTTATCTCCCCCTTTCCTTCCTCCGGACTCTCTCTATCCAGATCCCTCGTTCACCTTCCATCCTCCTTTTCCCGTGATTCATGTGTTTTCTCCGTGACATTGCAGCGCATCCATTTTACTCTTCTTTCAAGTAGTTAGTTTTTTTTTTTTTTTTTTTTTACACATGATGTTTCTATGGTTCAACCTTGGACCCTATATCCCATTGTGTTCTCCTCAATCCTCAGAAATGCTCAGAAAAGCTCTTCCACGCTTTGGCTCGCCACTCTCATTTTTCTCCAATTGCTGTCGCCCCTTTCTGCAGGCAATCTAGTTGTGCAGTGAGCTGTGAAAGACTCCCTCTCTTTACCTCCCTCAGAACACACATCCATACATGCCCTTTTACACAAACACACACACACACACACACATAGATCTCCAACTATATAAAATGTTGATGTTGCTAAGACAGTCACTTATGTTCATTCGAAATTAATTATCTCCCCTTAGAATACAGTTTTAATGCATGCCAAATGCTGAAGCCCGGTATAATGATTATCACTGCAAAGAACCTCCTCACAGCAATGCTTGTCCTGTGTGGGGTTTGCAGCCTCCAATGTTTTGAGGACATGGAACACGTGAAATTATGATTCATGTGTTCTGGACAGGACAGGTTTTTTTCTGTAGCATTTATCTCATGCTCCTCAATTCTTCACATGATTTCCATCATTAAGTATGACTTTTAGTTGTCAGACCATTCTGTGGTCTTAACAAGCTTCCTTTGCTTTGGGTTTGATTTTAATTCCTCAAGAGGGAATCTGGATTTGGAAAACACATAAAAGATCCATACTTCCACATCTGTAATCATATATTATACAGTACCAATTTTATCAAGAGGGAATATGATCTTGCCTGAGGTGGAGAAGAGTGTTAGGTTATATATCCTGATCTCACACTGCCCCCTGCAGGCTCTGGACAGTACTGCAACTACGTGCAAAAGGAGCCTAGCGCAATAAAATCAGTAATATCAAATCCCTGGTACTACGTTTAATGTAGTATGTTTAGCCGATTAAGAACGTTTATGTCTCACTATCATAAACACGCAAGCAGACATTCAAAACGCCTGTCTTACCCACACAGTTAGGCCTACACAGTCTACATATCTCAAACGATCTAATCTTTCCAAATCTATGTGTGCCTTATTAGAAGTTAGATCCAAAAGGTAGCTAGACTAGCTACTCTTCAGCGAAAATAAAGTTATTTACATTAAAGCGACTTAAAATATATAAAAATTAAAAGTACTTGAACAACCTGATTCCACCTGGAATATCTTATCTTTCGTAATTGTTTTTGATCAATTATGCTGTTACTCAGTTACTGCCAAAATGTGTAACTTTGGAAATTGAATGTAGTCTAGTTTGTTACGCCAAGTAATTTAACTTCCAAACCATAATAATAGACATGCTGATGGATCAGACAATACAATTATATGATCTTAATGTACATTCATAGAGAAGCTGTTGTAGTCTGCTGTCAATAGAATGAACCAGAAGGAACTGGAAAGCCATTAACCGTCTTCTTGAACAGCGTTGCTTTGCTCAACGCATTTAGCTCACAGCCGCCTTTGATTCGCTTAGAAGGAATCTAAATTGTTCATTGGCCAATCATATGACACAGTTGCATTACGGGATAAAACAGATCTTTGAGGAAGTCCAGAGTGTGCATATAAAGCCGGTTGCCAAAATTGCAGAAACACCTTTGGTCCACATTAGTTTCTTGACACGGAACATCGTACAACCGACAGGGCAGTACAGTGGATAACTGTGTAAGTAATCACATATTAATGCATTTCTTGTCATATTTAATAGTGACTATCATATTTCTGTCAATAAGCTTGGTAATATTGCTCCTCCTCATTTATGTGCAGTGGGTGGCGCTATCGTCGTTCTCGTTTCGCAGTACTTTCTGGAACCTCATGGTCTCACCATGGAGAAAGTGAGTAACAACTGTGCTCAGTGTTACAGTAAAATATATATCGATTTGAAATACTTTCTACATTGACTTAGCTTGGTCGTATTTGATCGTTATAACACGTTTAACGATTGTCATATTAAATTGTTTGATGATTTGTCTTGCACGATACGGTCCTCATTGTTAGCTCTAGCTTAGCTACCTAGCTAACAATGTCTTAACCGGTTAGCGCAATGACAACTTGCTGCGTGGTGCTGTTACGTGCTTAGGCTAAAGGGAGATAATCAATCAGAGCCAATTTAAACTATTAGCCAAGTATTTCGCTGTGGGTAGCTATATACATCCGTCACCTCATGATAAATATAGCTAGGTAATTTTAAATTTGGCTCAGATTTATAGAGCTAGCTAGATGCATCTAGCACTCGCTAACGACGCTGTTGGCCATGACTGAGTTCTTCACCGAAATGTTCCAGAAACTGTAGGCTATACCAGCACATCGGCTGCAATGATGAGCTAGCGGTGTTAGCCAGCTAGCTAACTAGCTTGTAAACGTCAATGAGATGCAGTCCTGCGTCAGCCAGGTCAACCCAAGACGCAGAGATAAATAGAGCTACATTTTATATGGCTAAATAAACATTTGTAAATAACAAAAAAATGTCAATTTAATTAGTTTCGTTTTGACGTTAGCAATAACGCGCGTGTGGTCAACTTATTGTTGTGTAGGCCAGCTATCTTACGTTGTCTTGTTAGACTTGCAACACTGCACGTAGTTGCAGTGGCTTGCTAGAGGTAGACATCTTGTGTAGATAATGGGACTCTACAGGGGAAACAAATCACAGGAACATCAAATAGGTTCCACACTAATGGTAGCATAAGACTTGAGGAGGGGCATTCATGTCAACTAGCTAAGTGTCAGTGACAGCTGATTGGGTCGCTTTCTCCAGTTAAGTCTGGCAGCTGATAAAACAGATGGTCTTGAAAATTTTGCTTTATAGTTTCTAAATGGCCTTGTTGTTTGACAGATTGGGAAAAATGTCAATGACAACCTTGTTAGGAAAATGTTGGCACAGCATCAAGCCTCCATTTCTCCCTTTTGTCTCGTAGGTGACACAGTTGAAAGACCAGGGAAACAAGGCCCTGAGTGCAGGGAAGATCGAAGAGGCAGTGCGCTGCTACACTGAAGCGCTGGCCCTCGACCCTTCCAACCATGTCCTCTTCAGCAACCGGTCAGCAGCACACGCAAAGAAGGGCGACTATGACAGCGCTCTGCAGGACGCATGTCAGACCATCAAGATCAAACCCGACTGGGGAAAGGTGAGGTGACAACATGGGGGACAACAGGGGAGTCAGGTGGCTGAGCGGTTAGAGAATCGGGCTAGTAATCCGAAGGTCGCCGGTTCGATTGTGCAAAATGACGTTGTGTCCTTGGGCAAGGAACTTCACCCTACTTGCCTCGGGGGAATGTCCCTGTACTTACTGTAAGTCGCTCTGGATAAGAGCGTCTGCTAAATGACTACATGTAACATGGAACAGTTTGAACAGTTGTACCTGGTGCGTTTTTACACTGACCAATCCCGTGAACACCAAAAAATACACTTCCCCTCCTTGATTTTCTGCTTACGTTCCATATGCACTATATGTATGTAGCTTTGGATAAAAACCCCATCTGCTAAATTAAGAATGTCCTAAATGTACACCAGTTTGATGGGATGTGTTATGACGTGTCAAACCTGACCTCTTGTGTTGTGTTGCCCAGGGCTACTCCAGGAAGGCCGCAGCGCAGGAGTTCCTAGGGCGGTTTGAGGATGCCAAGGCCACGTATCAGGAGGGACTGAGAAATGAGCCAGGGAACCAGCAGCTCAAGGAGGGGTTACAGAACATTGAGGCACGGCTAGCAGGTACATCCCTTCATGACATCACTCAAGGTTTTTGTTTGTGCATTTTCCCAACTGCCTTTTAAAAATATATTTCTTCCCTTTTGAGTAGAGAAACTGTCAGGTTTGTAAAATATACACACAACTGAGTTGAGTTTCAGTCTTTCCCTACAACAAGTGTGTAGAGAAAGATGGCAAAATACAAGATGTAAAGCTAGGTGTAATATATTATCTCGAGTCAAATACGACCTGATCGGAGCACTCTTTCCCTTGCTCACTTCTCTCCACAGAGAAGAAGATGATGAACCCCTTCGCCACTCCCAACATGTTTGAGAAGCTGGAGGGCGACCCCAGGACCCGTGCCCTGCTGTCTGACCCCAGCTACAGAGAGCTCCTGCAGCAGCTAAAGGACAAGCCCTCAGAGCTGGGCACGTGAGTGGCTCACCCACACCACACCAGCACGCTGTGTTCTAGTTTGGTTTGTCCTCATGTGTTCAGTGATGCTCCTGTGATATTAGTAGAGTACTCTCAATTTTCCCATTGATCATGGGCAATAGATCATGGGGTAATCACCACCCTGCCTGTCTCTCTGTGTGTAGGAAGCTGCAGGATCCTCGGGTAATGACCACCCTGTCTGTCCTGCTGGGCCTGGACCTGGCTGGGATGGACGAGGAGGACGAGCCCTCCCCCCCTCCCCCCCCCAAACCCAAAGAGACGAAGCCGCCCACCCCCAAAGAGGAGGACCTGCCCGAGAACAAGAGACAGGTACACCTGACTTACAATCACAATCAGAAGGATTGTGATGTTTTCAGACAAGGGCAGGGGGGGGGGGGCTGCAGTTTAACATGAACACTGAGCTGTCCTCCAAGGACACGACGTTGTTTGGCACGGCCGGGAATCGAACCGGCAACCTTCTGCTTAACAGAAAGTCCCTAACGGCTCAGCCATCTGACCCATATCCATGCTTTATACTTTATACTCACCCTAGTCTAACGAGGGTTTTGTGCTGCTTCTGTTCTCATGTGCAGCTGTTAGGATCAGTGAAGTCCTCATGCCTTTATGAATATGTGCTGTTCTTTCAAAGGCTCTGAAGGCGAAGGAGTTGGGGAATGCTGCTTACAAGAACAAAGAGTTTGATTCTGCCCTGAAACACTATGAAGAAGCTGTCAAACACGACCCTACCAATATGACTTACATCTCCAATCAAGCAGGTACACTCAGTTAGCTGATGATTTACTGAGAAGATTCAACAACTGAACATTTATCTGTCGAATTAGCTCTGTAATTCCATGTGTCACATTGAGATCGGATGGGTAGAGTTTGGTTCATTAGTAATGTTCCTGATTAATCAGTTTATTTTGTTGGGATTGGAAATTGTCAGGGGGAAAAAAATCCAAAACGTTCTGTGTCATGTCTGTCCAGCTGTGTTCTTTGAGAAGGCTGAGTATGACAAGTGCCGGGAGCTGTGTGAGAAGGCGATCGATGTGGGCCGCGAAAACCGAGAGGACTACCGGCAGATCGCCAAGTGAGTCCTCCCTCCTTCCTGCTGCACCCCCCCCCACTAGCACTCCCAGGCCCTGCTGGGGGCTGGATGAAACACAGCCACCCATCCAGGGAGCCAAAACTGAGATGAGGTCTTCTACCTAATCCAACACTTTAATTAACAACCCATGTTCTCTGCTCTGCGCTCCAGCGAGGGAACTGGGGATGGAGTCAGAGGAGGAGTTTCAGAGCTTTCTAATTTAACCCTTTTGGCACACATGCTCTGAACGGTCACCCAAATGTAACCTGTTTAGGGTTGTGCTCCTTCAAGTTCCTGACAGCCTTTTAAGAATTTGACTGGTTCCCCTGCTACCTCACTACTGAAGCAGGTTAACGGATATAGCCCGTTTTTACGTGACTAGAGGCAATTGTTTCCTCATTTGTGTGCATTTATGGTTACGTTCTAATGACAAACATGATTTTATGCGGCTTGGTCCACTCAAGCAAATCACGTATTTGTGATTTGACGTATATTTTAGACATGCAAATATCTGTATAATGGATTATACAGATGATTTACAGTTGAAGGATTAAGGTCTCATTTTAATACTGGATGTTGCTCCTGTCCCAGGGCCTTGGCTAGGATCGGGAACTCGTACTTCAAGCAGGAGAAGTACGCGGAGGCCACGCAGTTCTTCAACAAGAGCCTGACGGAGCACCGAACGCCCGACGTGCTCAAGAAATGCCAGCAGGTATGAGTGCACGCGCCAGCCGACCAGGAGCGTTCCCATGGGCACCGCTGGACGGTTCCGTGCCCGCGCGGGTTCTGCTGCTCGCTTTTAACGGGTAGCGTTGTTCTCTCAAGGCGGAGAAGTTCCTGAAGGAGCAGGAGAAGCTGGCATACATCAACCCCGAGGTGGCGCTGGAGGAGAAGAACAAGGGCAACGAGGCCTTCCAGAAAGGTGCACGCACATCGTATTTGACATTCTGTTTGTTGCCAGGCGACGTACCGATTTTAGTGCGTGTTAAAAGTCCAGCTGAACATCAAGGAGCAAAAGTGCAGAGTTCTAACAGTGTTTTAGGTGGTCAGAGTTTTTATTAAAATTCATGTATGCAGAATAATACAGTGGTAATAATGTTGTGACGGTAGCTTCCCTGTACGCCTGCCAGTCTGACCTGTGTGTGTGTGTGTGTGCAGGAGACTACCCCGTAGCCATGAAGCATTACTCTGAGGCCATCAAAAGGAACCCAGAAGATGCCAAGCTCTTCAGCAACAGAGCTGCCTGCTACACCAAACTGCTGGAGTTCCAGCTAGCACTCAAGGTACGCGTCACCATACGCATCACCAACTAAACTATCAAGTAACGAAACACCAACATCACTTTTGTTTTTATAAAACACCTGTGGTTTCTACTCGCGTATGGCCAAAGGCACAGGAGGTGGTCTTCATTCCGACAAATGTTTTTTTTCAAATGGGGTCATGCTAAAGCAGGCAGTGGAGGCGTGTTGACACTTGAATCTGTTATTTTATACATGAGTATTTACATTTAGCAGACGCTCTTATCCAGAGAGACTTACAGTAAGTACAGGGACATTCTCCCTGAGGAAAGTAGGGTGAAGTGCCTTGCCCAAGGACACAACGTCATTTGGCACAGCCGGGGAATTGAACTGGCAACCTTCAGATTACTAGCCCGCTTCCCTCACCTCAGCCACCTAACTCCGAGTATAAACACTGACAAGCACCCTCTCTCTACCCCCCTCCTCTCAGGACTGTGAGGACTGCATCAA
Organism: Osmerus mordax; assembly: GCF_038355195.1. Classification (NCBI taxonomy): domain Eukaryota; kingdom Metazoa; phylum Chordata; class Actinopteri; order Osmeriformes; family Osmeridae; genus Osmerus; species Osmerus mordax. The sequence goes on along the minus strand of NC_090068.1, from coordinate 11,100,667 downwards.
GCTGGATCCAACCTTCAGTGAGTACAAAGGAGTCATCTCCTTATTAAACAGCAATGTGAATGTCAATGGATGTTGGTATTTTATATAAAAAACCTTTTTATATTCCAAAGCATCCCTGGGTGTGAAAGACATTTTACTTATTCTTTTTACAACCCTCTTCTCCCCCACAGTTAAAGGTTACACCCGCAAGGCAGCTGCCCTTGAGGCCATGAAAGATTTCACCAAAGCGATAGATGCCTACCAGAAAGCTCTGGAGCTTGACGCCAACTCCAAGGTACAGTGTGACCGGCACCGGAAGGTCGTTTTTGCCTCATAAAATCCATGCCTGGATAAGCAGAAAGCTGAAATGTGATGCTCTCTTGGGAGATCTTTCATGACCACCGTCTGTTCAACCCTCCTTCTCATCTCCTCTTTCCTCCTCCTCTATCGCTGTCTCTTTCTCCTCTCCTTCATTTCCACTTCTACCCCTCGCCTCCAGGAGGCGACAGAGGGCATCCAACGCTGCCTGATGAGCCAGTCTGTGAGGAACGACAGCCCGGAGGATGTGAAGCGTCGGGCCATGTCTGACCCGGAGGTGCAGCAGATCATGAGTGACCCCGCCATGCGCATGATCCTGGAGCAGATGCAGAAAGACCCTCAGGCACTCAGCGAGTAAGCAGCCAATCAGACCCAGCCCAGCACACACACCAGACCCAGCCCAGCCAATCAGACCCAGCACACACACCTGACCCAGCCCATTACACACACCAGACCCAGCCCAGCGCACACACCAGACCCAGCACACACACCTGACCCAGCCCAACACAGCACATCAACCAGCACACACCCAGCCCAGCCCAGCCAATCGGACCCAGCACACACACCAGAACCAGCCCAGCACATCAACCATCCACTCCCAATAGATTCTCCATATCCCCCACACTCAGTCTAGCAAAATTAGTTTTTAAAGAAATTTGAAATTAGATTATTTATTTTTTTATTGTATTTTTACTCACACCATTTGTCTTCTCTCTTGTTCCCAGTCACCTAAAGAACCCAGGTATTGCTCAGAAGATCCAGAAGCTCATAGACGTGGGACTGATAGCCATCCGGTGATGAGAGGACGGCTCAGGACAGGGCTACACACATGAAGAAACAGCAACTAGAGGATCCAGACGCCATTCCCTCAATACACAACATCCTCCGCCACCCATAACCATTTACTGTGTTTTCGGCCAAACATCTGGCCACATTGCTTTTACCCCCACCTTATGTCATGGCCTTAAATTATTTCATTCAAAAGTACCTAATCTCTCTCTCTCCATCTCACATATCTACAAACTTTAAGGTTACCACAGGACCTTCAGAGCCTAACTAAGAATTAGAAAATATGTAGAGACATTTAAACAGTCTGGGTCACATGTCAGAGGGAGGGGGGGGTTGTCTATGACAGATGAGGTTACCAACTCGTCATCTGTTTGATGGAAATCTAAAATAGTGCTAGTGTTGAGGTGCGATGTGGATATGCCTTATTAACGTGTTTGGCGCTCATTTCTGTCGAATAAAACAAATCGGTAAAAAAATCTAAACCTCACACATTCGGTCTATGGAGTGCCGCTTGCTCAAATTTATTGTTACAGTTCTGGAAAGATCAGGTGTTTTGAAGTTGGTCGATAAGTACAAATTTTCCGCCTCTGTTCCCCTTCGAAGGGAAAGCTGATGCCGTCATGTGACCCCCCCCCCCCCCCATGTACCCAACAGTTCTTGTGTACTATCATATTCCAGCCACGTGGATCTTTCACATCGACAGGGAACGGAAGGAGAGTATTGTGTAAAAAGACGCATTGATTCATGCTTACTTTTATTCATTTTCAGCATTTCCACCATAGCCTTGGATCAGCTAGAGTTCTTTTTTTGTTTCTTTTTTTTTAACAGCACGTGGTGCTACTAAATTGTAGTGTAGAAACATGGGAGGGTTTGGTCATGTGTGTCAATGAAAACACGTCAAGCACATCAAACAACATTCGGCGCTCACTCACGCTGTTGTATGTCAAAGATGAAGCCCCGAAACTGTATTGTACAAGTGAAATTAATCCTGCAAATATATCTGAATGTATTTCTAAGCTCATCAGTGTCCATGTTATTTCTGTCTACAAATATATTTGGAAGTGGCTGTATTGAACTGCCGAAAGTTGTTTTATAAGTAACTACCTATCTAGAAATGTGTTCTTGAAATGACTGGGCCCACTAATAATAGGCTTTTGAAAATCCCCATTCAGAAAAACAGGATGTGGAGTTTAGGCTGAAATGCTTTGACTTTCTTTGCAAGGTTTGGCAGTTTAACCACTAGAGGGGGTAATTAGACAAGACAAAAGGGTCCTATATAAATACAGCTCTGTCATAAAACTCGACATGATGCTGACGGCTCATCCTTGTCAGAGTTTGTATCTATACCTAAATAACTAACAATCTCAGCATGAATGGTTAGCTTTTAATGTATGGTTTTGATCCCAGATAGCTCCCTCTTACTGCTTGTGAAAGCAGAAGAGGTATTTCTAGAAGTTTTCTCAGTTCAAGATGAAACCGCAGCCGCTGAGCTAGACAAGAGGAAGTGGCTCTCTGGTTTTTACAAGTTGTATGGAGGCAGTCACACGGTGGCAGAAGTCTCCGACACCTGTTTCACCCTGAAGAGAACGAGTGGCTCCCCGAGTTCAGGTAAGAGAGAGAGGAGGCTGTTAGTGGTGAATGTGTTTCACACTTTTTGAAAGGAGAAGAGGATGTGTGAGAGGAATGCTTCTGTTGTGTATGTGGAGTCAAGGTAACTACGGAGGCTCTGACCAGACATAGTGATGGTGTTGATGCTTAGGTTTAGGAGTCATTGTTTTGTGTTGTTTCGTGTTACAGCCTACTGGGTTATACTTTTTGTACATGTTACACAAAGCCAATATCTTTCACAGATGTTGGAGGTCAACTATACAGAAATCGCAATTAAAAAATCTCAACAACCAGCTTTCTGTGGGAGCTTGCTGATACAATTTCTGCTGATTTGAACAGGATGGGTATACAAGGTCTAAATGTTGTCCACAGGCAGTCCTTCAAGGCAGCATAGTCACAATTAACACTTCAGGATCAGTGATTCTTGGTCACATACAGCTCTGATTTTCAAATCCACTTCTTTATTTATTTCTCTCAAGATGGCTGCCTGGGATCTATGTGTCTCCTTGGAGGAGCTTGGCCCAGAAGCCCCTCCCCTCAGAATCAGTGTAACCTCTGACCTACATATCGGCGGCGTCATTCTCCGAATTGTGGAAAAAACTCGTAAGTTTCCTTTCCATACCCGGTGAGGTCGAACCACCTATAGTTACATAGTAAAGGTGTAATAATAATCTGCCCACCTGCCTGTCTACCTGTCTGCCTGCCTATCTCTGTCTGTCCATCTGCCTGCCTCTCTGCCTGTCTGCCTGCCTATCTCTGTCTGTCCATCTGCCTGCCTCTCTGCCTGTCTGCCTGCCTATCTCTGTCTGTCCATCTGCCTGCCTCTCTGCCTGTCTGCCTGCCTATCTCTGTCTGTCCATCTGCCTGCCTCTCTGCCTGTCTGCCTGCCTATCTCTGTCTGTCCATCTGCCTGCCTCTCTGCCTGTCTGCCTGCCTGTCTGCCTGCCTGTCTGCCTGCCTCGTAGGGATCAATAAAGACTGGTCTGACCATGCCTTGTGGTGGGAGCAGAAGCAGCAGTGGCTCCTGCGGACCTCCTGGACTCTGGAGAAGTATGAGATCCACGCGGACGCCAGCCTGAGCCTCACGCCCCAGCACAAGCCTCTGAGACTGGGCATGCCCAACGGGGCCACGCTGAGGCTCCGGGCCTGCTTCTCCTCTCCCGTCTTCCAGACCGTCATGGAAATCGGTCGCCTGCTAAGTAAGGCTGCGTCACCCCAATTGTATACTTTATACTTTTATTGTGTACTGCAGTTGCCCCCGATAAAGAACAAACTGTTGGAAGCAGGACAGTATGCACACAATTGGAACGTGTCTTTTTACGTATCGTCTCCTGTACACCTCTAGACATACAGCAGCCTGAGGAGCTGTCACTGATGAGGCCCAGGGAACAGAAGAAGAAGAAAGTGGAGAAGGAGAAGGAAGGCGAGGGGGAAGAACATGACATCACCAGTCTTTCACTCACGGCAGGTAATCATTGAAAGTGACGCGGAAGAAAAACGTCCTTACTGGATAGACAATAAAGTTGTATCCTGTTCAATTTGATACAGTACTATTCATTTAGAACAAGGATCTTAAACAGTCTTCCCTCATTTTCTTCGAGACATGCTCAGTTCAGATTGTGGGCGCAATATGAAACATGATTTGTGAATCATTCTCCACATCACTGTTGTCCGTCTATCACGCCTGTGGGTATGATTAAGGTCCAGTCCCCACCCTGTCCAATGGGATGCCTGTGCACTTTGCCGAGTCACCTCAGACCGAGGCTGTGTACAGGGCACTGTCTCTCAGCCAGCCCCTCCCCTCCCCTGAGACTACCAGTAAGATGGAATGCCTCACCAACCTGGTGGACAAAGCCCAACTTCACAGCAGGTGTGTGTGTGTGTACGTGCTTGTGTGTGTAAGAGTGTACGTGTTGGTGTGTGTGCGTTCACTCGTCGGTCACACTGATTTCACGTGCACCTGGTAAGGGTTCATGAAGAGTGTTCTTGCCGTGTTCAGGTGGCTGGACTCGTCTCGCTCCCTGCTCCAGCAGGGCGTCAAGAAGAACGACAGAGTCCTACTGCGCTTCAAGTACTACTGCTTCCACAACCTGCAGCCCACGGTTGGTCATCTGAACGTCATCAATATAGCTGCCCAATCAATCAACCGATTGTGAGCTTGATCTGTAAAAATATTGTGGGATGGCTACAGCTCAGTGGTAGAGCCTTTGACTGCAGATCTAGAGAGTGCAGGTTCTTTGGATGATAGCATGTGCTACATGGTTACGTGTTGTGTTTTGTCCCCTGCAGAGAGAGGAGGTGCGTCTGACCCAGCTGTATGAACAGGCTCGCTGGGCTGTCCTCCTGGAGGTCATCGACTGTACAGAGGAGGAGATGATGGTTTTCGCTGCCCTCCAGGTATGAATAAGGCCTAGAAGTGTGTTTTCTACCGCTTAACACAAATAACAGCTTCATTTATTTTGTATCTTAATATTCTGCTGTGCCTGTGTGTCTGTGTGTCTGTGTGTGTGTTGATAACTCCTCAGTATCACATTGGGAAGATGTCAGCCTTAGAGCCTGAGAAGAAGTCTTCATGTCCGTCCCTGGTTGATCTTGACTCTGCCCTGCAGTGTTTAGAGGTGGACGTGAAGAGCAGCCCAATGGACCTGCTGGTTAGAACTCCCTGATAACCCATTTAACATGGTTACATTTTATTCATTTACCTTTACCAGACACTTTTATCTAAAGCGACACACAAATAGTGCATTTACAAAGTACAGCAGAAGATCAAGGGTCGGAAGTGCATAGTAGTAACAGTATTTCAGGTTCAATGAATGGTCTGTATTTACCATGGTAACGAAACAACCACATCTCAGCTACCCCCATGTGTAGACGTGGTCATGAATGACTACGTTTTTCAAGGCAGCTGAAAAGTTTCTTTCTTTGACTCGCTTCAACTTTTCTTTTGTCACGTCACAGGAAACGATGGACACAGCTCCAGTCCTGCACGACTACTTAAACATCTTCAGGTGAGAGCAGCATGAATTCCCCTCCAGCTGTCTGGGGGGAGTCCGCCTCTCATCCATCTCGGTGCCGCTAACAGCCTTTTCCTTCCTGCAATCTTAAATTGGATATCGATCACACAAGATGGATGACAGTTTCTTCGACTTTAGATGAGTTTCATGGATTGTTTTCACTTATGCGCCTGCACACCGCGATACAAAGACGACACGGGTACACACGCAGACACGAAAAATGAATTTGGCCTTCTTGGTTTTCATTGTTTTCCCGTCCTCTAGACCGAAAAGACTAACTCTGAGAGGCTACAAGAAGTTCTGGTTCACTTTCAAGGACACATCCATCTCCTACTACAAGAGTAAAGAGGAGAGCCTTAAGGAGCCCATTCAGCTGATGAATCTCAGAGGTAATGGGTTCAAGCACTATTAATGTGATTTGCTGAATTCACAGAAGCACATGCCATTACCAAAGATATGCATGACTAAGCTGCAAGTCAGCAAAATATGTTACGATGTTGTTAATGTATGATGTTAATTTTACTGTTGCGGTGCCCTGTTATCCGAATAAAATCCTGTTTTAGTTATGATGGTGTTTCCGTGCCTCCAACCACTGAATGACTATTGTACTTTATGCACTATCCGTATGTCGATTTTGATAACAGTGTCTGCTAAATAAATAAAAGGCAATCTGTGTTGCATAGACATTAGGAGATAAGTGCAGAATAAGTGAGTGATAATGTTCCAGGATGTGAGGTCATCCCAGACGTGTGTGTTGCCAGCCAGAGGTTCTGCATCAAGCTCCTGATCCCCGGACCCGAGGGCATGAATGAGGTCTTCCTGCGCTGTGAAAATGTAAGGAAAACACCACTAAAACCCAGAAACACCACTCATATCCAGAAACACCATTGATACCCAGAAACACCTGGTCATCTGGATTGCCGGTGTAGCCACGTCATTTCCGTTGACGTCGCTCCCCTGCAGGAGCTGCAGTACAGCAGGTGGATGGCGGCCTGTCGTCTGGCTTCCAAGGGGAAGACGTTAGCCGATGGATCGTTCACCAGCGAGGTGCAGAACATCCGGTCCTTCCTCGCCATGCAGAGGCCCGCCCCGGGCCCTCGTATAGCTCAGACGGGGGACGGCATCGACACACATGGCCTGGTCTCTCCACGCTACCACAAAAACTACAAGACCAAACAGGTGAACTGAGGGGGCACTTACATTGACATTCAGTTATTCATTTAGCAGATGTTTTTATCCAAAGCGTTGGACAGATAGTGCAAGCAGAAAGTCCAGCAGAAAATCAAGGAACAGAAGTCCATAGTTCTAACTGTATGTTGGTGTTGAGAGTCAAGGAAAGTCTGCAATTACCAGGCAGGAGTGAAACAGTAATAATATCTCAACAACAGTATTACACAGTATTGTGCAGCAAAAAGTCAAACACTTAAACTCTGAGGATTCTGTTTAGTTGGAAGAATGACAGTCCAGTTGTTCTTAACTTTATCCTCTGCAAACAGTTAACCCCTCGGATCCTGGAGGCATATCAGAATGTGTCTCATCTCTCTCTGACCGATGCTCTGCTCAGGTTTATCCAGATCTGGCAAGCGCTGCCTGATTTTGGGATCTCGTATTTCGTGGTAAGGTAAGCACCTGGGTTGGGAAGGTTGTGAGAGGTGCAGGTCTGTGAAGCCCATTCAATAAACATGATTTATTTTTCTTTTTGGGGATAATCAGGTTTAAAGGATGCCGTAAAAACGAGGTCCTAGGAGTTGCCAACAACCGTCTCATACGTATAGATATGAGTTCTGGAAACGTGTTGAAGACCTGGAGGTACAACACCATGAGGCAGTGGAACGTCAATTGGGACACACAGCAGGTACCCCGTTATTCTTGTATGTATTTATTGTCATTATTCCTAATCAGTATCTTTTTCAGCGTACTTAATAATCGAATGAAATGCCTGTATATTTTCGCCTGTGCATTTAGATTCTAACTTTTACGGATTTTTCCAGGTGGCCATCGAGTTCAATGGCAATGTGAACATAGCCTTCAGCTGTGTGACGGCAAACTGCAGGATTGTGCACGAGTACATCGGGGGCTACATCTTCATGTGTACACGCGGCAAAGAACACACCGGTGCCTTGAACGAAGAACTCTTTTACAAACTGACTGGTGGTCATGATGCCCTCTAGATATTCCTACAAGGACGCTCACACGGATGCTCACATTCCACTCAACTCTAAAGTGTTAATGACAGGTCCAGTGATACTCAATATGCCATACACCTATAGGGTTGTCCTGGTTACTATGAAATGGGCAGTAATATCCACGATGAACTGGTGGGGGGCAGTATGGGGAGGAATGGGGCTTGATGAATTAACAATATGCTCACTACTTTAGATTAGACTGCACCCCTAAACAGGTTTATAACTGTCATGTATTTTTTACTAGTCTGAAATATTGGTTCAGAGTTTGTAATATGATGTGATAGGTTAACAGATGTGGTTTGATAGAATGAACAAAAGGGGTTAATTCATATGATTGTGTCTCACATATGGGCCTTGGCGCTGGCTGTAAACAATTACATGTTGTTGCCTAATACAAAGAAAAACAGACTGTCAGTAACATTAAGGAGTATGACCAAGTACCTAAATAAATCACAAAATAAACCTAAATCCAACCTCTAGCTTTTGTCATGTCAATATTCGCCAGTGATAGGCAGATACAACATTGTACGCCAGTAGGCCACACTTGCACGCCGGTGGACCACAGCCTTCACTCTGCCGATCTTTCCCATAACACCTTGCTCTGCCTGGCTCCTTGCGTTTCACACAGATGACCAAAATGGCGGATACGTCGGTGGGTACTCTAAAGAACTAGCATTTTGAGTCAATTATTTAACGCTTCTATGTCATTATGTGTCTAATCGTCTTCATATTTCATATCTTCAATACAATATCATTCTACAGGTTGATGTTGTCGAGGGCTGTCGACTTCCCGTTCTCCGAAAAAATCAGGAAAACGAAGACGAGTGGCGTAAGTAGATGCCGATAGCGCTAGCTAGCTAGCTAGCTAGCTGGTTAGCTTAGCTGCATAGTAAAAACTGTCATGGCCGAATGCTTGGAACACAAGCGGCCGCTGACAGATTGTAAACAAAAGCATGAAGGATGCTAAACGAGTATTTCAACCGTTTCTGTAAATGGCCCTTGTGCACATTGATATATTTGCCATGTCTTCCATACAACATATACTGTTCTCTAGACAATTTAATGCCAGCTGCATCATAAATATGCGAAATAACATGACTAATAGAAGCTAAACGAAACTGTAAGCTAGCGATACAACGTTAGCTTAGGCTAACTGTACATGCAATACCTGAATTAATATTAAAGACTATTTCCCCCTGTTTCTATGCACATGTCTGGTTTAATCAGATTTCACCTTACAATGTTACTAGTTAACTGCAATTATTTGTTGTTTGTTTCAGCCTTGGCAGAAATTCTCAGTGTGAAAGAGATACCTGGGAGAAAACTCTACTATGTACATTATATTGACTGTGAGTATGAACCACATGTTGAGTCTACAAACTACAAACACTGTCTTATTGCCCACCTGCAACATTACCCCCCAGAAGGCTTAACAGCCCTGTGATGCCAACGTGGGTGTGTTCTGTGTGCGTGTCTGCTTGTGTTAATAAAGTTAACAAGCGTCTGGATGAGTGGGTCACACCGGATAGGCTGGACATGAAGAAGCTCCAGTTCCCCAAGAAGGAGGCTAAAACGCCCACCAAGAACGGGCTCCCGGGGTCACGACCCAGCTCCCCGGAGAGAGAGGTGGTGAGAGCAGCGGGAGCAGCCCCCCAACACCTCCCCGGCAGGCCCCCCCAGACCCAGCCCCAACAGAAGCCACTGCCCACCAAGACCTCTCTACCAGACTTTCCAGGGTTGCAACAACAAACTCGGGTTTGGCAGTCGTGTTTTAAGCCCTCTCCTTTGGGCATTGCACCCTGATGTTTTTGCTAATCAGAATTTTTTTTAATCTCTGTTTTTAATAACAATGACCAGGTTTAGGTGGGGCTGTGGGGGGTGCACAGTGCTGTTTTGGGCTTAATGAGGAATGCAGTGAGCTGGGTTGTGTCCAGTGCCTGGATTTGAGATTTCGACGAGAGTATGTTTCTCTGGTCTTGCCTCTGTGATGAGAGACATGAGTCCCTAATGGGGGATTCTGCAAAAGCAAAAATGTGTTGTTAAATCTAAAACATTTGATATGGTGATGGCCGGTAACCTAAAGTAAACATAAAACTTTGACCTGGTGATATTTTTTTGCTCTACCTGTAGATAAAAATAAGGTGTCATATGTAGATTGACAATTCTGTTTAATTCCAATCACGGCCACCTAAGATACATTTGTATTCAATTGGTACAGTGACATTAGATCTGTATTGGACTGTGTATTCATTCAACAATTCAACCCCAACCTCCTGATGGTTTTCATGTGAATATCAGTTAACCCCCTATTTCTCTTACTTTCTGTTCTAATTCAGAGGAAGAGTCTAGATCTCAACCTTCAGCCTGCTACAGCTCCCTCCAGAGGCAAAACTCTACCCACACCGGTACAACTTCCATTTACCTACACTACACACACTACCCACGCTACACACACAGCACACCCAGCCACCACTGGCGGCCGTCTTCCTCAGTCCAGTTTCAGATGTGGGGCCTAGCAAAGCAGGAACTTTAGCTGATGGTTGTGTAGTGTGTAAGACTATTTCTCACGTATGGCTGCCAGGATATGGGGATTTAAAATGCTTGTTGATCTGATTGTTAAGCATGAAGCCAGTGTTAACACAGTTCCTGGCTCTCCTCTCACCTCTGTCCGACATGCCTCTCCAACAGAAGAGGAAAACAGACTCCGTCTCCTTGACGACACAGCCGTCCCCGGTGACGTCGGTGGCGTGCCTGCCGGGGTCGGCGGAGGCCAGCCAGGCGTCGGTGTACCCGGCGGTCAGGGACGCCAACACCTTCGGCACCAAGGCCCGCGACGACCACGAGCAGCTCACCTCGCTCACCACGGTAACCACCTCGACACAGAAGGGGGATTCCTTAGTCTCGATGTAGATGTTGTAGATGTTGATGTTGTTGTTGTTGTTGTTGTTGTTGTTGTTGATGATGTTGTTGTTGTTGTTGATGATGTTGATGATGTTGTTGATGTTGTTGTTGATGTTGTTGATGTTCTCATTATTGTTGGTGTTGCCTGCTGTTGTTGATCTCCTGTGTCTCCCGTCTCTGAACCCCCAGAACGGCACAGCCAGGCGGCTCATCCCCTCACAGCCAGGCAGGAAGAGGAAGGCCAACTGTGGAGGAACTGATGAGGTACAGAGCCGGCTCACTCCAGCCCACAATCTTGCTCCATCATTCACATGTTTACAGTTAAACATCTGTTGTTTACAACAACAATGCCAGTTAACAACATACCAACCAGTCATTCTTCTCCTTTTTTGGGTCACAGTTAGACTTAAGCATCTAATTCCAGTATTCAGTCTGATAGTCACCTCTATTAACGAAGCCACTAGCTTCTATCCTGGTCTAATTAAAACATTTAGACTGACTGGGTGGATGGTGATGGATTTTTAATGGATGATTTTGATATTTAAACAAGGCAACATGCTGAAACACTTTATCCAAACCCTGCCGACTTCTGAACCAATATACATCCTCTTGTGTGAATAAATGTTTCGATTTTCCCTTCCCACATTTAACACAATAAGAAAGGAAACTATGCACAGGGTCAGTTTAACAAACCCTCAATGACCCTGACCCTGTGTTATCAGTAATAACGCAGTAATAAACAATGTCAACAGTGATCATATTTTCCTTCCCCCTGAGTAAATCAATATTCAAAAAGCCTGCATCCGTTTTTGTTTTTTTCTGCTAGATAATAAAGGTTTTCCAGTATAACAACCCTCGATGTGCCAATGTCTTTCTACCACCTGGAGAGGTCCGTCCATTTCCTCCTCATTGCGTGTGTGTGTGTGTGTGTGTGTGTGTCCTGCCCAGGGCTCCTGTAGAGCAGTGTGGACCTGCTGAGGTCTAAGCTTGCATAGTTCAGCTGGGGAGGGAGGGAGGGGGGGGGCAGATATGGGCTCATGTTCTCATTGTCTTGTGTGGTCGTGCATTCAGCTTCATTAGTTTATTGTATTAGGGTTTTGTTAAGTTAGGAATGTCCCCTTGTTTCTTAAAATAATAATAATAGTAATGTAATTCCTCTTAGTGGTTTAGAATGTGTATTTTGGAACTAGCTTGTCAGGGCCATCATATCAACTACAGTATCAGGACATATTCCCTAGGTTACCAGGACGTATTCCTTAGATTACCAGGATTGTCTTGTTACTAGGCCTATCATATTACCTAGGTTACCAGGATTGTCTTGTTACTAGGTTACTAGGCCGGTCATATTATCTAGGTTACCTGGATTGTCTTGTTACTAGGTTACTAGGCCTGTCATATTACCTAGGTTACCTGGATTGTCTTGTTACTAGGCCTGTCATATTACCTAGGTTACCAGGGCTGGTATTGTGAGTCAGCTGTGTTGACGTGCTGCTGTGTCTCGTCAGGACTCCCAGGACAGCTCGGACGGCATCCCCAGCGCCCCGCGCATGACTGGCAGCCTGGTGTCGGACCGGAGCCATGACGACATCGTCACCAGGATGAAGAACATCGACTGCATCGAGCTGGGCCGCCACAGGCTGAAGCCCTGGTACTTCTCCCCCTACCCCCAGGAGCTGACCACCTTGCCCATCCTCTACCTCTGCGAGTTCTGCCTCAAGTACCTCAAGAGCCTCAAATGTCTGCAGAGGCACCTGGTGAGACCCAGACCACTGAACCCTGACCTCTGAGCCCAGGCTAGCCCGTGCCCTGTCCCTGCTCATCCCTCCTCCTCTTCATTGTTGTTTTTCTCTGTTCCAGACCAAGTGCAACCTTCGACACCCTCCAGGAAATGAGATCTACCGCAAGGGAACCATCTCGTTTTTCGAGATTGACGGCAGGAAAAACAAAGTACATTTGTTTTTATTCATTTAGCATATAAATAGTGCGTATAAAGTGAGTGATTTGACACCAGCCCAGGTCTCAGTCCAGTCTACCAACCCTGTCCACACGGAGCTGTTTGTGACCTTTCTCTCCTGGTGTGTGTTTCAGACCTACTCCCAGAACTTGTGTTTACTGGCCAAGTGCTTCCTAGATCACAAGACCCTGTACTACGACACAGACCCCTTCCTCTTCTACGTCATGACGGAGTACGACTCCAAAGGCTTCCACATAGTGGGCTACTTCTCCAAGGTACGCAGGCTCGGACCACGCTACCCAGACAGTAGACGTGTAATTTAGCACACGCTTTTATCCAGAGTGAAGTAGTGGGGGGGATTTGAACCTGAGGGCTCTTGATCTGCAGTCCGAGCCTCCTCCACGGAGTCATAGCCCTCCTGTTTCAGTGCAGAAGCTCAACCCTGCCTCTGTTTGCAGGAGAAAGAGTCGACGGAAGATTACAACGTTGCTTGTATCCTCACACTGCCACCCTACCAGCGGAGAGGCTACGGAAAGCTGCTCATTGAGTTCAGTAAGTCAGCCAGCAGGCACCAGACTCTGCAGCGGGCGTTCCCTACAGGCCAGAGGCCTCACTGGAACTGTGTGTGTTGTGTGTTTGTCAGGTTACGAGCTGTCCAAGGTGGAGGGGAAGACGGGCACGCCGGAGAAGCCTCTCTCTGACCTGGGGCTGCTCTCTTACCGCTCCTACTGGTCCCAGACCATCCTGGAGATCCTCATGGACCTGAAGCCGGACAACGGAGAGAGGCCCCAGATCACCATCAAGTAGGTCCCCCAGACCACCACCCCCTCTCTGGGACTAGCTCTGCCCAGACCACCACCCCCTCTCTGGGACTAGCTCTGCCCAGACCAGCACCCCCTCTCTGGGACTAGCTCTGCCCAGACCACCACCCTCTCTGGGACTAGCTCTGTCCAGACCACCACCCCCTCTCTGGGACTAGCTCTGCCCAGACCACCACCCCCTCTCTGGGACTAGCTCTGCCCAGACCACCACCCCCTCTCTAGGACTAGCTCTGCCCAGACCACCACGCCCTCTCTGGGACTAGCGCTAGCTAATAAAATGCATTATTATTTTATTATCAAGCAAGACTAATTCCTTGTTATTGTTGTGTACCTCCAGTGAAATCAGTGAGATAACCAGTGTAAAGAAAGAAGATGTCATATCTACTCTCCAGTACCTCAACCTCATCAACTACTACAAGGTAAGCCAGGCTGCACACTTCTAATAAAGCGCCTTCCAAAGGAAAACATTATTATGATGATGATTATTATTACAACTGACGGTGTGCGTGCTTCGCTGGTGTGCCCAGGGCCAGTACATCCTGACGCTCTCAGAGGACATCGTGGAGGGTCATGAAAGAGCCATGCAGAAGCGCCACCTGCGCATCGACCCCAAATGCCTTCACTTCACCCCCAAGGACTGGAGCAAGAGGGGCAAGTGGTAGAGAACCGGCCAGCTCCCCTGGTTCCCCTCTCCACTGCTCTCCTGGTCACCTGGTCCCCGGCCCTCCTGGCCCTTCAGACAGAAGAGTCTTCTGATTCTCCCTGGTCACACAGGAACAGACTCCTCTGTCACAGAGAGAACCTCTCTAGTGGCTTACTTTGTTTTTGAGTCCTCTTGTGGCAGATTTTAACAGAAACTGTGTCTAATGGTCAGCATCCATTCTCTGAATCCTCCCCAGTTTGAGTTCACCATCTACAGTTTTGCCATTGACATTTCCACCGGTAGAAATGTAGATATCTATTCTCAATATAAGACCTGATCATATCCGCAACTTGTCTGAAGGAAGACCCTCTTTATGATCTCATTACTACCTTTGTCTCTGCATTCAACACACACTCTCCAGTCAGTGATTTGTTAGTTTGTGCTTGTATGTGTCAATATCACTCTCTTTAATGTTTTGTAAAACTAAATGATGATGGTGGGCACCTACAGCCCCGTTGGTTTTCAGCGCACAATGAGAAACACAGACAAACCTATCCTTAAAGAACTTTGCTTGTACCCTCTAGTACTTGTATATACTGAAACTGTTTTATAAAATGATTTTTTTAAGTGGTATTGCATTTCTGTATATCAAATTAAGATGTGCGGAGATTAGTACAGAATTAAGCCATGGCGAACTGTTATCAGAATGTAAATTTGGATACCTGTACAGTTGTCCGTCCTTTTTTTAAACTTGAATGTAAACTAACACACACGACACCATATGAGTGTCAGTTAATTTAATGATACTATTAATTGTACATTTTTGTGAATCGTTAGGGATCTGTAACAAAAAAATACATTGATTTTGTGTTGTCATTCATGTTTACACAGTCACTATTTCCTTGAACATTTACAAAAAAAGAAAAAAACTTATATAAATCTAGTATAGATCTGTTTAAAGTTTGATAGAGAGAACCTTAACATGAGTCCATTATGTAATAAACCTGTACACTTTTCTAAGCTTTCAAGTTTAGTTTTTTTATTAGCAATTTTGTTTAAACCCTGAATGGATCCCACCACTGTCTGATTGGAGTAACTGGTAGGTATAATCAGCCAATCATTAGAAAGAAGATTCATTGCCATGCAGATCTTCCTCTGTTGCCTAGAAGTAAAAGACAATAAAATGGCAGTTTAGGTAGGTGGTTATTCTGTATAGGTGAGTAGTGGGGGGGGGGGTCAGGCCATCTCATGCACAATACTGTCTGCATGATATGTAGGCAGTTCACTATTTGGCATGATACCCAGCAACCCCTCCCCAGCCCACTAGACCCCTAGCTTCCCCCGACCCTACCAAGCCCTCTCGCCCACCCTCAACCTCCCAGCCCCCTTGGATGGAACCCCGATTCTCTCACCTCAAAGAAAGTGTCGATGATGCGCTCCAGGGTGCTGGTCTGAGAGCGGAAGGTGTGCTGCTGCTGGTCTATGGCTGCCAGCAGACTCAGGTACATGATCATAAACTCCTTCTCCCTGCAGGCACCAGGATGTTGAAACAGTACTTAGACTGACTACATAGAGACTGTACTGTACATATGACTCAAAGATATAACAAAAAATGTAGCTGTTGGTATGTAAACCATGTACAGTTTTTTTATCTAATAGAAAACAGACTGTATACATCTAATATGAAAGAAGTTACACCACCAATTAGGTGGGAATGAGAGTATTTACGGATTGTCGTAGAAATGTCCCATACCTCTGTCCGTACTTGTTGTCACTGTATGTGCAATTTAAAGTCTCCTGGTAGAACTGAAGATCGCTCTGCGGCTCCGAGGTATGAACTGCTACAGTTGGGGAAAGACAGCGGAAAGACTTAGCTTCACTCTGACCACGGAAATGCTGTTAGAACTATACCCCTCTGATCCTTAGTGTCCTGCTGAATCGCACTATTTGTATGTTGCTTTGGATAAAAGCATCTGTTGAATTAATGCAATGTAGGATGTTTGTTGTTTACATTTACATTTAGTCATTTAGCAGACGCTCTTATCCAGAGCGACATAGTAAGTACAGGGACATTCCCCCCGAGGCAAGTAGGGTGAAGCGCCTTGCCCAAGGACACAACGTCAGTTGGCATGACCGGGAATCAAACTGGCAACCTTCGGATTACTAGCCCGATTCCCTCACCGCTCAGCCACCTGACTCCCATACAGTTTTCCAAACCAACCTATTTTCCTGATCTCCTGCATCTCGCTCTCAAAAGTGTCCTGGAACTACAGTGCAGAATAGAAAGGGTCACATTTAGGGCGACGTTTGTACTGAAGGTGAGCTGAGAGTTTAATATTTCATTGCCAATTCACAATTGTAAATCACACAATACCATCTGGATCTTTGCCGCCATCCGTTTCTTGATTGTCTGCTGGAAGTTGTCAACCAGGACGGCAATGAAGAGGCTGAAGAAAGTAAGTTTGATCTTTTTTTTTTTTCATCTCGCGGCACATTGACATGACAGTGTAACAGATCAGACATTTCCGTCATACTCACTTGAGGAAAGTGAAGTATTCCACTACTATGTACAACACCAGAAAGATGATGATGTGAGGTGCACCTGCAGTGGATACGACCCATTAGTTGATGTACAGTTAGCACATGCATAATAACTGGCGGCATCCTCTTTTCTGCAGCGACTGTCATCACACACACACATTAAATGAATAAACTGTAGATGTGATGTAAGCTGTCTTACCGTTGTCCTTGCTGGTGGAGTAGATGAAGGCCCAGTCGTCCAGCGTGAGCAGCTGGAAGAGAGTGAAGATCGTACGGAACATGGTCCCGAAGCGCTCGGGGTCCGACTTGTAGAACATCTCGCGGAAAATGACAGCGAACATGAAAAGGAAGGTGAACATGAGGAGGATGATGGCGCCCATGGACTGGAAGGACTGCAGGCAGGTGTTCACGATGGACTGGAGGTTGTGGAGGAAGCTGGCCCAGGGGATGTGGCGAGAGGGAGGGAAACAGATCAGCATTACAGATTAGGATTTCAACACAGGAAGGAAAGTCAGTTTACTGTGACTTCTGTGATTCGAAATCCCAGAATCCAGGAATGTAACGTTGTACGGTACATTTGTATTTATTTACCAAACGCTTTTAACTAAAACCACATAAAAGAGTGCACGTAGAAGATGCAATAGAAGCATAAGATCCAGGATCTGAAGTGTATAGTTCTAAGTGTGTCCGTGGGGTAAGTAAACACAGCAGGGACATGTGACCAGGATGGAACACTGAGACGACCTACCGGAGGGTGCGCAGCACCCGGAACACTCGGATGGCCCGGGCGCCTTTGAACATCTTCAGAACACGGAACGCGGTTGAGGCCTGCCCTCCTCCACCGACGCTCCCCGTTGCCTCGATCAGAGGCAGCATGAAGTCAATCAGGCTCAGGACAACGATGAAAACATCTGAGGGTGACCGAGAGACAGACAGTCACACAGTTAATGTTCAGCTCATGAAAGCATGCTGGAATGGGGAACGAGAAAAACTGAGAAGAGAGAGAGGGAAAAAAGAGCAGAACCTTCTTCAGAACCCAGGCCTTCCTATTCCATAAGCAGCAGAGGAACAGATTCCACCTCATCAGTGGTACTGCTGTGAAACCCTATTACTTCTCTATGAGGGGCTGTTACTGTAAGTGTCTCTCACAAGCCTTCGAAAAGAATCTCACCCAGGTCGTTGGGTACGCTTTTGTAGTAGACACGACCCAAGACTAGAGTTTTCAAAATCCACTCCATCAGGTAAATAGCGAGGAAAGCAGCATCCAGGGCAGAAAAGAACCATCCTGGGGTTAAAGGAAAAAACACAATATATTAACACACCTGAACACGGACATCAATGAAAGACCCCCCGGTCCCTTTCCTCTGCCACCCCTTGTCCCTCCTCCCCCTGTCCCTGTCCCTAACCCCTGGTCCCCATATGACAGTGACCTTACCTCCCCTCACGTGCACACTCTCAAACGTCAGTGCCACCAGCGTACCAGTGTTGATCACCACCACGAACATGATGAACTGGTCAAAGAATGGGTGCAGCGTAAATGTGCTGATGATGCGGAACAGCTTCCTCAGCCACGTTAGAAGCGTGCCCAGCAAGTACCGCCAGTAGCTACTGGACTGGCGCATAGTCCGCAGCTTACGATCCCGGTCTGAACGTCATTATACAGAAATGATCATTAAATATATAACAATGATAATGATATTTGTTAATGTTATATGCAGTAATGATGATTATATAACACGTTAAATGTCCCTCTCTGCTATGGCTGTCCTTCTTACCTATTTCAATAAGCTTCTTTAACACATCGCCATCCGGCATCTCAAGATCGGTAAACACTCGTTTCGTGGATCTGCCCCTGGCTCCACTTGACGGCTTGTCATCTTGACCTGCATCAGACAAAGGTAATGTTCACAGATGCACACACTGTGCCAAAGGCCTGAGTCGGCGAAGGATAGAAACTCAACTCATTCTGTTGAGTAAAACGGAAGCGTAGGCCTATGTAGCCTATTAGTTTCACCTGTTTCATAGGGCACGCTCGGCGTGCATTCTTGGGATGTTGTTGGGTCTTCCATCTTGCACGCAGACTAAAAAAGTAGAAATCCAACATAAAATAACATAATAAATTGTGTCAATAACAAAGTGACACTTTCTAAAAACTGGTATTTTAGCCTACCTTGAAAGTAGTTACGTTGTCATACAACTGCGAGGACCACTAGGCCTATATAACTACACCGAGAAAGGCCGCGGCATGTTAGACGGACAATTGCATGTAGCCTATAGGCGCATACAAATGATTAAACTTAGGCCCAATAAAACGTGGATATAGTTGTAGATAGATTTGAAAATTAGCATCGCCGGTAACATAGGCCTACGAAGTCATGTTCCAGAATGCTAATTGAACGTAATCAACGACCACGTCATAATATAGCTGTTAATTGTTGAATTTGATTAGCCAACTGATGTTGCTAAAAAAAGAGCGCTCTATAGCAAAGTTATCGTGATTTGCAGTGTTTTGTAGACTACACTTCAGACCTGAGTACACTTGCACTGGGTAAATAAATACATTTCGAGAATCTTGATGTTTCAGTTGAACTCCGCAATTTCTCATCTCGTGCACGGAATGCACGGCTCGGCATGCCAAGAGGAAGTCAGATACAGATATTACGCTCATGGGCTGGGACCGTGACACTGCGGTTGGGGTTCGAATCCGTCTCGGGCAATTTCTTCATGTCATCCCTCTCTCTCCCCTACATTTCCTGTCTGTCAAATAAAGGCCAAATAAATATAGCCTACTATAGGCTATATATATATCTAATCAAGGCCGTAATCATAATACATATTGGGGGGGGGGACACATCCCCCCTATATTCAAATCTGGTAAAAATGTCCCCCCCCAATATATAACCTATACATATAAATGTGCTACGCTACGACAGGCAACCACGTACGCTGTCCGAAATTATTTTAACAAAATTAATTCGCCCCCAAGGTTGACTCCATGGCTACGGCCTTGTATCTAATACGTGGAGGTACTGTTTTTGTGACACTTTTGTAACGACGCAATTTCGCCTATGAAGTATCGATTTATCTGTCTGCATGTCTGTCAGTCTCTGCTGTCTATGGAATGGCACTTTCTGGAAAGACCGACAGATGGATCTGCAAGTAGGCCTAAATGTTTTTATTTTTTTATTTTTTTTGTCCAGAATATTCTAAGATACAAATGAACATCACGCAGACATGTTTCTACAATGAACACAATTGTCAACAATAGGATTGCATTTTCTTTATTTTTTGAGAATACATTTGGGTGATAATTTGCTTCCAGACATATCACTGTTCATTCGAAAAAGTCACAGTATGCGTAAATCTTCTTTTGGTTTTACGCAGTCAAAAGACCATTTAAACAAATACAAATAAATAAATAAATAAAAACATACATTATTAAATATATAAATAAATAAATACATTTAAAATAAATTATTGGTAGATAAATATAGTACTTTTGTAGGAAACAAAACTTTTCCTGAACTAAACACTACACAGACAATAGAAACACATCAGCTAATTTCCTTTGTGAACAGAAATTCTCTGCTCAGCTAGATTTGGGACAGAACAATTACCTGTCTACTCTCCGTTGGGTGATATCTGTTGATATGTCTAGTAAGGCCAGGGGAGGAGAAAAAGGTATTATCACAAAACCGACACGGGAATACCTCCCCTGTCACCCTCGTCTCAGTCTCCGGGTGAAGGGCGGAGGTCTCCGCCGTCTCCACTGGGAGCAAGGTGGGGTCAAGGGCGTTACTCAGTTGTTCTGTGAATACGGTTGTGTGGCTTGGAAGATTAGAAGCAGCTTTCCGGTTGTGCAAAGCCAGATGTTTCCTCAGGTATGCTTGGCGCCGAAATTTCTTTGAGCACTGGGGGCAGTTAAACATGTCTTCTTCAAAGCTTGAATCAGAGGGCTGCGGGGAAGGCGCGTCTCTCCCGGTCGGTGTAGATGGTCGGCTCTCCTCCTTTGGCGAGGAAACCCGTTCTATTTGGACTCCCTTTGGCTTGTGCCAGCGCCTGTGCGATGCCAGGTTAGCGGGACAGCTGAACACTTTGTCACACTCGTCACAACGATATTCGACTCTGACAATGCGCGAGCACTTGTGATGGGCCAGTGTGAGAGGATCAGCGTAGCGCTCTTTGCAAAGTTGGCAGACAAATTCTCCGAACGGACTGCCAGTGTTGGAGCGCTGCTTCACCTCATCCTCAACCTCCTCTGTTATCCGCAAACCTAAGACTGGAGACGTGGTAACTTCATCCCGGACATTGGCTCTCTTCTCTTGGTTAGACGGACTTGAGGTTTTACGTTTTTTACTGCTGTTCTGGTGAGATTTGGGTTTGGAGGATCTTGGTCGCTTTACTGAGGCAGATTTCGTACCGCCGGATAAGGTGTCAAGCTTGGTGGTCATCTCCGGAAGAGAAGGCATCTCCGGTGAGCCGTTGATCCCGAAGCTTCCCAAATCTGACTCAGGAAACGTCTCTGCTGGCGCTGGAGAAGTAGAGCTGGGGATCTGCTGAGGTGCCTCCGTGGCTGGGTAGGGGTATCCTTCGCTGTCAGGAAGCGCTGGGCTCAGTGACGGCGCGCAGAGGGATTCTGGCATCCCCCCGAAAATACCCCGTACCGGGAATCTGATGAAAAAGTTATTGTAACACACCGAGGGAGACGCATAAACTGTCTCCACTGGCGGAGAGATGTCAGCGGCGACCAGCGCCAAGTCTTCCTCCTCGCGCATCCTGTATGACACAGGACCCGTCTTTTTAGAACGTTTGACAAGGAATCCCTTTGGCATTGTGTCTGTCTATGAGCAGGAGCGTGTTTTTATTTCAGTCTCTGTGACTTACTCTTAAGGACAAGGCCAGAGATCGCAAAGAGTCGTGCGTAATGCGTCCCAAGCTTTACTTCTCAACACTGGCTCTCTTCCTGGTCCCGTCGTTTATATAGGCAGCGAGCGGTCATTGTGCGTCAGTTAGGACGCAGATGGCAGTGGTCCAGCCTTCAATAGAAGGGCCCGGCAACATGATCCACCGGGAGTCTCTGAGGAGCTCAGCGGCAGATGTCTCCCCCATTGCCGACCCCCCCGCCCTCCTCCTCCTCCTCCTCCTCCCTATGCCCCATACCCGACCACTTGCCCCGTCCTTGACGGTGCCTTGCCATTATGCAGATTATACAGCGCTATACCACACTTATCCAGCCTTTATCCAGCGTGTCCTCTGAGACTCTATTCAACACACACGTGCCGCAGCCGCCCGTCCATTCATCAAAAGGCTGGAATGAAAATGAGGGGCAGAGTGCCTCTGTCTAGGGAGAAGAGGAGGGAGGGGGGGGAGCAGACTTATGTCCGTTCTGAGGTAAAGAGGCAGAGCGTGAAGCACAGCACCAGAGTCCACGTCAACCAGAGGTTATGTTGTGTTTACAGAAGGACAATATATGCTTTCCAATTTAACCATTACGAGACCCACTTACAAACATCATTTTTTTCTAAACAGACGAGCTCATGAAAAGATAGGCTACGGTGAGAATAAGAACATTTGGTGATAACGTCTGGTTTAAAACGTTTTAAAAGCTCTCGTCGCTGGTTACCCCGACTCCACCGAAGTCAGTAGTCTGATCTTGACAATAGAAGCAGTCTGTCATGTTATTGTCAGCGAAATCAACCATTTTCATCACACGTCCACAATCTGGCACTTCTTCCTCCTCCCCCCTTCCACCCGTCCCCGGCCAGCATGATGGAGTATAGGCCCATTGTAAACAACAACGGTTGAAATCAATAAAGGGACCTAACGGTCAAATTCAGAAACTTAAACATATTGCTGGAAGACTTGTATGGTTACTTGAATGTTGGCCCCTCGATTTATAACATAACATTACAACTGACTTAAATCTACAGACTTTTTTTGTTTAGACAACCTAGCCTTTTATTTGACAGACAGGAATTTAATTTATATATGTGTAGGCCTAATTGTATTAGGCTGTTATTAGTAATGTTGTTATGTGTACAAAGTCCAAGGTAATGTCATTATGAATGATGACGCCTACGCGATGCTTTGGACTAAACCATGACCACACTTTCAACCCATTATGGAGGTACAGCCTAGTAGAGTCATTACACATTATAAATGTTTATGCCCAAGAAGCTCATGTGCTCTCTCTCTCTCTCTCTCTCTCTCTCTCTCTCTCTCTCTCTCTCTCTCTCTCGCTCTCTCTCTCTCTCTCTCTCTCCACACACACACAAACACTCACACAAACACACGCACACATTGCCCCATCCCCACCCAAGTCTCCCAGCCGTTGGTTGCACGGTGTCTCCCAACCGGTCTGTTGCCTCGAGGGAACGTTGATTGTTATTGGATTTCTCTTTTCCTTTGGGGATAGAGACAAAAAAGGAAGCGCGAGAGGGATTGCGGTGCGGATGGGCGAGGGCGTATTTGAATGTGTTGGGGTAGAGGGGGGATCCTCCCCATTCTTTTACTCTCCTTCTTTGTTGGAATTGGAAGTTTGAAGCGTGTGCCTTTAGAGGCACAAGCCACGCGCCCGCCCTGACCTTTGTGACACTTATTTGCATAAAGCTGCAGAGTAGAATTCGGTCCCATTCTTTAAGATGACCTCCCTGACTTAGCCCATTACTGGAAGCTCAGACGCACAATTCAGCCGCGGCATAATTAAATATAATCACAAATGTGGCGCTTTAACTAACGGAAGACACAGGCATAGCTCCACTGCATAAAGAAAACATAAACTACAGCGCGCCGGAGCTTATGCCACATCGGCACAGACATTTACCTAATCCTATTAATCTACATTGAAAGGTTTCTGTACAAAAAACTTGTACAAAAACAATGTCCCGCGTAGGCCTGACATGATTTTAAACATGCAACTAACAATTCACGAGAACTTTCACCTTCTGGATTTGGATTCCGCATTATATAGGCTAAGTAGTATGGCCAATGTGTCTATAGATTCTTAAACTACAGCCTAGACTTCACGGCTAGGCCTATATATCACGAAAGTAAAAGTGGGCAACATGAACCAAGGATGTGTGAGGTTGGATGGATAGCCACTGCAGTCCACAGCGGAAATAGCAAGAATAGGCCTACTTTATTTTCATAAGCCTATATCAAGTTTAGCCAGACACATGACATCATCAGTAGCATCATCATTGATACCATATACATTATAGACTAGTTGTTTGAATCTATGGAGGGTGAGTGTTAGATATTGGCTGAAAGAGCTCTGTCTGATGGTGGCCTATGCAAAACTATACCATCCTTTGTTCCGCGCGCAGCCGATCAGGAATGTGTAATCTTGTTGCTGCCGGGGGAAGGATGCAGGAACGCCGCTGATTGGACCGTGGCGTTCGTCTGCCATGTGCAGCTCGTGCTCTCTTATTTACATACAGCTGAAGGCCCAGGCTACTGTAGCTGCGCGCGGCAAACATGAATGCACAGCCTCGCTTTAACAATGGAAGCAAACAAAGTGTCAGGGAACACTGTGACTCTACAAGCCCCTTTTAGAAATTCACGAGCAGATTAGCAGGACTCGAGGATGGGGGAGTGGAGGCAGTGTCCTCAAACTCCGGGAGGAGCGATCAATTAGTAGAAGGTGAAAAAGGCAGGCGAGGATTCTCGTAAACCAAATGTTTAGTTTATTGGCGGGATACTTTGCAAAGCAGAATCAGTAGGCCTAACATACTCATACAAATGGCATCGTTTTTAAAACACATATATTATGCATCGAATCATTCACCTGAGTAGGCCTTATGTATTTTAAATGGTAAGAAAGGCAGTGTAGAAGCCATTCCACCATTTGTTTATGATTATAGTAAACAACAGTAGTTGTTTTTGTTTATTGTATTTGTTTTGTTTTATTGTTTTGGGGCACAACCTCACTCAGGTAGTAAATGTCAGGCAGGTAATAGTGGGAAGGTATGCAGCTGGCAAGAGAAAACCAATGCAAGGGAAAGACAGGCAGCGAGGCATGTCTATCTATGTTTATCTTTGCTTACATTTATGGATTAAACCTATACGCATATATCACTCAATCACTCACAAATCCCTTTCTTTTGTCTGCGCACAACCTGTCTTGAAGCTGTCATTCACGCCATACCTATGCTGTGCATAAATCGTTGAGCGCTAAATGTATCTGCTGATTGATGCCAAAGATGTCCACTAGGTGTCACTGTACTACTGTAAATGACACCCCATCATGATTTGAGCCAGAACTGAAAAATGACTGCAGAGGACACGGCACTCTTAAATCTGTCAGTAACACTTGATATTTATCATTTCATATCTGGCCGTTTTAAAGATTCGATGCTTCAGTTCTCTCTCTCTCTCTCTCTCTCTCTCTCTCTCTCTCTCTCTCTCTCTCTCTCTCTCTCTCTCTCTCTCTCTCTCTCTCTCTCTCTCTCTCTCTCTCTCTCTCTCTCTCTCTCTTTCTCTTTCTCTTTCTCTCTCTCCCTCTCTCTCGTTTATAGATATTGCACATATGTATGTGAATGTATACACAAATACATACTAAAATAGGAATACGGTATACACCACCCTGCATCCCTGTCTGTATTATCGCATGGTCCTGGTCATGTTCCACACCAGCCAACATCATGCTTCCTGTTTTTTAATCTGTTTAAGACACTTAGGCAAGACCCCCAGCTCTGACCCCCACCCCCACCCCCAGCTCTGGGATGAGCCTGTCCAGAGCTGGTGACCCATCCCCGGGCCATATGGTCAGCCGTGGGCACACCCCATACATTAGGCTGGGGCTGGACTAGGGCCCCAGAAAGGATGGGGCGAGGCTACTATTATTCAAACAAAGCAAGGACAAGAAGCCCACATAAATTACACGGTATGACGTTAGAATTATTACAATAACTTCTAGTAATGACACGCTAACTATATTTAGTCATGTAGCCTCTATATTAACTGTATTAACGCGCTTAACTAAATATAGGCAGCGTTTCTATTCATCGTGAGATGGGTCTTCAATCGGCTGTACAACGAACATGAAATGCTTTTCATTATGGTCAGGCCAGGAGCACCTGGGATTAAGTGGCCTTTCTGTACCCCAGAAGAGACGCTCGTCCCCGACTCTGAGCCCCCCTGGGGAGCAGGAGGAGGAAATATGACTGTTGCTGGCAGGACGGGCACATTGCAACAGAATCCTCTCAGTGATAAAGCGTTCATTTGTCTCCATGGAAATCCCGTTAGCCCAGAGTCCTTCTCCTATAGTGATTATCCACTGTGTTCAGCATGTCCCTGCGGCTGCCTGCTTGGCCTGTGGGCTGTGGCTCTGTAACAGGGTGAGAGAGAGAGAGAGGGAGAAAGACAGAGAGGGAGACGGGAGAAAGAGAGAGAGAGAGGGAGAGGGAGAAAGAGAGAAAAAGAGAGGGATAAAGAGAGAGAGGGAGAGAGAGAGAGAGAGAGGGAGAAAGAGAGAGAGGGATAAACAGAGAGAAAGACACTGAGTTGTCTGAGAGGAGTACACATGCATGGTGAGGAGCTGGAGGGTAGCTCAGATCCTGAAGGAAGAGGGGAAGAGAGATAAGAGTTGTGAGGGTCTGTAGAATGGCTGGAGTCTCAATAATAATAAGCCCCCACCCTCATAACCCCCACCCTCATCACCCCCACCCTCATAACCCCCACCCTGTAACCCCCCCCCTTTTTGACATTTAATTGTTTGGAGTTGCTGCCACTCAGTAGTCGCCCCAGTGTACACACACTCTTTTACCAAATAATATTTCTCTCTCTTTCTCTCTCTCTCTCTCTCTCTCTCTCTCTCTCTCTCTCTCTCTCTCTCTCTCTCTCTCTCTCTCTCTCTCTCTCTCTCTCTCTCTCTCACACGTACACACACACCCACACACACACACACACACTTGCCCTTTAGCCCCCACCTAACCTTTCTAAACCTAAATATGTAATTTGGCACATACTGACTGAAAGGGTAGATGCACTTACTCGTTTAATCTAGTTCCCCTAATCATCCAACCATTAGTCTAGCAAACGGATTAACCAGAGAGAGAAAGAGAGACAGATAGAGACAGATAGAGAGAGAGAGAGAGAGAGAGAGAGAGAGAGAGAGAGAGAGAGAGAGAGAGAGAGAGAGAGAGAGAGAGAGAGAGAGAGAGAGAGAACGCATCCTGTCTATTGCTGCCTCACCCTCTGTGACAGGGCGAGAGAGAGAGAGAGAGAGAGAGAAGAGAGGGGGAGGAGAAAGAGCTCAGAGATGTGGTGTGTATGAGGGGAGGAGGAGAAGGAGGGGGTTGGCTTTAGCGTGATGTGAATGGAATAGAATCAGCGCAAGAGGGAGGGAGAGAGAGAGACAGAGAGAGAGAGAGAGAGACAGAGAGAACAAATCAACCTGCCTCCTTTTGACTGAACAACGGGATGGAGGAGCTGAGTCGCTAGACACACGCACCCGAGAGGAGCTTTATTTTCGGAGAGGGGCAGAGAGGAGCGGACAAGGGGCAGAGAGGAGGGAGGACGAGCACGCAGGCTCACCGTGAGGAGAGATAGCAGAGAAATGCTGTCATGGGGAAAGGGGGGGAGGGAAACGACAGAAAGGAACGGTATAAAACAAGGCAGGGTCCAGCGGAGCTGAAATGTGGAGGTAAGACCCGTCTTTCTCTGCTCGAGCTTCGGGAAAATACCCACGCTCGAGCATGCTCTGTTCGGCTGACTTGATGAGGGCAGCCAGTAAGCCAGATGCCTCTATATTAGCATGCATATGCTCCTATTTTCATGCGATTCAGACACAGATTCAGAGCAATCTGGTATAGAGAAGTAGGAGAGGATGTGTCAACACAATGAGAGAACGCTTTGTCT
Organism: Osmerus mordax; assembly: GCF_038355195.1. Taxonomy (NCBI): domain Eukaryota; kingdom Metazoa; phylum Chordata; class Actinopteri; order Osmeriformes; family Osmeridae; genus Osmerus; species Osmerus mordax. The sequence continues at coordinate 11,073,053 of NC_090068.1, read as the reverse complement.
GATAGGAAGTGATATCGGAGCGACACGGCCGCTATCCTCACGCTCTCCCGTCCTCTCCGTCTCGGCTGCGGACGCTGGCTTGTTTTAAAACTGTTATGACATTGATATGAAGCCACTGCAGACCTTGCTGTAGGACGCTGAGCGCTGCAGGACTCGAGATGTGGGCCAGGTGGAGCGAGGGATGGAGGGAGGGATCGAGGGAGGGAGGGAGGGATGAAGAGGCAGAGGAAATGAGGGAGACTGGAAGAATGAAACAGAAAGAGAGATGCGAAAATGTGTTTAGATAAATGTTCTGGTTTTTCTTCTTCTCTCAAACGAGATGATTTTCTTGACGTTGTGAAAGCCCAGGAGTCCGAATGGTTGGCTCGTGCCGGCGTTAAGGAGGACGGGCAAGCTGCTGGTGTTCTCAGCACAGACAATGATGGAATGGAGGAGAGGAGCCGGGATCAGGGTGTTGTTTTCAAGGTGGCAGAGAGAGAAGGAGGGATGTGGAGGGGAGGGGGGGGGGGGGGGGGGTTATTGTGGGGATGTGAGAAGGGGGGGTTGTGCTTTTGGGGGTTGGGAGATTGGAATGGATGGAGAGAGGGCTGACGGAGGGAGAGAAAAAGGAAGATAAGAAAAGAGAAGAGGGGCGGCTTACATAAGCCGAAGCACTCAAAGTAAAAGGCCTTTTAATTTACATTGTGCCGCATGGCTCTTTATGCTCTGTGGTATTCGCTGTGGTTGTCATTAGCGGACAATGGCATCCCGTATGACGATGAATGAGGTGGACCAGGGACTGGTGGAGCCGGCCCTCTCTCTCTCTCTCTCTCTCTCTGACAGAGCGTGGAAGACCGTCTGCCCGTCTGTGGTGTTCTGAATGTGAACCTGTGCGTGTGTTCTTGTATGTTCTCGTATGTGTGTATGTGTGTCTGTATGTGTCCCTATATGTGTGTGAACGTGTTCCTTTACGTTGCTGTTTGGTCCTGGATTTGCATATGAGTGTGTGTTGCTGTACGTGTTACGTTTCCCTGTGTGTGTGTGTGTGTGTGTGTGTGTAAGTATGTGTGTGTTCATGGCCAGAATGCTGGTGACGTTAATAGCAGGAAATTCTACTTACCTGGTGATCACTAAGAGGCCACAATGGATATATTGAACATTTATATGATATGTATGTGTGTATGAATGAATGTACATATGTGTGTATGTGTGTGTATGTGTGTGTGTGGGGGGGGGGGGGATATATATCTATATCTGACTCCTAACCCAGATTCACCTCAGCCACAAACAGAGAAACCTAAGCTAGTAAGGTAGTACTGCTCGATGCAGCTGGACAGCCCAGCAGTAACACACAGAAGACAAACAACCACTTCAACCTGATTAACCGGATTAAAATAATGACTCTGGACATCCAATACAGCAATTTCTTGCCAATGTTAAGTACATTAATTAAATACAGTAATCTGTATCGCGTGTAAATGTGCTGTTGCCTTCTGGCCAAATAAGTCTCTTCATATATTTTAATTCAGAAGTAATTCAGCCAAACCCAGAGAGCTAACAGTGTTTCGCTCCTTGTGAGTTCCAAACTAGCTCACTTTTATTATTAGAATATTTTGAGGAAACACAAATATATTTATACATACAGTTTGTACTGTGTTTATATGATAACATTCATAGATGTATAAATATGTTGTTTTGACCTAAATGGAGAGAATGAGAGCTGGTCATTGGTGTCAGAGTGGTGTCTATATTTGACCTGGCTAGGACTCATCCTAGCATCATAGCACAGAGCTATAAAAACCTGTAGTGTCTGGAGCTGTGTTTAAACATGAGAGCCTCTGTCACTCTGCAGGGACATGTGGCACATATCCTTCAGCTGGAGGAGAAGAGAGGAGGAGGTGGAGAGGAGGAGGGGAGAGAGAAGGGGAGGGGTAGGAGAGGGGGGTGAGAAGAGGATTGGAGAGGGTAGGGAGAAGAAATCATTTTGGTGTGTCTTACTTCGCTAAATATGTTCATTGCCTTGTGAATATAGCTCAGAGGTAGGACGTCTAACGGCAGATCAAGAGATAACAGATTCAAATCCACCCTGTGTGGTACGTTGCTTTGGATAGAGTCTGCTTAATAAGCATGGTGCCTTCACACTGTTGAAGGGTAATTGTATAGGAATTCCACAGTGTTTTGTCACAGGATTCATCTGTGAATTTGGGGCCTGCGAGGCCCTCGAACACAGAGTCCCCTCGCTGCCTGGGACAGAACGGCAACCACAGCCAGCCGTCACAGACAGACGGCGGCCCAGCCTCTCACCAGCCACGCATCTTTACATAACGCGTCATAAGACTCTCTGTGACTAACCAGGGTCAGAATGAGGAGACGGTTGATGTGAAAAAACACTTTTACATTTACATTTAGTCATTTAGCAGACGCTCTTATCCAGAGCGACTTACAGTAAGTACAGGGACATTCCCCCGAGGCAAGTAGGGTGAAGTGCCTTGCCCAAGGACACAACGTCAGTTGTCATGACCAGGAATCGAACTGGCAACCTTCGGATTACTAGCCCGATTCCCTCACCGCTCAGCCAACTGACTCCACACTTTTCACACGGCTGTCTGTTTAACAGGAGAATGGATCTCCACCATGGCGCATGCTACCAAGTAGAGGTTTCACTCTAATTCGGCGCTGAGATAAATGACTGAAAAATAAATGAAATGGCCGAAAAATGACATCTGGCCACTTTCTGATAGCATGGACAATACTAACTTGATTCCCGCGGTGTCCCAACAGAAATGGTGGATATGCCAAGTCGATGGTACTTCATCATCCCGGATCAATGTTTTCCTCAGGTTTCGAGGCAGATTGTCCCCCTCTGAAACATCAGCATGTCCCCTCCTCTGGCGGGTTAGGAGTCATTTCGCATGACTGGAACCAGGCAGTCAGTCAGGCAGGCTGCCAGGGAGACCAGGATGGGGGGGATTGAGGAGGGGGGTTTGAGGGGGAATGCTGAGGAGGAAGGCACGGGAGGTAGAAGGAGAGAGAGGAAAGGAGGGAGGTGGATGAGAGGGAATGAAGGAGAAGAGAAGCCGAGGTAGGGAGGGAGGCGGGTGGCCCTGCTCAGCCTCCCCTGTGAGGGAGCCTGGGGGCCAGCGCAGCCTCCCCTGTGAGGGAGCCTGGGGGCCAGCGCAGTCTCCCCTGTGAGGGAGCCTGGGGGCCAGCGCAGCCTCCCCTGTGAGGGAGCCTGGGGGCCAGCGCAGTCTCCCCTGTGAGGGAGCCTGGGGGCCAGCGCAGTCTCCCCTGTGAGGGAGCCTGGGGGCCAGCGCAGCCTCCCCTGTGAGGGAGCCTGGGGGCCAGCGCAGCCTCCCCTGTGAGGGAGCCTGGGGGCCAGCGCAGTCTCCCCTCTGAGGGAGCCTGGGGGCCAGCGCAGCCTCCCCTGTGAGGGAGCCTGGGGGCCAGCGCAGTCTCCCCTCTGAGGGAGCCTGGGGGCCAGCGCAGCCTCCCCTCTGAGGGAGCCTGGGGGCCAGCGCAGCCTCCCCTCTGAGGGAGCCTGGGGGCCAGAGCAGCCTCCCCTCTGAGGGAGCCTGGGGGCCAGAGCAGCCTCCCCTCTGAGGGAGCCTGGGGGCCCGCCCTGTAAGCCGCTGGCTGGATCCTCTTATCGGCTTGTGCTCTCCTTTGTCACCTGTCCTCTACGGACGACTCTGGACGACAGCTCAGCCCCTCTGGAGGGAAGTCTCCCTCCCACTCATCCTTCTCCTGAGAGCCCAGCTCAGAGACAGGCTGCGTAAGGAGAAGCACAGAAGGAGGAAGAAGAGAGAGGGATAGAGAGAGATAGAGAGACATAGGGATGGAGAAGAGAGAGGGATGGAGAGAGATAGAGAGACAGAGGGATGGAGAAGAGAGAGGGATGGAGAGAGATAGAGAGACAAAGGGATGGAGAAGAGAGAGGGATGGAGAGAGATAGAGAGACAGAGGGATGGAGAAGAGAGAGGGATGGAGAGAGATAGAGAGACAAAGGGATGGAGAAGAGAGAGGGATGGAGAGAGATAGAGAGACAGAGGGATGGAGAAGAGAGAGGGATGGAAAGTCGGATTTTTGGCAGATAGTAAATGTCCTGGGGGTATTTATCTACATTTATTTACTTTAACAGAAGTACCAGAATACAGAGATGTATGTCCAGAGGCGGGAAGGGGGAGCGAGACTGATATCCAAGCTTGTTGATGAGTAACTGAACATCCTTTGTTGACTTTGAATAGTATTCCGAATGGTGTAGTTGGATTTGCATAGCGTAGTATGTAAATAACAGACTGATCACAAATCCTGAGGGAAGTTTGTTCACAATGTGCATGTTTAACTGGCATTTAACCAGTTATACGTTCCCAGGGTAAACAGCACACAGACTCCCCTGTTCTACCTGTTACTTCACATTACACCATGAGAGCAGAGTGAATAACACAGACAGACAGACAGACAAAGAGACAGACAGACAGACAGAGAGAGAGAGAGAGAGAGACAGGCATATAGACAGGCAGAGAGACAGACAGGTAGACAGACAGGCAGGAAAACAGACAGATAGAGAGACTGGAAAACAGACAGATAGAGAGACAGGCAGAAAGACAGACAGACAGACAGATAGACAGACCGACAGGGAAGGGGAGGGGGGGGGGATCTCGAGTTGCATGAGCACTTAATACAGCAGCTCTGATATACAGTCCATACTCCCCCTGCCATCTCTCCAGCTTATTAAAGAGACACACACACGCAGAGGATCTGCATTATTCATCCCTATACCATCCTAACACCACCATTGATTTCCTTTTAATCAGCCTGGGATGTTGTCTCCCTGCTTCAGTCTGTCTGCCATCTCCTGGCTAGGCCTGCCCTGGTGTTTAACTCTGCTGTCTGCCATCTCCTGGCTAGGCCTGCCCTGGTGTTTAACTCTGCTGAGGAACTCAACCCCACACACATACGTGTGGGGTTGACGAAGCAGAGGAACAAAATAAACTTATGAAGGAGAAGGGTGAGGAGGCGGAGTGAGGAGAGGGTGAAGAGAGACCGGGGAGGGTTCACACAGAGAAGTTCCTGCTGTCTCCTATCGTCATTAGTTGATTTGCCAGAGGGCTTGTGATAGGTCGTGATACGGCAGAGATATTAACGGTCAAATTTTTGGTTTTTGAAATCCACCAAAGTGTCGACCAAACCATAACTATAGTTAAAGAACGAGTGTCCAACTGGTTCAGTGTGTGTGTGTGTGTGTGTGTGTGCAGTCGTTTCAGGGTCACCAGCTGAGGAGTGGGGGCACAATAGGAGGGGCAGTAAGGAAGTGAGGGAGGAGAGAGTCTCTTCCTCCGCAGCAGGCTGTGTGTGTGTGTGTGTGTGTGTGTGGGGGGGGGGGGTCGGCAGGGCAGTGTGTGTGTGTGTGTGTGGGGGGGGGGGGTCGGCAGGGCAGTGTGTGTGTGTGTGTGTGGGGGGGGGGTCGGCAGGGCAGTGTGTGTGTGTGTGTGGGGGGGGTGTAGCGGGGGATGGGCAGGAGTCTGTGTCCAGGACCAGCTGCAGTCAGAGCAGAGGAACACTGAGGGCTTTACATCCACGCACACCCTGGACCACATAATGGAGACAGTGAGGGAGCCCAGGGTCAGTTAGTTCCTCTCTGTGTGTCACACACACATACATACATACATACACACACACACACCCACACACACATGTACACACACACACACGTACACACACACACACACATACAGACACAGAGAAAGACAGCTGTTCTTTCTGCATCTGCGGGCATGGTGCCACATGTCTTTGACACTCCTCTATAGAGTCAGGAAGACACACAAAGAACCACAGAGACATTCACTCAAACCAGGTCTTGCATGCATGCCATTCTGTTTCATGCTCATACACACAGACACACGTATACACACACACACACATACATACATACACACACACACACACTGACACACACTTCCTTTGAGCAAGCTGGTGTCAGTGTAAGGGAGGATGGACCTCCATATTGGTTCATGTCAGCAGAGAGGAAGTTGTGGTTTGATGTTGAGTATTCTATAGCAGCAGCCATTTGTGAACCAACTTCCTTTTTCTGGTATGTATATGACCCCCTCTGTATGCACATTCTACCTCTCTCTCACACACACACATGCTCACGCTTACACACACACACACACACACACACACACACAAACACCATAGATCCTGAATGAGGAAGATGACTAATTACATTTAGTCATTTTTTAGCAGACGCTCTTACCCAGAAATTAACCAGGACTACTGAATCTGAAACTCTATGTTTTTGTGTGGGTGTGGGTGTGTATGATGTGAATTGAACCTTCCACACAAAAACACATACAGTAGAAACAATTTATTCACAGCACCTCGTACAAACACACAATCATCTCTGGTCACACAGCCATGCTGGACCAAGGACTTTTCCTGCAGACAAATGAGGATGGAGCATGATTTGTATGAGCCTAACATGTTGGTCAAAGATTGTGCTGGGGGTGTGGGGCAACAAATGAATAATTAAACACCGTCTAAACCTAGCCCCCAACTTCTCCTTGTCTCGTGAATAATTAAAAACGGCAAAAAATTGCGGCAGACATATGTTCAATTTCTGAAGGACAGATTTGAAGGAGGCCTTGTTTCCAAACGAGTTATTTCAGAGGGGTTCAGCAGATTCAGTATGCGGCCTTGCCCGGAGGTGAGCCTGACCTCCACGCTCCTGCAGAGGAGCGAGAGGTGCCAGGCGGGTCCATCACCAGCCTGCTAACACGCAGAGGTGACACAAGCCCTGGCCGCAACACACTCTGTAAGGTGACATTCAGACAGCTTAATGAGGGGTGCCGGCGGAGAGACGAATCAAACGAACCCCTCGTCCGCAATCTGTTCACCTCATTCAAGGTAATGAAGATGAGGGAAGTACTGCTGCCCTTGCTAACTGACATGTTGTTATTTTTCCCTGTGCCTGGTAGCTGAGATGTGGTTATTTAGCACATTGCCTGGTAGCAGAGATGTGGTTATTTTACGCTGTGCCTGGTAGTTGAGCTATTATTGTTCACTGTGCCTTGATAGCTGAGATGTGGTCATTTCACGCTGTGCCTTGGAAACATCCGTTCCTTGAGTCTGACTACCGAAATACAGAACTCTGAACTTCTGATTCTTGACTGTACTTTCTATATACTTTTCTTCCAGTGTTCCAGTGCTTTGGATAAAAGCATTTCCTAAGTGAATACCAAGTAAAATGTAAAGGTAGCCCTGTCCTCTTGTTTGCTGGATGCTAACACACTGGAGGTGTGCTCTGATGCTAGCAGACTGGAGGTGTGCTCTGATGCTAGCAGACTGGAGGTGTGCTCTGATGCTAGCAGACTGGAGGTGTGCTCTGATGCTAGCAGACTGGAGGTGTGCTCTGATGCTATCAGACTGGAGGTGTGCTCTGATGCTATCAGACTGGAGGTGTACTCTGATGCTAGCAGACTGGAGGTGTGCTCTGATGCTAGCAGACTGGAGGTGTGCTCTGATGCTAGCAGACTGGAGGTGTGCTCTGATGCTAGCAGACTGGAGGTGTGCTCTGATGCTAGCAGACTGGACGTGTGCTCTGATGCTAGCAGACTGGAGGTGTGCTCTGATGCTAGCAGACTGGAGGTGTGCTCTGATGCTAGCAGTTGACAAACTAACAGTTGTCCTTGCCATCCTGTTGTCATCGGTCAGGCCTCCCAGGTGTTCATTTGATTCTGCTAAGTGGCCTTTAGGTGCGAGGGCTGAAAACATCAGCCCGTGTGTAGGGGAAGCAGACAAGCATATTGTCTCCATCTCCTTCCTCCCTGACACCTCGACGGTTTTCAAAGTATACAGTAGTGGAGTGGAGTTAAAGTGGAGGAGGAGAGGAGGAGAGGAGTGGAGGAGAAGAGAGGAGGAGAGGAGTGGAGGCGAAGAGGAGGAGAGGAGTGGAGGAGAAGAGGAGTGGAGGAGAAGAGGAGGAAAAGAGAGGAGGAGAGGAGTGGAGGAGAAGAGGAGAAAAAGAGAGGAGGAGTGGAGGAGAGGAGTGGAGGCGAAGAGGAGTGGAGAAGAAGAGGAGAGGAGAAGAGGAGGAAAGCAGTAGAAGTGTAGAGGAGAAAATAAATGGAGGAGGAGAAGAGTCTGGCCTGCATGACTCTGGACGACAATAACTCAGACTGATATGGGAAGTCGTGAGCTTGAAAGAAAGAAAGGATAAAGCCGGTGGAGCCACAACCAATCACTTAGCAGAAGCTGGGCGGGAGGGGGGAGGGGGCTATAGGGGAGGAGAGAGAGGGGAGGAGAGAGACAGTGCCTCTTCGTAGTTTGTCAGGGAAACAGATTTTAACAGGAAGGGTTGTCCACACGTTTGTTTTCATTGTTCTTTATTTTTCTGATCTGAAACTAAAGGTTTATATGGACATTGTTTCCATGTTCACCTCGCCATGTACAGCTCTCGGTTTCAGATCAATGTTCCTTTTTCAATTCAATCTAAAAAGATAAATCTTTGCAGTTCCCACATATCTTCTACAGAATACGACTGTAAGAAGCCCATAAAGAGAGGGGGGTTGTGTATTGGTAGAGCATTTGACGTTGATGTCCCAAGTTCAAATTTTCCCGTTGCTTTGGATAAAAGCATCTGCTAAATTTACACACTGTTATTTTATTCATAATGTCTTAGTTCTCAGTGTAATACACAATGTAATCTCAGTTGTAATGCAATCCTGCAAAATGATGTCACAGTGCATTTTGGGATCAATAATGGTTGTGTGGTCCACAAAGTGAGAATGCAGGGTTAATTAGATCAATTTACCCAATCAATTAACTGTTAATGATCAATTGAGTCAACAAATCCGCTTTGAACAGCTGCTGGTAATTGTGGTGCATTCGGGGAGTCGTAGTTCTCCTGTCTCTTCTCTGTATTTCAGAGGTAGAAGTGAGACTGCAGGGTACGATCTGTATCGGCTGTTTTGAAAGTCAGATATCACGGTAATCTGCTGCCTCTCTCCCTTTGAAAATAGTTCATTTTAATCTCACAGGCGGCAGGCATGTCCCAAAAACCAAAAACAGGGTCAAAGCACTCTGATGCTTAGACATACATTCAGTCACCCAAACAGCCTTCCTGGTCCTTTTAATAACACACATAACAGCTTGAATCTTTAACCGAGACTTCTACAAAGCCTGAGAAATAGAATCAATGAACGCCCACATCAACATTATGCAGGGCCAGACACCCACAGAGTCCTTCCACAGAGAAGCAGTGGAAGGAGGGGCCGAGTCAATTCTTTATTTACATTACATTGTCGATCAGAATAGTAGCTCACATCCGATTAGGATCTATGTATTACAGGTTTAGACGGGCCACTAGGAAGAGGAGCATGAACAAAGAATTCCAATGTACCTGTACTTGTTACGAATGTCAAATTTCCTTTTAAATTGGAGGCTTGATTTGATCTGGCTGTGGGGGCAGAGACCAAGCCTGCTCATCGATCCTCTCTTACGTGTTCCTGTTGAGACAGCTGAGCCCATTGTCCTGCTTACGTCCCTGAGGGGAAACACACTTGGAACTTACGGCACAGCAACAACAACAAAAGAAACACTGGCATTTGATTCCTAACTGCTTTTGTTGTTTGTGGGATTGATAAGAAGGGGCTTAAAGCTTTAAGCTTGATGAAAGCGTGTGAGAGAGGTTAGGAGTTGAAGGGAGATTTATCTGAGGCCGACCTCACGCTGCAGACAGGTTGCTGTGAGAACCGAGGGGGAGAGCAGCGGTAGGTGGTTTGCAGGAAGTGATGATGACGATATCCACCCTCCCAGGGGTCAGAGCTCAGGAAGCATGTGATGTCACTTCCTGCTGTACAGGACACAGCCTGGAAGGAGGGAGGGGATGGTGCAGAGTAAAAGTGTCCAGGAAGCACAGCTTCCTCAAGAGAGCGGACGGTGACTTTGGCAGCTCTCTGACCTCGTCCTCATTGTCACTTCCTCCCAGGGCTCACCCGCTGCTCTGCAGCCTTGTCCTGGGCCTAGCAAGTGCACCAAACAGGATGGAGGCACCCCCTCTCCACCCCCAGTCCCCCAGCCCTCCGCCCCCCTCCGCCCCAAACAGCCATGGCCTTCGAGCCACAGAGGTCAGAGCTGAGTTGATGAAAGGAAGTTCCAGAAGATATAAAGAGAACTGACCACAGACTGGCATGACTGTCCAGGCCAATTATGGGACCAGAGAGGTCACTTACTCAGTCCTGTTGAAAAGATTGGTTCATCACAGGTCACAGAACAGGCAGGGGGTCTGACTGACAGGCAGAAAGACAGGCAGGAGGGAAGGCAGACAGGCAGAAAGACTGACAGGCAGACAGACAGACAGACAGACAGACAGGCAGGCAGGCAGGCAGGCAGGCAGGCCGACTGGCAGGCAGGCAGGCAGGCAGGCAGAGAAGCAGGCAGACAGGCAGACAGACAGCCCTAGACAGGCAGGCAGAGAAGCAGGCAGACAGGCAGACAGACAGCCCTAGACAGGCAGGCACACCAATCCAGCATCATTATCAGCCTCTCAGTGCTGGATCAGTGTCTCCTCAACTGCATCAGAACCCAGAGGTCCCAGTCTAATGAAGCAGCCAGGGAGATCATGCCTCACTGGGCTTTTCTCAGACACTCTCCCCTGCTCCCAGGACCTAGGACGCACTGGTGCTCCTCAGAGAGACTCTCCCCTGCTCCCAGGACCCAGGACGCACTGGTGCTCCTCAGAGAGACTCTCCCCTGCTCCCAGGACTCTTATATACTCTATGTACTGTGGATACTTGTTCTTTTGCTGTACTTACTACATGCACTATTTGTAATTAATTACTCAATGGTGTTCCTAGGAGAGACTTTGCCCTGCTATCAGGACAGGAAGTGACAGAACACCTCCAGACAGGAAGTGACAACAAACACACCCAGTCTTCATAAGGTCCTGGAGAGAGCTGTAATCCCCAGGCGGTGTGTCCTGGGTAATCCAGCTTTGCTTAATCCTGAGATAGAATAGGCAAAACACATTTTTGTGGATTGTGTTCATCTTAATGTATGACTGATTTGAACAACATATTATTAAAAAACACACTATATTTTATGTGGGAAGGTATTGTTTGTGAAAAGTCTCAAAAGAACGGAAATTCAAATGACCTGTACAACCTGAAGTCGACCGCTGCACAAACAAGATGTTTTCTGATGTCCACAGTTAAAAGTTAAGTAAACCAACGTAGCTTTACGTGAAGAAACGTTATGCAATTACAATAACACAAGCTCAAATATCCTCATTTTACATATATGTTAAAACCTTCCAGGAACACTGGATGATAGTACTGATGCAGTGATAGTAAAATGACAAAGGGTTGAGCATGCATGAGTGTACCTCAGTGGCAGAGCATTAGACTGCAGAGCAACATGTTTCGGGCTCAAATCTCCCCCGCGTACGTGGCCTTAGACAAAAGCCTCAGCTAACCGAACGCATCATCATCATCATCATCATCATCATCATCATCAGGAAACTCCGCACAGCAGAACATCCACCTTGTAGGAATCGAAAGCCCCCAGACAGAGAGGAGAAGTGAGCAGAAGAGACACGCAGGGGTGTGTGTGTGTGTGTGTGTGTGAGGGGCTTCAGCTCCTCAGCCCAAACAGCTGGTTCACAGCCCGCCCTGCTGCAGTGGCTACGACTCAGCAGTTACAGTGTTTGACTGCAGGTCAAGAGGTTGCAGGTTTGAATCACCCCGGGACCTCTGATTCATACCTGGGGCGGGAGCTCAGCGGGCAAGCAGTTGACTGCAGATTTAGAGGTCGACCATCTGAATCCCTTTGTATGCCGTTTTGGACGGAAGTTGCTGCTAAATGAACATGGCACACTATTATTCATTTGGTTGCAGATAACCCACAGGTTGACATACTGCTAGCTCCACCAGGCTAACTCCTTCAGACAAACTAGTGTCTGGTTGGCGGGCTGCTCTGAAGGCCTCAATGTGGTTTGGAAGAATATGAGGGGAGACAAACCACAGGATGAAAAAATCAAGTTGGTTATTAATGTAAAATGAGACTGAAATATCCCTCTTGCCCTGGGTTGATTAAATATGTAGCATGTGTTATTGTGCTGTTCAGACAAGTGACCTAAATCTATGAGTAATTGGTGCAGATGGGTGAAGCAGTTCGTGTTTTTGATTACATACTTACTTTCTGCATGTGACTGAATGGTGTTGTCACATTATGTCCAGAATGACCTTGTCCACAAGACAGAGAGAGGGCAGGGTGGGTGTGTGGATATATAGACCTCAGGTCTTTGTCTCTGTGAGAGGAAAGAGAGAGGGGGCAGTTAGTGTAGGTATAACTGGTAAAGGCACAAAGTAGCTTGATTAAAGAGCCCAGGCACAGATCCTAACCCACACCTTAAACCTGACCACGACAGTCTCTTTAACCTTAACCGTAACCCATCTCTGTACATACATAGTCCTGCATCCCGACAATCAAGATTGAGCCTGTGCTATACCCATCCCCCAATTTAAGTCCCAATGTTTATAGAGATTGTTCAAGGATCATATCTGGGATTTATGCCAGGAAGGAGGGGTCTGCAGTGGGTTTGTCCTTGAATATGTCTCCTAACCTGATTTGATTTAGAAAAAACTAAGTGAAATAAGAATACATTGACAACTGTAAGAGCTTGCAGAGACAGGGTCACTTATGGTCTGGGGATGTCTAGACGCTTTTGTCGTCTACTGCCCTCGTCTGTGGAGTTGCCTGAATAGTTTGAATCATCGACCGGGAATCTACCTTTTCATATTGCATGTAATACATCATTTGTTTGTGTTTGTAAAACAGAGAAGGGGGAGAGAGAGACTGACAGAAAGGCAGAGAGAGAGAGAGAGAGAGAGAGAGAGAGAAAGAGAAAGAGAAAGAGAGAGAAAGATATATATATATACAGAGAGAGATAGATAGAGAGAGAAAGATGTACATATATATATATATATATATATATATATACAGAGAGAGAGAGAGAGAGAGAGAGAGGAAGAAAGAGAGAGAGAGAGTTGTCAAACGACTTCCTCACTTACCTCAGTCTCTGCAGCGTTCAGAGTTCTGCTCTTGCGCGCGCAGGGAGCTAAGCTGCATCACTGCACCTGCTCTCGAGGCTGCAAATCATCTCGAGACAGGAGATGCATGAGAATCAGCGCAACAGGAAACACCCTTGAGAACCTGAAGGGATGCTTGTTCCGGGCACCTTCGCGTTAGTGACAAGCGGGTTTCCGACATCGACTGATTGACGTCAATTTGGTCAAATGCAAAATGAAGGCAAATTAACTCTACAGGAACTGGGACATTTTTCAAAACACGCTTCATTTTTGGTCGGTGAGTTAAAACAGAAAGACACTTTGTCATATTTAATCAACAAGAATAGAGTCTAAACAAGACATTTTCTGTAAGAGCTCAGATGTCAACCAGGAACTAGTGTTGATGCAGTTTCTATCCCAAGTTTACAATATGTAGAAATATGCATGTGTGTGTGTGTGTGTGAGCGTGTGTGTGTGAGCATGTGTGTGTGTGTGTGTGAAAGATAAGGCAAAGCGAATGAGAGTGATAGAGACCCTCTAGTTGGCCGGCTGGTTAGGATTGTTACTTTTTCTTCTGTGTGACTGTGAAGCTGTATTAGCAGGAAGCCCCCCCCCCCCCCCCCCCCCCCCTGGTCTGGCTGGCTCTATTGTGACAGTCTGCAGGGTGGATGTGGGGAGCTACAAGACTGCTGCACTGCTATTTCTGGAAAGGAAAGAATAGTAGTGTATGAACACAATACAGTCAGAGCTGCTCTGCTTGAGACGGCCTGATAGAGGTAGCTGAAATTCAACGTAAAAGAAGTGCACATTTCTTTGCTGAGGGGATTGGAAAAAAACACAATTTGTTGATAAATCGTTTGCTGCAAAATATCGAATTAAAGGTCAGTCAAGTAATCTGTCGACTATAAGTAAAACAAAGGGTCACCCAGGTCGTGCATGTACGTGTTATTCTTTGACCCAACCCACATGTTGCAGATAAGTGATCTGTCACAATCGAAGCACTGGGAGTTGGTTCCTCAAAAACAAATACACACAAAGCGGCTGAATGAGTTGCTGTTCCTTTATAACCGTTCATTAATAGTTAATTATCTCCTCTCCGAGGATCCTTATTTTTAAAAACGTACGTTTCCAACATTTCATTTTAGTCTTCTGGTCAAGTGGTTTGGTCCAGTCAGGCGACTGAGGGTGAATAGCAGAAGTGAGGAGGGGAAACAGAGGTGGAAGGTCAGAAAACAGTCTGAGAACATTTTTTCTCAGACTGTTTGTCTGAGAAAAAGTTTTTCTGTTTGTCTGCAGGTGTCACACGGAGAAGACCAGAGACAAACTGTAGGAACTGAGGGCCGAGTGCTGTTGGATGAGTGGTCAGAGAGGCCAACACAGACATACTCTCCCCCAGTCAGAGAGCTGAGAGCTGGGCCGCGGTGATGCACACACTCCCCTGGTTCTCACCTGGAAGACCCACACACACCCGGATCAGCGCAGAGCTGGATGGAGCCCCACACAGCCTGGGCTGGAACACCCGCACCTAGACTAGGACAGACACACGTTCCTTACAGCGGAACTACTTCTTAGAGATCACTTCCTGTCGAGAAAAAAACCCCGAGGCGGTCGGTGTGGATGAGGAGCGCGTGGCCCACCTGTGGTTATTTGGGATCTGTGCTCGACCTGGCCTCGCAGGTGTGCCGGACACCTGTCTCTTCTTCTAGTCGGCAGAGCAGAGCTCAGGTGGGAGGCCTCGGCTGAGAAGGAGACGCTCTGATAGGCTGCCAGCCGAGAGGACGGAGAAGACAGACGTTCAGAGAGGGGCCGCGGTCCGAGTCCGAGGCGCCATGCAATCCGACGACCTCTTCATCCGCAAGTTTCGCCGGCAGAGCCCGCGCCCCCCGCTGGCAACCGTGACCTTCGACCCAAAGCGCGACGGGGGCGTGCGGACGCGCGTGGTGGAGTGGCCCCCCAGGAGGGAGGGCGAGGGGGCGGACGGGGAGGGCCTGCCCCCCGGCTGCGTGGGCCTGAACCTGCGCTCCGTGGGCCGGGCACACATCATGCAGCGCAGCAACAGCGACGTGACTCTCGGGGACCTGGACTCCTCCGGGAAGGCCGGGGGGAAGGCAGCGCGGGCCGGGGGGGAGATGGCCGGCCCGGGGGCCCAGGGGGACTCGGGGGTGGTGCTGCACAGGGAGTACGGCAGCCTCTCCTCCCTGGAGAGACAGACTCAGATCCAGGAGGCGAGAGCTGAAGACCAGGGGCCTCTGAGCCCCAGCGCCCAGCGCTTCAAAGATCCCTTCATGCTTCTGGGCCTCCAGGGGGCCCTTCCAGAGCCAGACGGATTCTTCCGGGCGCTATCCCTCCCTACTGGGGACACCCCCAAACCAGCCAAGCCCCCTAAACCCGAAGGTCTGAGCAAGAAGGCCAAGGCCTCTCAACCCCCGCAGCCCGGTCCCTACGACAACCTGGGAGGAGGGGCCTGGGTGAGGAACTTCGCCCACTACGACGTCCAGAGCATCCTGTTCGACCTGACGGAGGTGGCCAGCAACCGCGACAGCATCGGACGCAAGAAGAACATCACATCCGGCGCCTCGGCCGCGTCGCAGCTGCGCCCGCTCTCCCAGGCCACGCCCTCCTCGCCGGCGCAGGGCGGGGCGGCGGGGTCGGGGGTCACGGAGGACCCGGAGCAGGCCCTGCTGGACGAGGGCGACGGCAACGACAACGAACTGCTGCTCAGCTGCCCTCACTTCCGGAACGAGATGGGGGGCGAGGAGCGGGCGGGGCTGGGGCGGGGCCGGGGCCGGGGGGGGCTGTGGCTGGGGCTGAGGAACCCTAACGACGCGGTGTCCGTTCTGGAGGAACCCAGAGAGAGCCACGTCCAGCAGCAGGGCAAGAGCAACTACTTCATAGAACACGCTGACCTCGGGGCCCACTACTACCGCAAATACTTCTACATGAAAGGTCAGTGCTGAGACCTGTGTGTGCGAACCATATGTTGGTTTTTGTGTCGTCCTTTTAAGGAATGCAGCTCTCCTTGTAGTCGTTTGAGGGTGTGACTTTGTGAAACATGACATCATGTCTTGTGCACAGACCACCAGAACTTTTTTGGCATGGACGACCGTCTGGGGCCGGTGGCCATCAGCTTCCGCAGGGAGGAGAAGGAAGGTTCTAGCGGAGCGCAGTACAACTACAGGATCATCTTCAGAACCACAGAGGTGAGCCGGGTGCCACTGCGACCCGAACCCTGACCTTTCCACTACATGTTAGTAAATATTATGCTGTTTTGTAAGGGGAGCGTACGGTTTCACCACTCATAGTGCTTGTTGCATCCCAATTGTAACCGACTGTCCCCCCCTGCCCCTACACCCCCCTGCCCCCCGCGCCGCCCCCCCCCCTGCCCCCCCCCTGCCCCTCCTTCCCCCCTGCCTCGCCCCCCCCCCCCCCCAGCTGAAAACGCTCCGAGGCTCCATCCTGGAGGAGTCGGTGCCATCGGCAGCGCGCCACACCACTCCCCGCGGCCTGTCGCCCAAGCGGCTGCTGGAGTTCATCATCCCGGAGCTCAACCTGCACTGCCTGCGCCTGGCCTCCACCTCGCCCAAGGTCCGCGACACGCTGCTCAAGCTGGACGAGCAGGGGGTGAGTCCGCCGCCCCGCGCCCCCACACGGAGCCCTCACACGGGCCCACGCTCGGGGGGGACGGGGGAGAGGAACCGGGAGAGGAGGAGGAGGAACACAGGGTTTTTTTTAAACAGGAAGTCACACTTTCTACTGCTATTGATAGTTTGCCGTTTATAAAATAGACAGTCAGAGGAGACTTGTATATCAAGTGTTCATTGACCTGATTTTGCTGAACTTGATTGGGACAGAGCGATGAGATGTTGCATCATGCATTAGCACTGTAAGACGTTAGTTGCTTAAGATCTTTTTTGTTTCACAGATGGGTGAATCCACAGGTCTACTACACAGACTATACTAACTGGGTACAGTGGAAGTATGGGCTTCTCACACATAGGGGGATTTTAACCGGAGACCTCTAGACCTGCAGTAACATGCTCCACTGAGCCATACCCACCCTCTGACGGGTGTACATGGGTGTAGCCAGAGTGCGAATTATACAATGACAATCGGGGGGGTTACGATTACAAATAAGAACGATAGATGTTCTTGTAAATGTAAATGTATCGACCCCCCCGACCTGTTGTTTTTACCTATTTTGGGGGTGTCCAAGTCTTAATAAGGGGGGGTCAAACCTCCCCCCCCCCCCCCCCCCCCCCCCCCGTATTTGGAACCCTGGGTGTAGCTCACCCTCCCTCCCTCCCGTGTCTCCCTCAGCTGAACTTCCAGAGGAAGGTGGGCGTGATGTACTGCCGCGCGGGCCAGAGTTCAGAGGAGGACATGTACAACAACGAGAGCTCCGGGCCCGCCTTCGAGGAGTTCCTGGACCTGCTGGGGGAGCGCGTGCAGCTGAAGGGATGGGAGAAATACAGAGCTCAGCTGGACACCAAGAGTAAGGCCCTCACACACACACACACACATACATACATACACACACATATATACACATACACACACACACACACACATACATACATACACACACATATATACACATACACACACATACACACACACACATATACACACCCTCTTAAACAACTTAACAACTTAAACCCTACATACATGCTGTTATTGATTATGCAAAACCTGTTATTCTTGTGTTTGTGTGTGTGCTCTGTGTGTGGTGTGTTTGTGTGTGTGTGCTCTGTGTGTGGTGTGTTTGTGTGTGTGTGTGTGTGTGTGTAAACACAGCGGACTCCACAGGGACACACTCCCTCTACACACGTTACCAGGACTACGAGATCATGTTCCACGTGTCTACAATGCTGCCCTACACGTCTAACAACACACAACAGGTAAACAACACACAGTGCGTCGACAACAACAACATGAGTAAAATAACATACTGTAGGTATGCAAGCTCTTGCATGGCAGTCCTGAATGATACCCCGAACAATTACATTCACAAAAGGAAGCTCTGGAATTCGCTGAATAAGAAAAGATCTTTTGAATGTGTTAAAGCTACACATTGATCTGTTATGCTAAATTAGATTTATGCTGTCACGCTTGGGTTAACACCTTCATGTTCCTTAATGAGCGTGATGTTTAAATCCTGTCTCTCTGTCTTCGGCCCAATGATGGACTCCCACTCAGCCTAACTGACAGTAGACTGGCTGTCTGGCTACAGCAGACTGGACCAGGAAACAACAATTGATATCAATGCCAAAACTTGACATTATGGTTACATCGACCACCATATAACTACACAGCAAGACCTATATTGAAAACATAGTAGTATAGCGAGGTTGAAATTATAGTAGGCCGCTGACCAGCCTGAGCTATGCGTCAGATTGGCTGATGAGTATCAGGTGTGTCATTGAAATGGTGACCAGGTGCTGGAACAAGGTGGCAGATGGTAGTTGTGGTGGGATACTCTCCTGCCAAACCTCATTCAAACCAGACTCCATTTTTTTTCTAGTCTGAATGTTTTCCTGCGATCTCTCTCTCTCCCTCCGTCCCTCCTCTGTCTTCCTCTGCCTCTCTTTCTCTCCCTCCTCTTCCTCTGCCTCTGCCTCTCTCTCTCCCTCCTCATCCTCTGCCTCTCTCTCCCTTCTCTGTCTTCCTCTGCCTCTCTCTCCATCCTCTTCCTCTGCCTCTCTCTCTCTCTCTCCCTCCTCTGTCTTCCTCTGCCTCTCTCTCCCTTCTCTTCCTCTGCCTCTGCCTCTCTCTCTCTCTCCCTCCTCTTCCTCTGCCTCTCTCTCTCTTCCTCCTCTTCCTCTGCCTCTCTCTCCCTCTTCCTCCTCTTCCTCTTCCTCTCCCTCCCTCCTCTTCCTCTGCCTCTCTCCCTCCCTCCTCTTCCTCTGCCTCTCTCCCTCCCTCCTCTTCCTCTGCCTCTCCCTCCCTCCCTTCTCCCTCCTCTTCCTCTCTCTCCTCCTCCCCTGCTCATCATCAGCTGCTGAGGAAGAGACACATCGGAAACGACATTGTCACCATGGTGTTCCAGGAGCCGGGAGCGTTGCCCTTCACCCCCAAAGCCATCCGCTCCCACTTCCAGCACGTGTTCATCATCGTGCAGGTCCACGAGCCCTGCACCGACCACACCTTCTACCGGTGAGACACCTCCCTGCTGCTCCACCCCCTCCTGCTCCGCCCCCTCCTGCTCCACCCCCTCCTGCTCCACCCCCTCCTGCTCCGCCCCCTCCTGCTCCGCCCCCTCCTGCTCCACCCCCTGCTGCTCCACCCCCTCCTGCTCCGCCCCCTCCTGCTCCACCCCCTGCTGCTCCACCCCCTCCTGCTCCACCCCCTGCTGCTCCACCCCCTCCTGCTCCGCCTCCACAGTCACCCTCCGGGGGGGGTTTGGACGGATCAGCGTTTATCGAACAAACACTCAGTTCTGACTGTAGACTGTCAGTGGTTTTCCTCTCTCCATCCTCTCTCACCCGCCCCTCTCTCTCTCTGTCTCCCTGTTTCCTCTCTCCATCCTCTCTCACCCGCCCCTCTCTCTCTCTGTCTCCCTGTTTCCTCTCTCCATCCTCTCTCACCCGCCCCTCTCTCTCTCTCTCTCTCTCTCTCTCTCTCTCTCTCCCTGTTTCCTCTCTCCATCCTCTCTCACCCGCCCCTCTCTCTCTCTCTCGCCCAGGGTGGCAGTGACGCGTTCCAAAGACATCCCGTTGTTCGGCCCCCTGTTCCCGAAGGGCGCCGTGTTCCCCCGCTCCCTCGCCTTCCGCGACTTCCTGCTCGCCAAGGCGGTGAACGCAGAGAACGCCGCCGAGAAGTCGGAGAAGTTCCGCTCCATGGCCACGCGCACGCGCCAGGAGTACCTGAAGGACCTGGCGGAGAACTACGTCACCACCACACCCATCGACTCCTCCACCAAGTTCCCGCTCCTCTCGCTGGGCAGCAAGCGCAAGGACAAGCTGAAGGGAGCCAAGGGGGCGGAGCTGCACAGCGCGGGCGCCCTGGTGTGGGCCGTGATGGCCTCCAGCAGGGAGGAGGGCCAGGGAGGGGGCAGGTCGATGGCCTGTCTCCAAGGGGCTTGCAGTGGGGACGAGTGGCAGGCCGAGGCCCAGAAGCTGCCCTGTCTGCTGGGGGTGTCGGCGGAGTCGGTGGTGCTCATCGAGAGATACACGCGGAGGGTGGTGTTCAACTGCTGCTGCCGCGATGTGATTGGCTGGAAGGCGGTGACGGAGAGCAGGGCGGAAGGTGGGCCTTGTCTGGATATCTTCTACGAGAGGGGGGAGGCGGTGTCAATCAGCGTGATGGAGAGCCAGGTGGAGGAGATACGAGAGGTGGTGCAGAGACTGGAGGTGGGTCAGTTGTTATGGAAACGTCCTCAAGTCATGGTCTCACTACTGTTTTCTGGTTGTGCGGTGCGTTTCAGTGCTCTGTTTACGAGTAAATAATGGCTTTGGACAGATTTTTGTCACATACTGAGTGGTTACTTACCAAGTGGTTACATACTGAGTAGGTCAGCATCACCATTATCTAACATTGTCACCTGACGTTGTCACCTGACATTGTCACCTGACGCTGTCACCTGACGCTTTCACCTGACGCTGTCACCTGACGTTGTCACCTGACGTTGTCACCTGACGCTGTCACCTGACGCTGTCACCTGACACTGTCACCTGACGCTGTCCCTGTCTCCTCCCTCTCCCCTGCTCGCCGTGGCCCCCAGCTGGTGACGCGAGGCTGCGAGGCGCGTGAGGTCACGCCCCTGCGGGACGGCGTGGGCCAGCCGGGCTTCCTGATGAGCGAGGAGGGCTTTGTGACGGAGCTGCAGCGCTTCGGCTATGCGGAGAGCGGCGGGCTGCAGCTGGGCGCCCGCGTGGTGCGGCTGTGCGGCCAGGGCCTGGTCCACCTCGGCCCCGACGAGAGGGCACGTCTGCTGCGCACCGCTCACAAGATCCACATCACCGTCATCCCCCCGGACGAGAACGGAAAACCTCGCAGGTCAGGAGGGAGGCGGGGGCGGAGGGGGGGGTGAGAGATGGATTGACGGGTAGGGAGAGATCGTTAGAGTTTGGGGGGGTTGGAGGGGAGAGGAGGGAGGGGAGAGAGAGGATAGGAGAATGGGGTGGGGATGAGAGATGGACGGGTAGGGGAGTGAGGGTTAGTGTTGGGGGGAGGGAAGGAGAGTTGAGAGAGTGATAAAGAGGAGGGGGGGGGGGGAGGGAAGGAGGGTTAAGGAGGGGGGGGGTGAGAGATGGATGAGAATACAGGACTCCAGGGAGGGGTGGGGAAGATGAAGAGGTAGGAGGAGGATGAAGAAGGAGAGGGGGAGAGGACAGAGGAGAGGGGGAGAGGACAGGGAAGGAGACAGGGAGGGAGGTAGGAGAAGGAGAGCGCGAGGGACACAGGGTCGGGGTCGTAAAGCAGAGTGAGCTGTCTGACTGGTAATGCTGATGAGGGGGTAAGAGCTTAGCAGGGGAGAAGGGGTGAGGAGGGGTGAGGAGGGGGGAGGAGGGGGGAGGAGCGGTGAGGAGCGGGGAGGAGGGGTGTGGAGGGGGGAGGAGCGGTGAGGAGGGGGGAGGAGGGGAACAAATGAATTGGGAGGGCGCCGTTCTGAGGTCACAGCTTACTCGATTGTTTCTGGTGAGTCCTAGACTGTGTCACACCAGATGGCTCACCACCAATCAATTCCTCTAATGGTCTCTAATGACTCAGGACTAGGTCACTGTAGTAGCATCAGGCCTAGATCCTCCTAATGTCAGCCAGATGGGGGCTGTGCATGAAGCCTTTTAAATAATAATAACGTTTCTATTCAGCAGACACTTTTATCCAGAACAGCATACCATACAGGTGGGATTTGAACTTGCGACCACTTGATGAAGTCAAGTAGTAGTAAGTCAAGAGTATTCCAGGTCCGTAAGCTCGCTCACAAACACAAGGCTCACCACGGCCAGCTACCAGCCTATTAAAAACAACCCGCTCATTAGTAGATTCGGTTTTGACTGGAACGTACAGCCACAACAACAGCACAGCGTACGGACTGTCAGCCAGACTGTCGTTTCTCACAGCCAGGAACAACGCTTTGTCATCCTCAGAGCACAGGGAGGTTTTCCTGTTATATAAAAGCAGCGTGATACTGACGAATGCTAAAACAGAGCCATAACGCACTGGAGGAACAGACACACACAGCACGGATCCAGGGGATGGGGGAGAGCTCAGTGGTAGAGAAATTCACTGCAGTTCAAGAGGTCGCAAGTTCCAGTCCCCGCTGTAAATTGCTTTGGATGAAAGCGTAAATGAATGCATTATTATGTAATATGTGTAGCTTAGTGGTGGAGCATTTGACTTCAAATCAATAGTTTGTTTATTAAAATCCACCCCACCCCACCCTTGTATATTGCTTTGGATGAAAAGATCTTCTTTATGGATAATAATAATAATAATAATCATGTATTCATTATTATTATTTTGATTTCGTCTTCTGCCTCCAGGAGTTTCTCTGAGCTGTACCAGAAGGCGATCCAGGATGCTGAACGTAAACCTGGGGAGGGCCAGTCTGGGGAAGCCTGGGTGCTGGATGAGAGGGAGGAGGAGGAGCCAGAGGAGGAGGAGGAGGAGCCAGAGGAGGAGGAGAGGAAGCAAGGCGAGGGCAGGGAGGCGGAGATGATAGAGGTGGAGGCAGGGGAGGCAGAGGATCGCTCGTCAGAGAAGGTCCAGGGTGAGGAGGGTCACACGTCGCTCCTCTCCCCCGCCAGCCTGCCTCTGCTTCGGGCCACTTCTCTACAGGAGGCCCCCCCCCCTCCAGGCCCCAGAAGACCCCGCCACCCAGCTGACACGAAGCTGCTCCCTGGAGAGACACCCTAACTGCAGGGACATATGTGACAGGTATCCCTCTCCTCCTCTGATCCGCTCCATTGTGTGTACGTGTTGGAGGGGTTTTAAGAAAAAGCTTTCAAGCTATCAACGTCAAATCTTATCCTAAATCTCTGCAATCCTGAAGATTACTTGATCGCCTCAGAGATTCTGTTGGCCCCCTAGATTGGATTGAAAAGCCGGTCTGCATAAACAGCAGATTAGGTGTCCTTGTAATAGTTGAACTATTGTACTTGCTGTGTAATATATTTTTGTTGCTTTTAAAAATGTTTTACACAGGTACACCCTTACACTTTTTGAGGTTCTTGTTGTTTAATTGTATATTTTTTTTAACTACATGCTCTCATGGTTCTTCCCTTTGGGACTTATTTAGTTTTCACAATGTATGCTTCATGTTTTGGTTACCCGCAATGTTTTGGTTCTCGTTGTTATGATCAGTGACCTATGCACCTTTGTAAAGCTCTCTCTTGGAAGTCGCTTTGGATAAAAGCATCTGCTAAATGAATAAATGTAAAATGTAAATGTAGTTGTGGTCGCACTGACCCCGCCCGCCTGCCTCCCTGACAGACATGTGTATGACAACGTGGGCCTGAAGGTGGACGAGCCCGTCTACGAGAACTGCGGCGAGCTCCGAGACGCCACGCCCGACCTCATCCTCGCCGTTAAACCCAAGGCCCCCTTGCTGGATGGAGAACAGGTGAGCCCCAACCTGCAGGACCCACTCGCAAACAGACGCCCGCCTACCAAAACTGATTTCACAGGGAACAGTCTGTATTCACCAGGGCACATCGCAGAAGATGTTCGTCGATGTACGATGTCGTCGTAGCATTGTGTCGGGTTGAAAAATACAGCCCGTTCCTTGGTCTAGATTAGATCTCGATCGATTTCAAGATGTGTTTGTCTGTCGCTGGAGGTAACCGATCCTGTCCTGGTGTGTGTGCAGTTGGTGGGCGCTGAGCTGGGTGAGGATGGCGGGCCCTCGCTGGCCTCCTCCCAGCTCTCCTGTCTGGACAGAGCAGAGAGGAACTCCAGAGCTCTCAGCCTCCACTACTCCATCACCAAAAGTGGGTACCCACCCCCCCCCCCCCCCAACACACACACACCATCTGACCTGACACAGAGAGACAGGCATACAGACAAGCAGATAGACAGACAGGCAGATAGACACAGACAGAGTGACAGTGAGCAGAGAAACAGACAGTCAGACAGACAGTTACGCAGACAGACAGGTAGACAGGTAAACAGTCAGTCAGTCAGACAGACAGCGATGCCTCTCTCACAGCCCAGACAGCTTGTGAAAAGAGAGAGCGGCAGAACAAGGCCCTTAGGATCCATCAGAGAGAGCGGGAGAGTAGCCATTATGTGCAGGAGGAGAAGGAGAGGGACCTGGTGACACTCAGGCTCATTCACCACAGACACTGGAGCCCATAGCGGCTGATATGAGCTAATGGTGCTCCAAACCAACCATTACTACTGCTCAGAAGTGGCCTCGGCTGTAATTGAGCCTCAAATCCTTTTTTAGCCTCCAGACCCTTTCTCCCCTAAACCCCTCTCCTCATTATCCTCCTCTACCCCCCCCACCACCCCCCCCCGACCCCCCCCCAATCCCCTTTGTCCCTCGTCTTTCATCTATGTTGGCCTCTATCCCCCTAACCCAATACCCCTCCTCCCCCCACCTCCCCAGCTCTCACCCCCGCCCCTCTGCCACCCCCCTACCAGCCCCAGACTAAAGGAGGGACAGATGGGGGGGGTGGGAGGGGGACGCTTTAGGCTGCCCCAAATCAAGGAGCTCCCTTTAGGCCATCTGCTCTCCCCCTCCATCGCTGCTGGGAGGCTGGGGGATTCAGCGCTCTGGTTTCGTCAGAGCGCACACGCTCATCCTTTCAGCAACGGATGAGTGTTTTTGGGGGGGGGGGGGGGGGGGGGCTCCGGATTCGGAGCTTTCCCATTCTCTCTCTCTCTCCACTCGCTCTGTTTCAGAGGAAGGCTGTTCTGTCCTTCCTACAGCGTCTAGTCTGTCATATATCCAGACTGCCACACATCTAGAACCTGCAGGGGATGTATAACCTTGTGCATATATCTAGACTATCATATACTATATCTATACTACCACAGACGACCACATATATAGTGTACCTCATATGGATTGTCACATATCTAGACTATTAACATTTAGACCACCACACATCCAGACTACAGTGCATGGTGACACCCCCCCTGGTGGCAGCTCTTTGTCATAGCTCACCAGGCCATCACGAGGATGAATGTGATCCTGTTGCGTTGCCGTACTGTCCTACATACAGCTCTCTGCGCAGCCTCTGTGTGGGGGAACACAGACTGACGCCCATGTCTCCCTCTCCCTCTCCCAGTCCTGTCAGAGAACACAGACTGACGCCCATGTCTCCCTCTCCCTCTCCCAGTCCTGTCAGAGAACACAGACTGACGCCCATGTCTCCCTCTCCCTCTCCCAGTCCTGTCAGAGAACACAGACTGACGCCCATGTCTCCCTCTCCCAGTCCTGTCAGAGAACACAGACTGACGCCCATGTCTCCCTCTCCCTCTCCCAGTCCTGTCAGAGAACACAGACTGACGCCCATGTCTCCCTCTCCCAGTCCTGTCAGAGAACACAGACTGACGCCCATGTCTCCCTCTCCCTCTCCCAGTCCTGTCAGAGAACACAGACTGACGCCCATGTCTCCCTCTCCCAGTCCTGTCAGAGAACACAGACTGACGCCCATGTCTCCCTCTCCCTCTCCCAGTCCTGTCAGAGAACACAGACTGACGCCCATGTCTCCCTCTCCCTCTCCCAGTCCTGTCAGAGAACACAGACTCGTCGGAGGAGGAGTGGCAGTCCATCTCTGACCTGGCCTCAGCCTGCAGGAGCATCCTGGAGGCCCTGTCACGAGAGGGTGAGGCTCTCAGCACCTCCACCACAACCACACAGGACCACTCTCACCCTGACCACACACACCCTGACCACACACACCCTGAGCACACACACCCTGAGCACACACACCCTGACCACTCACACCCTGACCCCACCCACCCCTGACCACACACACACCCTGACCACACACACCCTGACCCCACACACCCTGACCACACACACCCTGACCACACACACCCTGACCCCACACACCCCTGACCACTCACACCCTGACCACACACACCCTGACCACTCTCACCCTGACCACACACACCCTGACCACACACACCCTGACCACACACACCCTGACCCCACCCACCCTGACCCCACCCACCCTGACCACTCACACCGTGACCCCACACGACCCTGACAACACTGTTCCGTGTTCCAGACCGCAGAGCAGGAGATGGGACTCTGTCTGGAGCAGACGGCTCCTCTCTCAGCGGACAGACCGACGGCAAGATCAAGGACATGAAGGACAGGTATGTGTGGTTCACACACACACACACACACACACACACACACACACACACACACACACACACAGTACACACACACAGTACACACACACAGTACACACACACATGTACACACACACTCACTGTTTTAGGCTGCTGTGTATCTTGTCATCTCCAAATGGTGTCAGTGTCTCCTGGTATGTAAGAGTGTGTGTGCCCCGCAGTGAATCCCCCCAGGTATCAGGTGTGTGTGTGCTGAGTGTGTGTGTGTGTGTGTCTCCGCCCTGCAGTGATTCCCCGGGACACCTGGAGGAGAAGGTCTCCCAGCTGGAGGCCATGCTGAAGAGACTCCAGGACGACCTGCAAAAGGTACTTCCTGTTCAGACCCCCTGACCCCCTGACCCCCCCCCCCCCTAACCACCCCACCCCTGCCCCCTCCTCTATACAGCATCCTGCCACACAGTGACGCCACCCAGCCCCCCCACCCCACCCTGCCTAACCTAACCTCACCCCCCTTTCCCCACCCATAGCTCCCCTCCCCCGGGAGTCCTAGTTGGTACAGCAGACACACACAAACACCCGGAGGTGATACAGGGTAGGGCAGGGTGGGCCTAGCCCCAGCAAACCTGTCTTATCATTGGGCAGGGTGAGCTGTGGAGGGTGAGGGCCCTGGCTGGAGGGACACAGGGGGGGTGGTCATGCTCACTCTTTCAACACTTAACCACCAATGGCAGTGGAGGCAAATACAGCATGAGATTTTTTTTTCTTGTGTCATAAAAAAAACCAACAACACAACAATAACGCTTGGACTCCTGAGCTACTAAAACAAGACCTAACCGTGCTCGACTGTGAGAGTGGAGGGAGGTTCATTCACCCTCAAGGATAGGTTACCCCCGCCCCCCACACAGACACACACACGCACCAGAGAATCTCAGTTCCTCCGAGACCTGACAAGCAGACGGGCTACTTCTGTCATCACCGCGCGCTAGCTTTCAAGACCTCTTAGCACCGTTTTCTCCCTCCTCTGACGGTTTCATATCTCCAGACAGTGACTGAGTGAGCGGGTCTCTCTGGGACGGGAGGCCCTGCACACCTCCTCACCTGCACACCTGCTCTCACAGAGACACGCTCACCACCCAATACAGAGCACCTGCTGAAGAGGACCTGGAAGATACATGGATTTTGGGAAGGGGTGTGTGTGTGGGGAGAGAGAGAAAGAGAGGGAGAGAGAGGGAGCGAGAGAGAGAGAGAGAGAGAGAGAGAGAGAGAGAGAGAGAGAGAGAGAGAGAGAGAGAGAGAGAGAGAGAGAGAGAGAGAGAGAGGAAACGGGGGAGAGCGAGAGAAGAGAGGGGAGAGAAGGAACCAGGGAAAACGCAAAGGGATGGTCTCCAGTGATCTTTCAGAGCGTCATCAAGCACACCACCAATTGGAGGAAACGGGAGATCTAAATTCGAGAAACAAAATTCACACAGTTGAAGTGAGACTCAGTCCAAGCCAGACAGAACAAGCCGGTGCAAATGCTATTCACCCAACTTGGTCTTTTATGCGTGAGACATGACGCTCAGACATATCCAGTCCTGCAAGTGTGTGAACGGAAATGTTTGTCCCAACAATTCTAACACCAAACACAGCCAAACCCTTAACCTTTGTTATTTTCTGTAAACGCCCTCCTTTTCCTAACACCTCCATTAACCCTGTATTATCATCAATCTAGTTCCTCTAGGCCACAGACAGGAAGAGGACAGTCATGTGATACCTGTAAGACCCTGTGATTGGTCGTTGTGTGAACATCATGCAGTGCTGGCCATCTGCCCTGGAGAGTGAGCATGGTTGTCATGGTGCCTGAGGGCCAGGACAGTTCTAGGAGCAGCCATGTTAGGAAGGTCCTTACTTAAACTGGAGTGTTATTCAAGCACACGAGGATTCCTGTAGCAGTGGGTCATCTGAAAGGTTGGACAGCCACCTGTAGCAAAGTCTGAAATCGTTTTCTTTGTGGAGAGTGTAAAGTTAGATCTCGACCATCCAGTTCTTCCAAGGGCT
Source organism: Osmerus mordax (assembly GCF_038355195.1). Lineage (NCBI taxonomy): Eukaryota > Metazoa > Chordata > Actinopteri > Osmeriformes > Osmeridae > Osmerus > Osmerus mordax. Next base: position 11,044,716 of record NC_090068.1, on the reverse strand, counting down.
GTACTAGAATAGACTATGGTTACTAGGTTACACTAGTAACTACAGTTACTAGGTTATGTTAGGATCCACTACACAAATGCAGGGCTGGCCAACTTTTCCAAAAACCTTGGCGTGAGATTTGGTAGCAACTCCCCCCCCCCCCCCCCCTTAGGTGAGCTTCACTCCCCCCCCAGGCGAGTTTACACGGCTGTTGGCACGTCAATGATGCTTCACTCCGTTAACCTGCGCCTTTTCCGTTACTGTTTACAACGTTAGCTTGGCTACTTGTTTGGCGTTGGCTTTTCAGCGTGAGATATACAAGGTGTGGCGTGAGGAGCGTGAGAAATGGTTGAAATGCATGTGTCACACGGCGAAACCGTGAGAGTTGGCAGCTCTGCAAATGTAAACTATGGTTCCTAGGGTTACACTGTAGAATACTCAGAGTGCGAGGCTATAGTTAAGTATACTAGGGTATATACTGTAAGCAGTAGGGTAACAAGGGTAACACTGTAGTTCCCTAATGAGTCAGATTGATGATAATACCAAACTCATCATTCTACACTGAACAGTGAGAAGCCCCACCCCCCCATACCCAGCTGAAGAAAACCTCTCGTTCCATCTTAGATATTCAGACCAGTAAATCAGACAGGAATATGCTTACAATGACAACAGGCCCAGCAAGCCTAGGTGTGACAGCTTCCTGCTCAGCCAGACCTAAAGCTGTGGTTTCCTGTTCTTGGTCACAGGCCTCCAGCAAACAGGAAGTGCTGTGGCAAATCACCCAGCAAACAGGAAGCACTGTGGCAAATCACCATTTTAAAAGTTACAAATGATGATTTGATCATCCTGGAGGTTGGGTGACACCTAGTGTTAGGTGATGATATGTTGAGACTCGTCTCACTCGATAACTGTATTTGTACCCACTCACATTTGCCGTGCCATTTATTTAATAATTGGATATTGGATTGCGGACATCAAAATAGGTGGTTGCCATAGTAAACTGTCATCTCCTCCATAAGAACGTACACAGTTCATTTGGTTGTCATTGATGTTTTTCTGTGTTGATGACTGAGAGTCAATGAGAGTGAGAGATAGATAGAGAGACAGAGAGAGAGACAGAGAGAGAGAGAGAGAGAGAGAGAGAGAGAGAGAGAGAGAGAGAGAGAGAGAGAGAGAGAGAGAGAGAGAGAGAGAGAGAGAGAGAGAAAGAGAGAGAGAGAAAGAGAGAGAGAGAAAGAGAGAGAGAGAGTCTGTAAGTTGTATGTCTCAACCCATTGTGTAATTGTGTGTAATTGTGCTGTGTATGTGCAGTCATCCCTTACCTGTCCCCCGCCCCTCCACCTCAACCACCTCCCCTTCCATCACTTAGTCCACCTCATCCCTTCCCATCCTCCACCAGCACCTCCTCATTCACATCTCCACCCCCACCTCTTATCCACCCACCCAACCCATCACCTTATTCACATCCACCTCCTCCTCCACCCCAAAGTCCCCCACATCTAGCTCCTCCCCCCCAGCCTCCTCCTCCTCCATCTCCACCTGACCCCCACCCTCCCCTCTCCACCCCCCCCAGCCTCCTCCTCCTCCATGTCCACCTGACCCCCACCCCACCCTCCCCTCTCCACCCCCCCCAGCCTCCTCCTCCTCCATGTCCACCTGACCCCCACCCTCCCCTCTCCACCCCCCCCAGCCTCCTCCTCCATGTCCATCTCCACCTGACCCCCACCCTCCCCTCTCCACCCCCCCCAGCCTCCTCCTCCTCCCAGCCATGGTGGTCTGACAGACGGGTGTTGTTGTGTGCCGCCCCCTGGCAGGAGAAGGAGGACAAGGCGGTGCTGCAGGCCGAGGTGAAGAGCCTCCGGCAGAATAACCAGCGGCTGCAGGAGGAGTCCCAGACCACGGTGGCCCACCTCATCAAAGTCACAGAGCTGCTGTGCAATGTCAACAAGCCCTGCTAGCTCTGTCACCGCACTGTAGCACACACACAGTAGCATGTGTATGCACACACAAACACACACGCAGACTCACACACAGTAGCATGTGTACATACACACACACATACACACATAGTAGCATGTCTACACACAAACAGTATAGACACGCACACGCCCACACACGTATGCATGCTCGGCACATACTCAAGCACACACACACACACCACAGGCATACACACAGCTGCATGCATGCTCGGCACATACTGAAGCACACACACATACGCACACAAAATCACACCAAGTCAACTGTGTACACTGCACATTGACTTTATACAATATATGTCCCCACCAGAACAGTAATAGATGTGTGCGTAGACACATATAAGTATACAAAAGTGCACCCGCCCCTCTCTGTATATAATCCCTGTCCCATAGTACCCTGGGACGATCCTGGGGTTCAAAAGTATGCAACACCCATCCTATTTTTCCATGTCCTGGTTCTGTTCATGGACTGACCACATATACAGCCCACCCAGAGGCTGCAGACTTCACAATACTTGTTTCTGTAGTGTGTGTGTGTGCGAGTGTGTGCGTGCGTGCGTGTGTGTGTCACCATAGTTCTTCTATCTGACATACTCGACAAGTTGGGCTGAATAGCGCTTGCTTTCGAAGCAGTTCGACTGACTAGAAAGATGCTGTGTAGCATGTGAGGCGGACGTCTTATGACGAACACAAGACCACCAGACCCCTTCCCCTCTCTCTGCCCAGTCCTCTACCTGCCACGCCCTCTACAGGAGAGCATCTCAGCTGTGGATCACACGAGGAGAGAGGGCCTGACAATGAGATGGCCGCTGGCGCGGTCCTGCATCAAAAGACAGAGTGATGTACACTGACCCCTCGCTCAGCAGCCTCATTCAAGGGACCGGGTCTCTTTGTTTCGGGTCACTGTCCCTCCCCCTCTCCCCCCAGGGAGACTCCTCAGTACCATTTGAGTGTTTCTGGGCCCTTCAGACGGATCGGTAGCAGAGATTCCCATCTCTCATGACTCAGATGGAGTACAGCTGACGAGGTCGACATTCTTTGGGACGTTTTCTTCAGAGGAACTGCGAGGATTTGTGACATGAATGAAGAAGATGTCGCAATGATATACCTCGGCTGTATGAGACTGTGACTGGAGAGTTGACCTTCATATTCTTCCTCTGATGACTGTAGCAGCTACACTGAAGAGAAGTTCGCCCCCTGCTGGACTGAGCCTTGTCTTGCAGCTCTTAATTCCTCCACAAACAGAAGAAGAAAAAAAAACGATGTAGGGATTTAAATTAAAACGGACAGAGTCCTTTAGAAAAGAGTATTATAGTTACACATTTGTATTAAAATATGTTTTGTGTTTGGCTGATGTCTTCAGAGACTATTCCGTGTTTGTAAGTGTGGCTTAACATGGAGGGATGTGAAGTGTTGGAGAGGAACTCTCTTTTCCGCCCTCCAGTATTTTTGTGTGTGTCGCTGCAATATTTTCTCCTCGCACTTTTTGCATAGCCTCTCTCAGCACGGGCCAGGGGGACGTATTCAACGCGCCCAGGTTATGATTTGCTTGAAATGTGAACGTGGGTTTGTTCTGCTTCCCCTCACCCTGTGTTCAGGTGCAGCGTTGAAGACCCAAGAAACAATGGGAGGTCAAAGGTGAGACCAGATGGCTCTCCTTCAACACTGTCTGCTGACTGAGGCCAAGGCAGCTCTCCTGAACCCTGCAGAACCACACACACACACACGCGTGTATGCACGCATGCGCACACACATACACATACACACACACACTAACACGTTCACACACACACACACATTCAACACTCCAAAAGGGATGCCAAACAATCGCCAGTCACTCGGACTCGACGCTCTTCTTTGTTGTAAATACTCCTTTACTTCCTCTTGTAATTTTAATTTAGAGTCACTGTGATTACCAGGTACCAGCAGATTATGATATAACTCTGATTAAATTATAAATCTAAATTTATCTTTATGTGAAGACATGTACAGCTGAAGTGTTCTGTGTTCTTTTAGTGTATTGGGTTGTGTCTGCCCTCCAGAGTGTGGCAGACAGAAAGACGGACAGACATGCAGACAGACATGCAGACAGACATGCAGACAGACATGCAGACAGACATGCAGACAGACAGACATGCAGACAAACATGCAGACAGACAGCCAGACAGACAGACAGACATTAGCCCAGGAATCCACAGGGGCTGTTTGATTTGTGCTGTCTCTAAGGGTGGAGTCCCCTGGGGCCTGGGCCATAGGGTGGGATGAGGGATGAGAGTATTTTCTGTTTAACTGTGTTCTGTATAGTTCTTTAGATTGTAGGAAGTTGTTCAAGCATGAAAACGATGCCCGGCAACTTCCAAGCTCCCCTCTGTATGTGTGTATGTATGTATAAAATGTAATAACTTATTAATCTTGCCAATGTGGAATTCCTTGTTAGTTGTTTTAATATGAGGAGGTGGGGTGGGGTAAGGGGGAGGAGGGGGGGGGGGGGGAGTGTGGAAAGGGGGGTGGGGGGGGGGAGAGAAAAGTTATGCTCTTGCAAAAGGACATGAATAAGGTCTGGAAAGTAGAAACGAAACAGTATCTCTTTTGTAGACATTAAGACATGAGGAACAACATTTCAGCAAAGTTCTTAGCCTATAGTATTACCTTGAAAATGATACTGCTTTGTGTAAATTGTTCTAGTACCGATTGCTCTAGTACCGATCTGTTTCATTCAAAGCTCCACCGCTAGTTCCTCATCTAGGAAGGCTTCTACACCCACTAGGAATGCCTTAACAGGACGCACTGAGAACAACCAACAACCAACCAAACACCAGCTGACCAGTGGCTCCCCTGGGTCAGCTGACCAGTGGCTCCCCTGGGTCAGCTGACCAGTGGCTCCCCTGGGTCAGCTGACCAGTGGCTCCCCTGGGCCAGCTGACCAGTGGCTCCCCTGGGTCAGCTGACCAGTGGCTCCCCTGGGCCAGCTGACCAGTGGCTCCCCTGGGTCAGCTGACCAGTGGCTCCCCTGGGTCAGCTGTTCACCCAGAGAGGATGCAGGTTGGTCAGACCATTCAGCAACACTTTACATCAAGGGCACAGGAAAATACATAGCAAAACTTTTACATCAAGGTTACCTTAACTATCATGCAACTACAAAGCAAAACTTTGCATGAAGGTTACATGAACCTGCAAGTAACTCCACAGCAATATTTTGCATCCCTCTAAGGTTACAACTGCCGTGTAACTACAGAGCAACACTTTACCGGTATTCATTGAACTAAAAACAACAGTCGTAAAATGTTGACTAAACGGACAGTTACATGGACGATATTTCAGGTTTTGTTCGGAGCCTCTGTAAGCTCTGGTTGTGTCTCTTCCTAATCAAGGGACTGGGCCCGCCCTGTACAGATAGGCAGCAGCTATGTTCAGCAGGAAGGCCATGAGGAGATGTCTGAGTGGACTGTGTTTCAGTTAGACATGAGGTCTGCAAGTTTACGGAAGTATTATAATCTTCCTGTTTGGACATTACATTTACATTTACATTACATTTAGTCATTTAGCAGACGCTCTTATCCAGAGCGACTTACAGTAAGTACAGGGACATTCCCCCGAGGCAAGTAGGGTGAAGTGCCTTGCCCAAGGACACAATGTCAGTTGGCATGACCGGGAATCGAACTGGCAACCTTCGGATTACTAGCCCGACTCCCTCACCGCTCAGCCAACTGACTCCCTGACCATAACCATCTGAAGCACGAAAACACAACTTCCAATAATTCCTTTTTAAACATGAGATATTTCCCAAACATGCTCTCGGTGCACTAGAAACGTATAAATACTAGACAAACACACCACTTCACACCTCCGTCCAGACAGCATCTAGCTAGGGTCTACTCACCCAGAGCCTATCAGCCTATCAGCTACATCATGATCCCACGGAAACGAACAGTCTCCACCCAGAGTCACACCCCCTTTTTCTAGCTCCTGACCATCTCGTTATGTGAGATGTACGACTATGTCGTTCTTCTCCAGTTGTCCTGATTTGTTTGCCTTATACTGGACGACATCCCATCGTCCCTGAGGACGAACACGGTCGTAGCTCGCGCCTCGCTAACCTCATGCTGGGACGTCGTGCTCTGGTGTGTCATCCCTCTGTCGCTCATGTAGAAAACAGTTCTGTCTGTGGCCATTGTGATTAGACAGGCTGTTTAGTGTTGGAGTAAAGCTCGAGTAGAATCACTCCTTCCACTGATGCCATGTGCCCTGTGAGGGATAGGGGGCGCTGTGGCGCATGACGTGTGAGGATCCTACATGTTATGCACTTAGTTTAGCCATGGCTAAGAGGCTGATGCTGAACTGACTAGTGTCACGCCATGGGAATGTATCTGAAAACACACACAACGAAACAGTTTGCAGTGACGCTGTTCCTCCGACCTGTTCATGCCCTCATGAGAAGCTGAAGTTAGTAAATGTTGTTCATGTACTGTGAACAGGAGGGATAATGGCAATAAAGAGGCCTCAGTACCTTTATAAACGCTTGGTCTGTCTTTGCTCGGATGTTTGTATGATATTGGCTGTGTGTTTCCTGTTTCCTGGAGAAGACACACACACACACAAGTTGTGAAGAGACACGTGTGAGGAACACGCACACACACACACACACACACACACTGAAAGCACACACATGTTCTGCAGAAACACAAACATATTGTGAAGATGCAGACACTCTCTGAACACACACACTGAAGTCAAACACACTCAAACACACACATGCACCTCAAGATACATACAAGTTCTTCCGACACACATTCTGCTGCCTTCAGTCCGCTCTCATCTGACAAATACACACATTTTACACCTTTAGATTCATTTATCAGACGTTTTGATCAAAAGAAACACATGTCTCCCTGGCGACCTGTCAATGCTGTTGTGATTCAGGGTTAGAATGTGTCGGAAACCGCAGATTAGAAGGTCTGGAGTTGAAACACACACACATACACATGTGCATCTTAACATGCTTAACATCTTAACGTGCTTTACGACACACATCTGTCGGGAAGCGTGTTAGGAAGATATATTTTCCAAGTCTTGTCCTCCGCAGGCTTATCCATAACACTGCATGACAACATAACACAAACATTTACCTGGACTCTGTCCCTTGGAAAGCTCTCATAAACACTGGCCACCGAGAAGCTGTTTATCTTCCCTGGCGTGACACCTGGAGACGGATCATGACAACAATGCACTGGCTTATGTCTTTATTTGGGGTTGGAGTACTCGGGCAGAATCTTCCCCAGAGCCCAGAGCAGAACGTGTGTGTGACATGCTCAAGGGCTTAACACAGGTTCATCAACATCAATGTTCTGTAAACACAGAGCGTATGAGCGTTTGTGTGTGTGTATTTGTGTGTGTGGTGTGTGTGTGTGGTGTGTGTATATTTGTGTGCGGTGTGTGTGTCATATGTGATTTATGGTTATGTTTAGAATCCTTACCCAGAAGTAGAATATAACACAAAGGTATTTAAAATAGCCAGGCCACGTCTGAACCCAGCCAACTATGACTTTTCTGCTGTGAAACTCAAGTGTCAAGTGGAAACAGTTTTCCTCTTGAGTTATCCTCTTGAGGTCATTCAGGTCATGAATGCAAAACGTCACACAGATTTCCAAACTGATTTCTTCTGCATTCTATATCTACACTAACCCACAGCCTACAGCATGCTTAAACTACACATTTTAGGCTAGACCTTCTCTGTCGCCGCCTAGTGGTTAAACGATAGCGGCTCGAGGCAGAACGGCGAACAGGACTTCAGAGCCCGCGAGTCAGAGTGGCGTCAACCCAGTGAGACCGTGTTGCTTGCCAGTGCCCGAACTCTCGGTTTGGGATCTGCTGTCGACCTCTCAATCTTCTCTTCTGGCGGCCGTGGGTGTTGTCGACACCTCTCCACCCAATCCTCATTTATAATCTCGTTTGAACTCAAGACATGGATGTCACGGTGCGCTTTATTGACAGGATGAAATAGTCTGAATAATCCGAATTGAATCGAGTCGGAGAGGATTTAACACCGCCTTTCGCAATCAACTAACTTGACAACAGAGTCGGCGGGGGAGAATTTCGAACATCTTGCTTGCAGTAAAAGTGGAAACGCAACTGCCCGCAACAGCAACAGTTATGTTTTGACGGGTGAACAAACGATTTTGGAATGAAGTTACAAAAGGGTAGAAGGCGGCCCTTCCAGCGGTTCTGCTGCGGGGGAATCGGGCTTCTCGCGGTCATTTGGCTCTCACAGGTCCTACACGTGACAGGTGAGCGGTTTCCAAAGAGGGCTATTGTGTTAAAATGTCGTGTAACGTCATGTCTGACATAACACAGAGATACAATCTGTCCGGGATGTGTTATTCGCACCTGAGCAAAAGGGAAAAATAGATTCGATAGCGCGTGTTAACCTTCTGAGACAAGCCTATTTTATTAGCACTGCTCAAACAAATTTTCAAAAGCATGAGAATCATCCATTATCAAGGATTTACCTAGTTCAGAATGAAATGTTAGAAATAATAGTCTCTTGCACTCTGGAGAATGTCTTTATTTTTCCATCTTCCCCTCAGTCGGTTCTACCGCTTCAGTTTGACACCTGCGTCACGTTGTCAGAGCGTAGAAGCCACCTCCAGATTCCCCACCTGCCCATTTCCAGCCCGGTATCCTCACAGAACCTTAGACATGAGACAATTACCCTCCCCGCGTCTCCGTCCCACACCTAATTACTCAGGCTCAGGGAGATCCTATAGTGCCTTATTAGAGCGGCAGAACGGCTAATGAGTATAGCTTGCATGAAAGGAGAATCAGTACCGCCATCAGCTAATACACGACTCAATCATCAAGACTACCCCAGATTGGTATTGTATAAAGATGACAGGATATTACTTTACTTGTGAGAAGAAGTTGAAAGGAAGAGACTTGAATGAACCTGCTCTGTGTTCAGTTCCACAGTGTGTGTGAGTGAGTGTGTATGAGGGACTGAGTGTGTGTGAGGGACTGAGTGTGTGTGAGCGACTGAGTGTGTGTGAGCGACTGAGTGTGTGTGTGTGTGTCTATCTTTGAGAGTGTTTCTGGTTGTCGCTGCGTGTGGCCAGGTGCTTGGGGGAAGCAGCGGTGTCTAGAGTACACCAGACTGTCATCATTAACATCACAGGGATGGCCTTCTGTGAACACACGTCTTCTGTCTCCTCCTCCCCTCTACGACCTTCTCACCCTCCTCCTCCTCTCTAACTTCCTCCTCCGTCTTCATTTGCATCTACATCTGCTGCTCCTCCTATTACGAGTGTCCTGTTCCTCCACCTCCTACTGATCCTCACACAGAGAGAGAGAGAGAGAGAGAGAGAGAGAGAGGGGAAGTGAGACCCCAGTCTTGGTAGGAGTGCGTGCTGTGATAGTTGGAAGAGAGCTTATGATGGTTATGGTACCATCTGTGACGGGGGGGGACGGGGGGCTATTTGAAATTCATATTAGGCGGCTGGTGTTGAGGCGCTCACATGAAAGCCCTGCACTGCCTCAGTCAAGCGAGGCCCGCGCTCTCCTCAAACCAGATGATTGGACTGTTGAGGACAACAAAGGAGACAATATCTAGTGATGATGAAACACACTGGACTGTGTATGAAGCACCAGAGGGTGTGTGTACACGAGAGCGTGTGTGTGTGGCTGTGGAGTGTACACGAGAGAGTGTGTGTGAGGGTGTGGAGTGTACATGAGAAAGTGTGTGTGAGGGTGTGTGTGGCTGTGGAGTGTACATGAGAGAGGGTGTGTGAGGGTGTGGAGTGTACATGAGAGAGTGTGTGTGAGGGTGTGTGTGGCTGTGGAGTGTACATGAGAGAGTGTGTGTGAGGGTGTGGAGTGTACATGAGAGAGTGTGTGTGAGGGTCTGTGTGGCTCTGGAGTGTACATGAGAGAGTGTGTATGAGGGTGTGGAGTGTACATGAGAGAGTGTGTGTGAGGGTCTGTGTGGCTCTGGAGTGTACATGAGAGAGTGTGAGTGTGTGTGAGGGTGTGTGTGGCTGTGGAGTCTACATGAGAGAGTGTGTGTGAGGGTGTGGAGTGTACATGAGAGAGTGTGTGTGAGGGTCTGTGTGGCTCTGGAGTGTACATGAGAGCGTGTGTGTGAGGGTGTGGAGTGTACATGAGAGAGTGTGTGTGAGGGTCTGTGTGGCTCTGGAGTGTACATGAGTGTGTGTGTGAGGGTGTGTGTGGCTCTGGAGTGTACATGAGAGCGTGTGTGTAAGGGTGTGGAGTGTACACGAGAGAGTGTGTGTGTGAGGGTGTGTGTGGCTTTGGAGTGTACATGAGAGAGTGTGTATGAGGGTGTGGAGTGTACATGAGAGTGTGTGTGTGCGGGTGTGTGTGGCTCTGGAGTGTACACGAGAGCGTGTACGAGTGTGTGTGTGTGATACAGAGGTGTTTCTGAGAGCACGTAGGAGGGTGTGTGTCAGGCAGTGGAGGGTGTATGAGAGTGTTTGTGAGCGTGTGTGTGAGACGGGAGTGTGCGTGCATGCCGATGTGGAACCACCCGGTATATTGTGACTAGACTGACGTTCTGTCCCATGTCGACAGTAGATGAAGAGACTGACATAGAGGGTCCAGTTGAGGCAGTCCTTATTTAGAGGTATGCAAAGCTTCAGTCTAAATAAAGAGCCAGACCATCGGGGCGCACCAGACAACAGGGATTTACACCCTAAAGAGATTTCAGCGCTCATAAAAGATGACCCAATCTCCCCAGACCCTTGGCTGCTGTGTTGACAGGAGTCTCCATGCGTCTGAGGTGTTCTGTTATGTCCTGATCGGAGGAGGAATATGGGCTGCAGCTCCTCTCTGTTCACGCTCTCATGTTTCCGCTGGGTTGTGTTCCTCAAGCGTAATTATCGACGGCGCTCTGCGTTTGAATGCAATCCCAGAGGAGTGTGTATGAGACAGGAGTGTGTGAGTGTGTGTGACAGAGGAGGGTGTATGAGAGTGTGTAAAGGCAGGGGAGTGTGTGTTAGAGTAGTATGATTCAGAAGAAGTCAAACCCAAACCTGTGTTAATGGCTGTGTTGTGTTGCAGTGTTGATGGCTGTGTGGATGGCAGTGTTGATGGCTGTGTTTATGGCTGTGTTGATGGCTGTGTTTATGGTTGTGTTGATGGCTGTGTTGATGGCTGTGTTGATGGCTGCGTTGATGGCAGTGTTGATGGCTGCGTTGATGGCAGTGTTGATGGCTGTGTTGATGGCTGTGTTGATGGCTGTGTTGATGGCTGTGTTGATGGCTGTGTTGATGGTTGTGTTGTGTTGCTGTGTTGGAACAGACACCAGCCTGTCTGGGAGGCAGTCAGGACACCATGCTGGACCACAGCTTTTCAGACGTAGACTGATGCAGGAGTGGATGGAAAACCAGACCCTGGACCAGACCCTGGACCAGACCCCAGAACAGCCCAGAGCAGGTGAGTCAGTCCACAGCCTCTGGGGCCTCTACTCCCTCTGGCCTCTACTTCCCATGGGCTCTACTGTCCCTGGGCTCTACTGTCCCTGGCCTCTACTGTCCCTGCCTCCACTTTCCCTGGCCTCTACTGTCCCTGGCCTCTACTTTCCCTGGCCTCTACTTCCCCTGGCCTCTACTTCCCCTGGGCTCTACTGTCCCTGGCCTCTACTTTCCCTGGCCTCTACTGTCCCTGGCCTCTACTGTCCCTGGCCTCTACTCCCTCTCAGTGGGAAGGATGTGTTGCACAAACAGAGCAGGATACAGTTGCTTCACACTAATATGTATGAGTATTTACTGCAGGATGAGGACGTTGCAACACCATGAACACCACTGCACTCTCAGCTCTGGTCTCTGTGCTACAGACTGACTGTGGGCTACCTCAACACCCCATCTCTACCTCCCTCTCTATCTCCCTCTCTACCCCCCCTCTACTTCCCTCTCTACCCCCCCTTCTTCCTCCATCTTTACCTCCCTCTACCTCCCTTTCTACCTCCATCTCTACCCCCCCTTCTACCTCCCCTCTTCCTCCATCTCTACCTCCCTTTCTACCTCCATCTCTACCTCCCTCTACTTCCCTCTCTACCCCCTCTCTACCTCCCTCTCTTCCTCCCAAGTCCCTGAGTTCCATCCTCCCCCAGTATTCTCAGACAGGACACTTCCAGAGTCACCAAGGGGCTTAAGGGGATGAGGGGTGGGTCTGGTAGAGGTCCCAAATTTTGCTAAGTGTGTGTTTGTGTGAATGTGTGTGTTTATGTGAGTTTTTGTGTGTTTATGTGAGCGTGTGTGTGTGTCTACATGTGAGTGTGTGTGCATTTATGCAAGTGTGCTTATGTGTGAGTGTGCTTATGTGTGTGTGTGTTTACGTGTTTGGTGTGTGTTTATGTGTGAGTGTGTACGTTTATGTGAAAGCGTGTATTTATATGAGAGTGTGCTAAATTGTGTGTGTTTGGGTTAGGCAGGGAGGCCTGGCTGGATGGCAGGCCCCGCCTCTCCCCTGCGGGTGATATGAAAGGTTACGTAGGCCCAGCCAGAGAGGTTGGGAGGAATCTGTGCTCTGTAAACTGTGTGTGTTAACTGTGGCCGGCCAGTGGGATGATGGGGTCTGTGTGCTGGGCTTGCTGCTGCGTGCCAGACTTGCGCAATGGAATAATCAAGGAAATAGATAAACAGTTATTTAAACAGTGAGCAGGCTGAGGAGGCGACCATGCTGGAACGCTCCCTCTCTCTTTCTTTGTTTCTTTTCTTTCCTCCTCTCTCTCTCTCTCTCTCTCTCTCTCTCTCTCTCTCTCTCTCTCTCTCTCTCTCTCTCTCTCTCTCTCTCTCTCTCTCTCTCTCTCTCTCTCTCTCTCTCTCTGTCTCTCTCTCTCTCTCTCTCTGTCTCTCTGTCTCTCTCTCTCTCTGTGTCTCTGTCTCTCTCTCTCTGTCCTAGGGGGTGTAGCCACACACAGGGTTTAACTCTGTATCTGGATATGAAACTTGTACATTCAAGCAACGTCTCTTCATAACTCTTATCAGCAGAATACCACAAACCTGATTATACAAGATGTACCTGACCAGGTACATGTAGTGTACAAAAACAAGATATGGCACCAATGGACCCTGACCTGTCCTCTGGTCTTCAAATATGGTCCATTGTGTTTTCTGTTACGTACTGTGGTCTATTTAGTACCGTGGTCTATTTCAGGCTCTCTTCAAGTTCTCTCATCATCAAGCCATCTTCGAAAGAACCCTTAGATGATCTTGACAGGAGAGCCCGTGCAGCCGGGTGAGGCTCTGAAATAGCAGTAGACTGTCCAGTAGTAATACACCTGTGATGAGGTACCAGGAGACGAAGGTTGAGTAGTACTAACAGATTGTTATTGTTTCACCATGCCCGGTAGCTGATGTGTGGCTACTTTGCACTTTGCACTGTGTGGAAAAATACAAAACCGTTCCTTGAACTATACACTTTTTGTGTATAGTTGTGTGTCGCTGTGGATGAAAGTCTCTGCTAAACGAATAGGCCGACAATGTCAAACGTAGCTTCACACAAAAACTCATCCTCCAACCCAGGCATCACTGACTACAATCATAAACTCAGAACGTTATTTTGTTGCTCTGTGTGGTTCCCGTCGCCCTGGTCTGACCCCACTGCAACTGCTGGAGATGCCCTGATCTATAAAGTGATCAAACGCCTGGCTTCGAGGAATATCACCTCAGGAATAGCGCTGGAGTGCGTTCACTTACCCCCCCACTCCACCCCGTAGCACACCTATCCCTCGCCCCTTCACCCCCATTGCTCCGTGGCTTAACAAGACGGAGACGGTGGTGTCTGCCTTCGCATCGCAAGCCTTTGAGGCCGGTGTTGCTAAGCAACTGAATGCTAAATTTTGAAACCCAGATAATTCTGTCTTTCAAAGCACTGAAAGTGCAGAGGCAGGAACGAACGACCACGCAGAGGAGAAAGGCTAAATATAGAACAGGGGGGGGGGGGCGCGAATGGAGACAGACCGAATACATTACAACTGTCAATAACGATTCCTCGTGGGTTTTTTTTTCTTCCGTTTTTTTTTTAACTTCTTCAGTAAATTGTTTATTTTGGCAGACTGCACTGTATGAGATGTACACCAAGAGATGTTTTTTCCATAAAGATATTTTTGTGGTTCAGTGAAAGTAGAGGAGAAAAAAAAGACCCTGGCAGATATTCTAATATTTTCTTTCAAAAGTCCCACATACTGCATCAGGGGAGTCATTTATTATGTCCCTCAAATCAAATAGGAGCAAACGGCCATGCCGGTGCAGGCTCTGTGTGGGAGTGCTGCTCTGTTTGTCTGGAGGCTTTGGGAATTGGGGAAGAATATTCTTAGCTCACCGCTCCGCCTTCTGGAAGCTGTGTTCGGTGGTTCTCTGCATTGTCTAGTCAGATCAGGGGAGGGGTGGGGTGGGGAGGGGAGGGGGGTCAGACACGGGGAAGAACAGCAACAGATAACTATTTATAAAATGCTTTTATGTGGTGAGTTTTGGGATTGTGAAAAGCCCCAAAGAAAGGAAACTCTAATAACTACCACAAACCTCTACCGGCGCGCAAACAAGGTTTTGTGATCCCGAAGATGACGATCGATGATGTTGGAAGTAGAGTAGATCAACTTAGCCACAGTGCTGTAGCAGGTGTGATCTGTATACTGGAGTAAACCTTGTCTGTGCATCAGTAGAGCTGGAACCTCATCATGTATGTCTCAGCGTAACCTCCTCAGCATCTCAGGGAGGATTGGGGGTCTGAGTTTCTTTATCAAACCCACCTGATCCAAGTTGAAAACTGGTTATTTAAATCAGACCTATTTGGTATATACTAGTGCTATATACCAGTGCTAGAAGTGCTGTTTAAAAATAACCTATTTCAGTGGAGTGGTGTGTCTGGAGAACGTGGCCTGATATCTTGAGATGATCAGGGATCATGTGACTCGTTTGAAGTGGAAGAGAATAACCTTAGGAGTGGACGTTTGGTCCACTGTGGCTCTGCAACAACCACACAGTATCAGCAGGTACAGTTTCTACACCGAGCAAAACTGTTAACCAGTATAGTATTTACGTTACATTGGTATGATAGAATACTGTAGATATATTTCTGGTAATAATGTTAGTATAGTAGGGTAGCATAAATCTATTTCTGGGAAAACTGTTAGCTAGATAAGGATGGTAGTGTAGACATATTTGTAGTTATACTGTTAGCTAGTTTACTGGTATGGTAGGATATAACTATTCCTGGTAATAAAGTTAGTTAGTATATTATCCTAGTATAGATCTATTCCTGTTAATTTTCATAGCTAGTATAGTATTATTGTATAGATCTACCCGTATCGACGCATGACTGAATATTCCATCACCTGGGAGAAATACATTTTGTGATCCTTCATAAAAAATGCAGGATGCTAAGGTGGGCGGGGCCAGTGTGGAGGTTCTGCTTGTGTTGGGCATGGAGCTGCTTTACTCAATACCACAGTGGGACTCCAGACACCCTGCAGGCCCAGAGATCAATAACATGTCCCCTCCCCTCTGCCTGTCATTCAGGCCGCCCCCCTCCACTGCCCCTTCCCCATTGCCCCCCCCCTCACTGCCCCCCCGCCCTCCACTGCCCCCCCTCCTGCAGCTGACAGAGTAGAGATCTATTATCACAGCTTCAGTGGTTTCATTTAGTAGGACTTTCACTTGTAATCGGGATTTATGACATGGAACAGACACGCGCACACGCGCACACACACACACACCACACTTACACACAGCTTACATGGCAAGGACATGTTCAGCCCTCTAGGAACTTGATTGGATCAGCTGTGAATTTTAATAAGATCAAAGCGAGAGTGAGAGTGAAGAGGATCTTCTTTGTCAGAGGTTCTTTTGTTCAGGATGAAGTCCTCTCAGAGCGGAGCAGAGCAGGACTGTTCTGGGATCAACCCTGACCCCATCAGGATGGCTCCTCCCCCTCAGAGGCACAGTGGGTGGAGACGGCCACTGAGATCACCCCCCTTAGAGCAAAGTGGGCGGAGCTCCCTGCAACCTGCTGCTGTGTGGTAACGGCTTGCGACACAGGAGCTGTGATTACAGTATGTAGCTCACTTTCTGAGAGCCCATCTCACACACACACACACACACACACACACACACACACAAACACACACACACACACACACACACACACCCTGCAGGGGAAGCCAAGTACAAATATTTAAATGAGCTTCAAGCTGGTGCTAAGTCTGTCAGCCGACCGTGCTGTCTGAGGGAGAGAGGAAACAGAGCTCTAGCCTCTTAACACAGCACACTCCTGGACAACACCCTCATTGGTGTTCTCTCTGTCTCTCTCTCTCTTTGTCTCTCTCTCTGTCTCTCTCTCTCTCTCTCTGTCTCTCTCTCTCTCTCTCTGTCTCTCTCTCTGTCTCTCTCTCTCTTTGTCTCTCTCTCTGTCTCTCTCTCTGTCTCTCTCTCTCTCTCTTCGCTCCCACTCTCCTGAGGGTTGGCGAGGAAAATAAATATTTTTAGTCATTTCGCTCTAGAGCTGCCTGTCATTTCTTCTCTTTCTTTTTTTTTCTTCTTCCATATTTCATAAAGTGGGAACCATGGGAAACACACGCTCCCCTCCCCCTGTCTCGCTCCTCGCCCCGTCGCCA